>NC_092411.1:229256881-229572650 GCF_040894005.1 Engystomops pustulosus
TATTCAGCAGTTCCGCTGGCCCCTATTAATGGACAGTTCCAATACTCAAACAAGGTCTTTGCCATACAAGTAAAGCGTTGAGGGGTAATAATGGAGTAAATTTTGGCTTACCCGGGATCTGTGTTAAGTGATGAAAAACATAGCCAGATACCTGCCAGACGCCTGCTCAGAGTATAGAGGTTCGCGTTTTTTTTTTTTTTTAAAACTGATCCTGCTGTTACTTTGTAGAAGCGGGGCGATCGATGAGGGTAGGTACTTCACTTGCGGTCCACTCTCCTTCCAGGGAATAGACCCTCGTTTCGTTACACCACTCTCCGTCTCCGTCTCCAATATTCTCCAGCAGCGTGCCACGCGATTCTCCGATGTCCGCCACAGCATACGAGGGAGGCCGAACAAAACTCAGCGACCTTTCCTGGCGTCATACACGGCTCCTCACACGGGCATCCGAGAAAAAGGTAATCCCCTCTCGCTCTTGGCGTTTTTTTTTTTTTTTCCTCCTGATTCCAGGCCAGCGGTCCTTCTGGTGTCAGGTATCGAGGTATTGAGGTATCCGGGATTCTACTATTTCCGCCGTCCTTAGCCGGCTTAATCGGCTTCAGAACTTCCGAGAGTCGGAGGAGGCATAGGAGCGCAGCACTCTCGCATCACGGAGAAGCCTCGGGCCGGGGGAGGGGGAGGTACGGCAGCGTCGTCACGCACGCACGCAGGTCACGTCATGTCGGCGCCACCACGTGAGCCCCCTCTTTCTCTGTTGTCCTTAAAGTCACCTTTCTGTATTAGGACCTTTAAATCCTTCTCCCTGTGGCCTGCTTTAGAAACCTGTTTTCCCACAGGTGTGTTCATCACCTCACTTATGGTGAGAATTCATCCTGCTCTGTAGTTTTTGTTGAGTCTCCCCAATGTATTCATTATTTTTGTGACACCTCATGCACAGTATCATGTACACGACATTGGAGGATCTACAGGAGAATGTTCCCCAGGATTTATACTCCTGTTGTGTGTTGGGGATGTGGACAGGGCTTGATGATAGAACATGGGCACAAGTCTTGCATCTTTTGTTGTTGCAGGGAAAAGTACCCGTCTGTGTTGGTGATGAGAGGGCACTTCTTAACAGGAGATTCCTCATATTTTGTGGCTGTTTCTAGGAAAGGAGGGTTAGGTCTGGTAATATGTCTTTAGCCTGTTGTCCTTATGAAGAATGGCTTGGAGATCTGCTGCAATTTTCTTAAAAATCTTCATTTGGGGGTTGTACATGACCACTAAGGGCATGTAGCAGAGAAAGGAAAACCTGGGAAAACCTTCCAGTCACCGGCACAAGGCCTCAATATTGCACTTGGGTTAAAGGCTCATTACATGGACTCACTTCAAACCCCACAAGAGACTGAGTCCAGACCCCTGCCATCCTAGGTAACTCCTCCCCCCCCCCCCATCACCCTTCTCTGTGTAACATAACCTCCAGTCTTATTACCCCGGCTTATCTTAACGTATCTCACCAAATGTACTAATTATCTTATTGTAACATCCCCCAAATGTTGCATTTTTCTCTGTGCTTCATTTATATCCTTAATTCATTTTTATCCTTCATTCCTTAACCCCTTAAGGACGTAGGGTTTTTTCGCTCATTTCTCGCTCTCCACCTTCAAAAATCCATAACTTTTTCATTTTTACGTGTACAGACCTGTGTGAGGGCTTATTTTGTGCGTAACAAATTTTACTTTCCTGGAATGTTATTTATTTTAACGTGCCGTGTACTGCGAAGCTGAAAAAAAATTCCAAATGTGGAAAAATTGAAAAAAAACGGCACGTTCTTGTGGGCTTAGTTTTTACGACTTTCACTCTGCTCTCCAAATAACACCTTAGCTTTATTCTTTGGTTCGGTGCGATTGCGGTGATACCAAATTTATATAGGTTTTATTGTGTTTTAATACATTTTCGTCTTTTAAATGCCGCCGGCGACAACGGACGGGTTAATAGCCGCGATCGGTGCAAGCACTGACCGCGGTTATTAGTGGTGGGGATTTGCTGCAATCTGCAACATCCCCCACCTCTGTATGAAGAGGACTCAGCCTGTGAGCCCTCTTCATACATTCCCCATACCTCTGCGCCGTAGAGCTACGGCGCAGAGCGTTAAAGGGTTAAGCACTTTTGAAGTTTTTACACAAAAGTATTTACATCACATTTTTGTTTTTTCTTAGCTAACACAGTACTTCTACAATTTTCTCAACATACTATTTAGATGATGATGGAGTGAAGGGGCCATAAGCTGCAGACAATGGTAGGGGGGATGTAAACAGTTGTTGTATTGTTAAGGTAAACAATTGGTGTTATGTAAGACCATTGTGTACATAAAATTGTGCTGTGTCCTTAGTCTCAGTGTAACAGTTTCCACACTGCTGTCGCCCTGTGAACATCAGTAATAAACTACAACCTGAGCAGCCTGCTTGGATCTTTGTCGTACCTTGAGACTCTGTAAACCAAAGTCCCTAGTGGGTAAGTGAGTGGGCACTCACACTGGCCAGAAACAACTTCTTCAATTAATCTATCACCTCAACTCTGACACAAGGGACAGGGCTGTTGGCCCACACAACTCATGTACCTTTGTTTAATTACATGTATTCTTCCCTGCCACAGGTCATTGAGTATAAGACACTTACGTGTGAGGTAAAATGGATAGAGACAAAGATTGGGGGGGGGGGGGATATTTATTAGAAGTGTCTGAGGTAAAACTATTTCAGTTGCCCATGGAAACCAATCAAAGATCAGCTGTAATTTTCTAAACAGCTGGGCAAACTTGAGCTCTGATTTGTTGCCATAGCCAACTAGAGCAGTTTTGCTCTCAGATACTTCTGATAAATCCATTGACAAAGTGACAGTCAGAGACAGTCACCGGAATGAGAACGCCGGAGACTCGCAGTCACCGGAATAAAAGTGCCCAAGACAGGCAGTCCCTGCAATATATATTTATATTTCAATCTATCAATGGGGAGAACCTCCACTAATTTGTTTTTAAAACATAGGTGGTGGTTTCCTCTATTCTTACCAAGAATATATAATGACACTTTTTTTTTTTGACTGTGGCTATGCTTGATATTTCAGCTCGGTTCCATTTACTTTAGGCTTCATTTACACAGCCGTATAATTGCCCTTCCTCTCTACAAAGGGGATGCACAGCCATACGAACAGGGAAAAATAGAGCCACGATCAGCAGGTGTGTGTGGTGTTAGAACCCTGCAGATCGACTACATGGAAAATCCTTTTTCTGCCATTATAAACTGGACATTATTTCATCTTCTAAGCTTTCCTTGGAAGAAAGGCGCTTTCAGCAGTAGTCCCACCCTAATTTTACTACTTTGCTATATCTCCTGAGAAGTGCTGTTGTGGAGGTCTAAGGAAAAGATCTAGATTACTCTTGCCAGTAATTGAATTTTTTGTAGCCACCACAACAGCATGGGATTTTCCCACCCATACTATTGTCAGTTATGATTTGTTTGTTAATAAAGTATTCAAGAATCTAAGCTTCTTGGGAAATTCTGAGGAACAAGGTTGAGAGACCCCTCTAACTCAAGTTCCAAATAGTTTTCTGTTCCTGGAGAGGCAGGGAATTCATGTCAAGTGCCATTGTGGAGGCTACCGGTAAGTGCAATCTTCATCTTTTTAAACAAAGTTGTATATGTATGTTGGCAGCATATGGAGATATGTGCAGTGCAGTAATCTAAATCCCTCAAGTTCCCAAAAAAACTACCAAACACACAGACTGTGGATATTGCTGCCATAGAGACCCAAAGAAAAAGGTATTTTTTTACACTGATAATTTAAACTAATGATCAATGGGAAAGCTAGGTATCAGACCCCTATCTCAAATTTATTAGGCGCAATTTATTCCAGACATCTACTGTTAACTTATGTTACTAAAACATCATAAAATCATTTAAAAAAAAATAATAAATCAATTTTAAATGGTGTTGTAGGGCTTTTGTTATTTGACATGAACTTTGGACAGAAGCTGAAGTGCTTCTTTCAAGTTTCTTTTTCTCTACACCTTATCTTAATTTGACCATTCCAGGTCCTGCGTATCGAAGACTCATGCTCTCCTATTGGCTGAGGGCAAACCTCCTTCATGGAGTAGGGGAAGGGGTTGGCGACAGATTAAACTTTTGCAAATCTAGCGCATGAAATTGCCCTATACAAGTCTATGGAAATGCATCAAAAGCTCATTGTACTCTGACATAAATGCAAGCGCATAAGATAACCCTCTGTGAATTTGATCAGAGGTCCACCAGAGTTCAGTCAATTTTCAGTCAGTTTAAGTGTTTATCAGTTTTTACGTTTTACGTAGGTTTCACGTGCATGCAACACCTGTGAAAAAAGACTGAAGACTGGTCTATCTTTCCCTACCCAAACACACACAATACAGTTCCTCTTGTTTAGTTGACAAGAGCAGAAATAAATATTGTGGACCATAAATATGGAGACGAAATATGAAAGAATTGTATAACAAAAAAGTGTATGTAAAAATAACAGCACATATTTTTAGTCCTAGATTATAGTAACCATTTTCCTTGAATTAAAAACATTGTTCAAAAAACATTTCATACGCTACCATGAAGATGTCAAACTAGCCTAAATTTTGAAGGAGGGGTTTCCATAAAATCGCCCACAATAGTAGCTTTTATCATAAGATGTATGTTGGATGTACCACCAGAAATCTTAAGAAAAGATTTCTTGAACATTTTGGGTGATATTAGGAAAATGAAATCACAAGGGGTAATGGATTCATAACAGAAAAACCATTCCATTAATTTATTTTGTTCTTTGTTATAATGGGAATACCCAGGAAATGGGAGGTATTTGCATAGAGCAAGAAGCGTGAAGTGTTTCGCCTCTTCCATTTAGGAGCCCAATTCTCTCATGGTCTGAATTTCAAAAACAAGATTGTTTCATTACCCCTAACATTTTAGTTTATTAATAGCTATATATAAGTGAATACTATAATGCAAACCTATACCTAGGATTTTATCTGCAAAATGAGGGTTTGAATCAACTTTATGAATATTGAACCTCGGCTTAAACTGATCTATTCACCCCTATGGAAAACCTGTGAGAAATATGTGTTTAATTATATGAAAATATCTATGATATACACACTCGTCAAAATAACAAAAAACAAAAAGTGAATCTAAATGTAAACAGAAACTTACCTCTGGTTGTGGAATCTACAGCCGTAGCAGCTGGTTGTTGTGGGACACAGACCAGAGTGGGATATTCATCGCAACCCCCAGACAATATATTTTCCATATTAATTTTTCATCCGTAAAATTGTAAAAATACAATTAAAAGTATATAAATAAGGTTGCACTGTAAAGGCCCCCACCCCACCCCACCCAAGAAAAGCACAAAATATGAAACCAGAATTGCTGATTTTTTTCCTCTACACATTCAAGGGTTTATAAAATCTCATAAGCTAAAGGCCGACTGAAATGAAGCATTTTTAAAGTGCATCTTATCTCCCATTTATCATACCTTCTCTCACCTTTAGCATTTATCAATTTTTTTTTTTAACTTTTGCCTATAGTCTGATAACAGTGAGCAGTTTTGCAGAGAGTCTTACCATCATTCTTGTTCAGTTTATCATGGAATGAATTTTCCCAAAATTATTGATGCAGAACTGGGTGGCTTCTAGATGTTTCCTCTCTAGGTCCAGTCTGGCTTTTATAACTTTAGTGTGGTCTCTGGTTTTATATTTTATTCAATCCTGAGAATTTAGGAATAAAGCTGTTTCGTGATTACAGACAGTATTATTCTAGAATACTATGCACTAGATTGTGAATTAGGCCACTTCTATCTTTCTGAAAATATGAATAAATTATTGATTTCCAAAGATTTCTGTTTCAAGGAAATGAATCTCCGATATAATGAGCATGTTGAGATTTCAGTTGACGTAACAAGTTCCTACTTATGAACACTACAGCTATTAATAGTGGGCTAGTAATTAAAGTAAAAAAATTAATTTATTGAACAGGGTAACTTCAGCACGGTTCATTAGGAAAAATAGATTAAATGGTTTCTTCGCTAAGGGCGGCAATCTCTTTCTTACTGCAAAACATTTAGCAATCTTCTGTCTTTGCTATGCTCCACTGGGCTGACACCTGGATGGTGTGGTATGGCAGGAAGTTTCCTTCCCTTAACATAAATGACATCAATCATAAGGATTATACAGTGTATAAGTGTTTGTCTACAGATTTCAAAATTTTTTCTTTTTTGTGGAGAGTAATGGGTTGGGGGGAATTGCTGCATTCAAAGACCTGTGTGAGTAATGTGTTCATTTGATTACATGGGTCACTACTAATCCAGCAATGTTATTCTTAAATAGATAAATGGACTTGTTTCTAAGGGACCATATGACTACATTTATGCGAAATTATCTTCACACAGGTACATTATTTTAATGACATCTAATTGAAGAAATTATTATGTATGGCAGATTATTTAATCTCGATGTGAATACCCAGACGAGAATACCCCTTTAGCATGTATGATGTTTTCTTATTTACAGAAACATTGCTTCCTGTTCCCCAGTTCACAGTTGTATTCCTTCATAACAATGAAGCAGCAATTTACAGTCTTATTCTCAAGATAGCACAACTGGTCATCCACTGTATCACCACAAACAAGAACTCATTAAAGCTGTGATTACTGGGACAATGTCTCTGCTGCCCTTTTTTACAGTCTGTGTGAAGCTCTGTTCTGTGAAATATGCAAATATGTTTTTTAGGATGGGAAAAGAAAAGCCATGCCTCTTTTTCTACCTAGTAAGGCATGCTTCGTACCATCAAGCATGACTTTCAGGAAGCCTAATGACATGATGTAGGATTAAAGCCAAACCAGTATATCTATTCCAGAAGGAACAGATTCCCACCTGTAGACAGCGCTGTTTCGACGTGGTTGCATCTCTTAAGTACGGAAAAGGGGTTTGTCTCAGTGAGAGGCTTTTGACTAGGGTCAGCAAGTAAGAAATCTCCTTACAAATTCTTTGCCAGGAGTGTGGAGACATATAGTCATTGATGCAGCACTATGGGATTCTGGGAAATATGCAATTAAGTTTTACTTGATGGGACAAAGAAAACCATCCCTCTTGTGTCATGATGTGGGATTAAAGACAAATTAGTGAATTAAAGCCTCTATTAACTAAACTAGTTCCTTACACTGTCTTAAAGAGACCGACCATGTCCAAATAAGGCCATTTAATTTGGGAATCTGTTCTTACTGGTTTGACTTCAATCCCACATCATGTCATTAGGCTTCCTGAAAGTTATACTTGATGGTAAGGGGCTGCCTTACAGGGTAGCAAAGGAGGTGTGGTTTTCCTTGTCCCATCCTGAAAAACGTATTTGCATATTTTCCATAATCCCCTAGTAGAGCATCAATGGATATAAGTCTCCACACGCCTACAAGACTTTTTAAGGAGAATTCGTACTCCCTGGCTCTGTTCTGTGTAATAATTGATTCTGTTTTTCAGTGAGTGGAGAGTACTTGAGAAATTTGCCTTCATCAAGATTTGTTATACAGATTATTATTTTGTATGCGCTGTTATAGGATAAAAATGTTTGCTTTGAATAGAAACAGTCTCTTTTATATCAAATTTCTATTATTTTTCATACATACTAAACATGTTTACCTATAGTTTGAGAGCAAACACTTCTAATACTAATTCTTTGCTTTTACTAAGATATTATAAAATACAATTAGTAATCAGAACTATTGCAGGCTTTACATATTATTACTATGATTTCATCATCTGAAGTAAATTTCAATGCTGCTCTTGTAAAGATCATCATAAACTCAGTACATCATTGGCATCTTTAAGCAATAAAGTGTACACAGTAGGCTATCAGCTTTAGAAATGTACAATTAAGTCAGCGGAAAAACCCAGGAGGTAGTTCACAAATTCATTTCAGCTCTTTTTAATGTTTTGTTAATCCCCTGCTTTGCTGCAAGATTAAACATTTATAAGGTAAATCAGAAAATAATGGTTGGAAGTAGTGATTATGATAAAATTAAATAATATTCATTTCCATATCATGTTGTGTTTAAACTGGAGCATAAAAAAATATCCTGTTTCAAACTGTGATCGTATTCTGAATATCGTAACTTTAATCTACTGAAATAATCTATAAGGATTGAAATAAATTTAGTTTGTTGTTCAATCTTTAAAAATAATAAAACTATTTAAAACATTGATTCCATCAATATGTAAATAACTGGGGTCTGAGTCCTGGGACATCAATCCATTAGCAAAACAAATTAAATGAAAGATGGAATTCATTCTTCCAAATAGTTGATGCTATCTCATCTCCTGAACTGCTTTCCTGCAGCCGCCCATGACTTCCAGCAGCATATGCCCCATGACATTTATTTTTTTTACTTTTACGTCTAAAATATTGTGCTGTTAATAATTTTTATATATGCTCATTTATGGTCAACAACCACAAACACCAATAAACATTTTATAAATTATAAATATAAAGATGTATAAATTAAACCCTTTAAAGTAGATATAATAATAATGGTAATAATAATGTATTAAACATTAATCAAATATTCTTTGAAGTTTAATTGCAATATTTAAATTCCTTAACTTCCTAAATAGTGAAATGTTTCTCCATAGGGAGTCTTTAATCAGAAATGTCTTAGGAAGAAAAAGGGCAGCATAACATATTTATAAAGCATAATTTATCCTTGAAATCTGTACATAGATAGATTTAGAAGCGTTATATAGGGTGGTCATGGTTACCAAAAATACAATTATAGCAGGAAATAAAATGAATAAGGAAAACACACAAAACTTTTAGAAGTTTAGAAGTACTTAATAAAGTTTTCCACCAGGTTTTGATTAGGTTTTCGAAACCAAAACCTTGTGTGTATCAGACAAAAGTACTGGGGTTCAAAAACCTGATCAAAACCGGATTGTGTATGTGCACTCAAAACATATATTAATATATTATACTGAAAAGATACGAGCAACCACTGAGATTGAACATTTAAATTTGTTTCTTTTAAGCTAATCTTATTTTTTCCCTTAAAAGCATGGCCAATTATACTATTCTTCATCAGCATATGATCGTCATATTTGAAAACTTTTTTCATCAAAAAGCTTTGTACATCTTTTGTGTAAAGGATCAATTTCTGATTTTTGTTCCCAAATGCTTTTGCTAAGTAGTTACAGTAACTAGCCTGAGTCTACGCACATATTTATCCTATCAGGAAAAAGATATGTCACAGGCAAGACAAAAGTGAGAAACAATTTTTATTTTCACTGGGGCATTGGCCGCCTTACAAATAATGTACATACACAAATTAAATAGAAATTACAGAATTCTAAACCCCATAAAACGATGTCTTTTCTGAAAACAGACATGTCCCATTTTCAAAATTACATTAAGGAGTTTATAGACATAGGCATCTTTATGCAATTTTCCTTTAGTTTGAAATTTAAATATGTTTAAAAATGTTTTTTCACACCTAAATATAATTTAGATGTAGATGGACATGTGTAGAGTTATAGAAGACAAAGATAACAGAGCAGGCAGAGACGTGTCCATTTGCTCTGCCCGCCAGCGCACACTATGAAATCATCAGTGGCAACATCGTCACATCATAGTGTGAGCCGAAAAGCAGATTCCATGGACGCGTCTCTGCCCACTCTGCTACAAGGGAAGAGAAGGAGGAAGAGGAGCCGCGGAATCAGAAGGTGAGTATGTAAGTTTATTTTTGCATACAATGCTGGGCTGCTTTCATTAATGAGGGGATTCAGGGCATTTTATTAGGGGGACTACAGAGCATTTAATTAATAGGGGGCTGCAGGGAATTTCATTATTTGGGTGGTTGCTGCAGGGCATTTCAGGTGGTGCATTTCCTTACTGGGGAAGGCTGCTTGCCATTTCATTAATGGGGAGTCTTTGACCAATGCATTTTCCACCCTAGGCTTATACTTAATGTAATACATTTTTCCAGTTATTTGTTGCATAATTAGGTGCCTTGGCTTATGTTTGGGTCGTCTTATACTTGAGTATATACAGTATTTAAAAACAAAATGCATAAAAAATTCTAAAACAAAGACCATGCGAAATTTGCCTGTAATCCACATGTGTTATAAGGATATATAACACACAAAGTAAAAAGCCCCTATCCGGTCAGAATTGATGGCCATGGGATGCTATTTTTAATTTACAGTGACCTGAATGAATAAGAGCGAAAATGGCTAATTGGACACAATTTAACAATTTTCACATGTGGATGTACTTATATTTGTTGCCAGCAGTATAGACATTAGCTGTGTTGAGTTATTTTTAGGGCACCCCAACTTAACACTTTTATACAAGCTGCACACTGACTATTTTGCATTGTATCAGTGCGTCATGTCATCAATTCTGCTCCATGGAAATATACCGTATAAACTTGTGTATAAGCCAAATTTTTTAGCTAAAAAAAATGTGCTGAAAAACCTCACCTCGGCTTATACACAAGTCAATAAAAAAATAAACTTACATACTCACCTTCCGGCACCCTAATGCTAGCGGCTCCCTCTTCTTTCTTCTCTCTGCTGTAACAGGCGGCATAGACGCATCCATCTGCTCTGCCGGCTGGCACATACTATGATGCGTTGACACAGTCATAGTGTGCGCCGACCAGCAGAGTGCATTGACGCGTCTCTGCCGGCTGTTATAGCAGAAAGAAGAGGAGCCGTGGGGACGGGAGCATCAGGGATCGCCGGAAGGTTAGTATTTAACTTTATTTTTTTTATGTGCTGGCCAAACTGGGGGCTTGCTGTATACTACAGGGGACTGGCTGGTTGTACACTGGGGAGGGGGGGCTGGCTGTACACTACAGGGGACTGGCAGTCTATATACTACAGGGGGCTTGCAGGCTATATGCTACAGGGGGCTTAAAGGCTATATACTACTGGGGGCTGGCTGGATATATACTACAGGGGGCTTGCTGGCTAATACTGGAAGGCTGTGACCAATGCATTTCCCAACCTCAGCTTATACTCGAGTCAATAGGTTTTCCTAGTGTTTGGTGGTAAAATTAGGGGCTTCGGCTTATACTCGGGTCAGTTTATGCTGGAGTATATACGGTAAATAAAATATTTCCAAAAATATGAGAGTTGTACTCACTTTTCTGATACACTGTATCATGTTATCTGGTGCTACGTTGCAAGATGCATGAATGCCATCCTGTGCCTTTTCTGTCCCTAGTTCTATTAAAAGGGGTCGTTCACTTTCACCAAAACATTGATATTGTTTGTGTACTGAAAAGCTATAAAATTTTCTAATATACTTTTTGTATCAATTCCTCATGGTTTTGTGGATCTCTGCTTGCTGATGTTCAACACTTCATTCTTTATTTCCTATGGATACAAATCAGTTCATAGTCATATCACACAGGTGCATAAAAATAGATACAAGAGGGTGTCCATGGTATAAGTTCATATATCTTTATTTAAACAATTCAAAAGCATGATTAAAAACCATTAAAAAGCACTCATGGTGCATTAGACAAAAAACAAAACATTAGTCCTGGCAAATAAATCAATCAAGTGAAGCAGTGATTTAGGCAGAGGATACAACATATGTCCAAGGATAAGTTCAAAATAAACAATGGTGTAGAGATAAATTCATGTTGCAATAGTATACATCGGCGCACGCCGCCGCAGTGGACCGCAACTCACACCTGTTAGGTGTCGGGCTCCAAAGGTAGGGAACGGTATAAATACACTCCAATACTTGTAAGGCTATACACTACCCCTGAGGAAGCCTGCTTGCACAGGCAGAACGCGTGGGGATTCCTCCTTAGTTCCTGGCTTGTTGTGACCAACAAACTGTGTATATGTAGGTAACTATGGATCCTTGATTGTCCCTGCATATATATTTATTATTTGTTGTATACTATTGCAACATGAATTTATCTCTACACCATTGTTTATGTTGAACTTATCCTTGGACATGTTGTATCCTCTGCCTAAATCACTGCTTCACTTGATTGATTTATTTGCCAGGACTAATGTTTTGTTTTTTGTCTTATGCACCATGAGTGCTTTTTAATGGTTTTTAATCATGCTTTTGAATTGTTTAAATAAAGATATATGAACTTATACCATGGACACCCTCTTGTATCTATTTTTTTGCCTAGATTTATAACGGGTGTCACTTAAACTACCCTTTCGGCCCTCCTTCTCTTATTGTTAGATCACACAGGTGCATGCCTCATTAGTATCACAGAGTAATCAGAGCTGTGCACCTGTGTGACATCACGTGACCACTGACTGTTTTTTATCAACAGGAGGTAAACAATGAAGCTTCTTGGTGAATGATAGCAAGCAGAGATGTAGAAAACCACAAGGAATTGATGCAGAAATTATACTGGAAAGTTTGTATCACTTTTCATTCCATAAACGATATAAATTATTCACTGAAAGTGAAAAACCCCTTTTACCATTTCTATCCTTTATATCTTTTATAGCGTAGACCAATGCAGCATCTTGATTTTTAAAAACTGCTAAATGAAAATGATGTACATTTTATAATAAGAAAAGAAAGTAAAACATGCTTGATGCCCTTCCTCAGCGAGGGGATGGATATTAGTGAAACATTCTTTTATAATAATAGCCGGTGTATTTACAACATTGACTTTGTTTATCCCAGGAAGGCTTCTGTTATTCTTCATAGTTCTTTGGCCATAAAATGCAAGAGATACAGAGAACACCGGATTTCATAACATTTACATAACTATAGCAATCCCAACAGATTATGGAATTTCAAAACATTTACAACTTTTTAAACAATTTATTTTTCTTATCCTAAGGTAAGAATGTTTTACATTGTTTTTTCCCTCTGCCACATTATAGTCTAATGGCAAAATTTGATTATATTATAGAAGTGATTATAATCTTAAAAGGCTCTGGATATGCCTGGAGAGTAACACTGTCTTAAAATATACTTCCTGAGTCATATCATATATTCTATACCTAAGTAGCCTTTTTAAACATTCCTTAACAAAGAAAGTATTGGTTATTGTTTGATATATCATAGGTTTTTTAACTGTTGTGTCAAGCTGTGGTTACTTTTACTACTATTTTCTACTTTATTTATGAGAGTATTATCAGTAGCTTATATTAAAAATGAGCAGAAGTTAAAATAAATCCCTCTGTTCCCCTCAAACATATTTTCTGTATTAATGATGGAGCAGGATAACGTTTAATGGTGGGTGATGTCATTTGCTGTGACCACTTTACGGTGGCTGTTATCAGGTTATTTTCCATTTGTGCATTACAATTATTGTTTTTTTTATAGTAGAAAGGATATTTCTGCTTTGTATAATTGGCCTCTAATTTTGTAATATATATATATACCCACACACATCGTATGAATATAACCTGTAATAAGTATGGAAATTAAATATTTCTGTACACTGGTGGTACTGCAAGCTAACCTTACAGGCACGCTCATAATTCATACAAAGGCCAAATAAATATTGGCATGGCGTTTGGTATTAAGAGCCAAATGCCTTACAAGATATCTTGCTTGATTTTTAAATGCCAGAGTTTGACTGGTTCTCATGAAACAAGCCAAAAACTCAAAATGCCATCATGTGGCTATGTTAACCCTGTGAATATTAATGTTAATTTGCTAACACTTACATGGAAGTGTCTTTCTCCTAGGGTATCATTAATATTCCACTAAACTTGATATAGTGCAGGGTTGAATCACTACTCCAGTAATTGATTACAGTTTAGCTGTATTCTGACTTTAGAATCTGTGATGGACATTGCAAAATCAGATGTAAATTTGGCTTTTATATTGTGCTGGGACAGATTTCTTAATTATTAAGCATTAAGAATAACAGTTTCTCATAAAAGGTTTTATTTACATTAATCGCACACATATTCATCATTACCAAAGCACAAATAACTCAATGGGCCTCATTTAAAGTAACATATCCGTGATTAGTATGTATTCTATATGTAATAGACTCTGAACATTATTCTGTATAAGTTAGCTAACCTCTTATATACAGTTAGGCCTGTAAATTTTTGGACACTGACACATATTTAGTTTTTTTTACCTATTTACTGAAACATATTTAACTTATAGTTATATAATGGACATAAAGTTCAGACTTTTGGCTTTTATTTGTGGGTATCCACATTAAAATAGGATGAAAGGGTTTGGTGTTTCAGCTCCTTAACATGTGCCATCCTGCTTTTAAAAGGACCAAACTGGACAATAGACTGAAAGGCAAGTAGACTCCCTTGCTTCATTATGCCATTCTCAGTCATGCAGATAAAAGTTGATTTGAGGTGTGTTGCTTGCATTTGGAATATTTTGCTCTGAAACAAGTTCAAACAGGTTCTCCAAGCAGGTGAAATAAGCCATTCTCAAAGGAAATCTACCACTAAACACACTGACATACTGGTGTGTGCCCCCTCTTTTAGGATCCACTCTTCTTTAAACTTCCTATTCAATTGTTTGTAAGAAAGTCTAAAAGTCTAAGTGTTAAAAATTATGCTAAGCATTTTTTGTAAAAACAAGGGCATAGAAAGCTTAAAGAGTAACTGTAAATGTTTTTTTCCCACAAATCAATAGCTATTGGTGTAAAACAACTTTGCCTATTATTCTAAGTTACTTAAATTCAGCAGTTTCTTTGCTATCCTCAGATTATCTGAGTGCTGCAATGGCTGCTTCCTCTGCCTGTGCTAACCAGTCCCGGAGTCCATAGTAAAGAAAACTCTACAAACTGGACAGTTTCATGGGAGGAAAGGGGCTGCTTCTCCCTGCTCACAGCTGAGGAGGTCATGTGACAGTGCTCTGTCCAGAGCTGGATTTGTTAAAAGACTGTGGATACAGATGTATCCTGCAGAGAATAGTAAGGTATACGATTTCCCCTGTTCCCTATCAGTCCCTCCATCCCAGTCTCTGATTCTACAGAACTTTCACTGTCTTTCTCTTCACCTGATGCTGCTCCCCTTCCCCACTTTAAGCTATTAACCCCTCTGCGCATCCGTGTGATGAGAGCTACCAGACTAGTCACCATATACATCCTGGATATGGAGTTTGCAGTGGATTTACTTGTGGGAAACTAAAAGGATTTAATGCTAAATTACTTTGAGATTGCACAAGGATGATGGGATCTGTGGGCAAGCTAACTGGCCTCAGCCTGAGGGCACAGACTGACAGACATTAGTCTCCGCCCACTTCACCTTTGGTAAGAAAGATTTTTGTCAAACACTTTCAGAACAGAAAATGCCATAACTAAAAAAAAGGGTTAGCAGCACAAAATAGGTATCATTCTGTTTGTTTTTAAATGGGGAATCACATATAATCATTTGGTGAAATCATTATAACTTTACAGTTACGCTTTAAAGAAGAGTAGATCCTGCCAGAGGGGGCACATACCAGTATGCTAGTGTGCTTGGTTTACAATCGTTCATCCTGTTTGTAGATTTACTTTAAGGTGCAAAAAAGAGGTAATCAGAGTATTTGCGACATTATTAGGAGTGGCAAAATCTTCACTTTGCTACGTGAGAAAGAAAGACCTGGAAAAAGACAGTGATGGATTATCATAGAATAATTTCCATGGTGGAGAGAAACCCCTTCACAACAGCCAACCAAGTAAACAACACTCTCTAGGATGTAGGCGCATCAATATCTAAATCTACCGTAAAGAGAAGACGGCATGCAAGTAAATACAAAGGGTTCACTATATGGTGCAAGCCACCCAAAAGCCTCAAGAATAAAAAGCCTAGGTTGGACTTTGGTTAGAACTAAAAAGACTGCACAGTTCGGGAACTAAAATCAATCTCTGTCAGAATGATGGAAAGAAATAAGTATGCTCAAAAGAATACCACATCATCTCTTTTTTTTTAAGGTAATCCATCTTTATTCCTTTTACACAAATAACCTACATAGTTACATATTCAAGACAGCGTACCAACGTGCACAATACACAGTAACACAATCTTTCCATTTTCACATCTTATATCTTATTGGCAATATGCTCAACTAAGCACCTTGGTCATGTTTTCTCCTGTCTTGACTATCCTATATAATCCAACACCCACCCCAAAAACAAATTAAACCCAAGTCTGCCAAGACGGAGAAAAAAAAAATTGGTTTTCAATATCCCCTTTCCAAATTAACAATGTTCCTCAGCTATTCCCCAAATGAGAATTTCATAATTTCATAATTCCTAATTTTCTCCATCAGTGCCCTCCACTCAACGAGGGTTGGTGATATGGACTTCATCGAGGTCCTTGCAATTAATATTTTTGCGACCGGGGACAATTCGCTAATTTTTTTTTTTTTGAATTTTAATATCTTATGTATACCTACATTCATGAGATCATTAATCACTAAGACCTTGAAGGAGCATGGTAACGTAATACCCAAAATATTGGTGATTGAAACATGTACCGCAGACCAGAAATTTTCGAGAGCAGGGCACCCCCAACTCATGTTTTTAAAATTGGCTTGCTTTTCATTACATTTAGGGCATGCTGAGCTATGTCCCATCTTGGCCATACGGCCAGGGGTAAAATAGAGTCTATGGACGTAATTGAACTATATCAACCAATGATTCATATTTAAGGAGGAATAAGCCTCAAAAATAAAAACAAAAAAATACCACATCATCTCTAAAATATGGCAAAAGAAGTGTGATGGGTTGGACATAAATGGCTGCCAGAGGCACTGGGTCACTAGTGTTTGTTGATGATGTGACATAGGACAGAAGCAGCTGTAAGATTTCTGAAACGTTATGAAACTTACTGTGTGCTCAATTCCAGCAAAATGCAGCCAAAGTGGAGCATGACCAGGCAACTCAGTTCCTGACCTCAACCCAAACCAGCAAGCATTTTTCACAAACTATGGCTGCATTCACACGACCGTTGGGGGGATGTATATACGTCCCCCATAGGCCGTCAATGGGTGCCGTACCACTTCCTACATGAGGAAAAGATAGGTCATGTCCTATCTTTCCCCATGTTACAGTGCCTTGCGCCATGTATCTCTATGGAGAGGGGAGGGGGTCAACCCTCCTCCTCTCCATGGCGCCGGACATTCGTGTTCGTGTAAATGCAGCCTAACAGCAGCTGCAAAAAAAAATTTTTATTTGTCCAATAAATTTGGAGAGCCTGAAATGAGGGAATTGTGTTAAAAAAAATCTTTTAGTTCCTTACATTTTTATGCAGTCATTTTGTTCAACCCACTGAATTAAAGCTGAAAGTCTGAACTCCTAGTTTTGTTTAAAATTCATTGTGGTAATGTTCAGAACCAAAATTAGTAAAATAACTGTGTGCAGCAGGCACCACAAAAGAGGATCCACAATATGGATGATTAGAAAAGATATATCAATGATAAAAATTCCATAATACTGACATTAAAACTCAAAACAACAAGATTTTTTACCAATATTTAACAGAAAGAAATCGCTATGTATACTTCCCTAAAAAAGCACTGCAAAATTGTTATGTTTGTATATACGCCCAGGAGGCAGTTTACAGCTACTAAATCGGCACAGGAAAAAACAGCATTGTGTAAGGCACTTTATAAGCTTTCCAAATATACTTTTCCTGTTTCCCAGAAAATTTGTGACCCTGCCCTTGGCACACAAGAATCTAATTTGCATAATGTCAAATACTGGCTTTACTTTATTTTGGAGCTAGTAGACTATCTTTAACTTGCTAAAAGCCATTTTAAAAACAATAACTTCTGGATTTCTTTACAAAATCATTTTCCACTGAATTTTATTCATATTTGGTAACAAATTAAAGTGATTCTTGAGACCCCCCCTTATTGTGGCTCATTAGTCTGATTCGTATATGTTCAAAAATTATCATTATTATTATTAATTCATCTTTTTCTCATTAAATGTAAAGGGCCTTCACTCCTTCGTTCCATATGAATGTTTGTGCTCTGTGATGTGAAGTCCCCTATGATTTGTAAAGTGCTACGGAATATGATGGCGCTATATAAATAAAGATTATTATTATTATTATTATGTTTGTGTAAATCCCACAGCTATGAATAGTAAGTTTTGCAGTTTCCATACCCTCCACCACATCTCACTGCTGTGAACAGATGGCTATCGTGATGCTATGAAATGATGAATTGGAAATACCCCCTTAGAAATAATCAATCACTGACCTCCAGATTTATCTGTGCGGGGAGCACTGCAAGGGGAGGAAAAGAGCAGAAGCCTGAACCAATGATAAGATAGTATTCATTGTATACTGTGTATTTCAGACTTTCTGTATGCTCCATAGATGTCTAGAAACTGCATCAGGATGCACTGGCACTGCATCTCTAAAGGGACCAGAAGGTTAACCGTATGTGGGGAATCTTGATGTAGTTTCTGAAAGTCAAAACTTTCACTATGGAACTATGGAATCAAATTGGTGGGGGCCCTATACAGAGCATCTCGACTGCACTGATAAGTAGAGAAAGCGGACAGGTCCATTCTTTGTCTAGTGATCAGAGCAGGCTACTGCAGAACCACATAAATTCATTGAACTGGGACCTAAGCTACAGTGACTTGGCTCAGCCGCCACACTAACAACAGATGTGTCTGTATCTTATTTCATTCTCGGTTTATCTTATGCTTTATTTTATTATATTCAAATTTGTTGCACTGTTTCAGCAAACCAATGAGAGAACATAATATTGACTCCCTGATTGTCGATAATTTGAATACTTGTGTATGCATACTAAAAGAATTTAGTACAATAATGTACATTAGGTATGCTGACCAGAGGTATGCAGAGGTACACATAGATGACATTTGATTTGTAAATTATGTCTAAATATTACAATAATATAAAAATTATCTAAAATTTCCGATCATGTTAGAATGTAGGAAATGGACTTCAAATTGATTTATTGCATTTCTTATCCTATGGTATACAATGGATTATATTTCATTTACTCTAATTGTATCACTTACTGTAAGCAATGTCAGGTTAATAAAACAGCAACATCATTAGGTCAAGTAAAAATATACTCAGTGTTAAGTTTGAGCTTCTGACTTCTGAAAAAAACAAAGATTATTAAAAATGATTGATAAACTAGGCTGAGCAAAAGATATTAATGCCAAATGTCTTGCTATACTGGTCTAATGATTTCATCTGAAAATATAGACCAAAATAGTAGTAAATTGAGTAAAAATACTAAATGTGAAAAATCAAATGGATTTAGATATAAATAACCAGTGCGGTTGGAAGTTACGTACCGTATATTCTTTAGTATAAGCCTAGTTTTTTCGCACAATTTTTGTCCTGCAAAAGCCCCACTCATCTTATACTGAAGTATATCCTCAAGTCCGTATTTTTTGGACTATAAGACACACTTTTTAGCAAGAAACAATCTTGCTAAAAAGTGCCTGCATCTTATAGACTGAATGTAAGGAGTATCCAGCACTGCCAGACCCTCCTGACTGCTGTAATGAAGATCGGGTGAGGCGCTGACATAGCACTGCAACCGCTCTCGCAGAGAGGAGAGCCTCCGTACTGCTCTCTCCCTCTCCCCTCTCCTGGGTGTCTTGACATGGCTACTCACTGCCTACAGGATCACATGACTGATCACATGCTTCCTACATCAACACTGGTCCTGATATTGCAGAGAATGGGGGCATGTTCACTGGGACAGGGTAAGAAGAAGATGGGGAGGAGCGGGGGTTCTGTGTGTGTGTATTCATGTACAGTACTTCCCAGTGTGTTCCTTATGTGTATAGTTAAAGTAGGAAATAGTTATTGGTGTCAAAATATGGTATATTTTTGCATAATGAATTACAATTTATTAAAGGACATCTACTATCAGATAACTTGATAGTAGATGTTTATACTCACCTCCTCGTCCATTCCTGAACTGCAGTCACAGTCTTTTTTCATGCTTAAGAATGACTCGGTTTCCTAGAAAAATAGCTTTATTAGCTATGCAAATGAGCCTGAGGCCTGACGTGAAAACATGAAAAAAAAGAATGTTATTGCTGTTTGGGATGGGACAGGGAGGTGAGTATAAACATCTACCAGGTTATCTGATAAATAAGCATGTATTTTTTACATCAGTATTACTTTCATAAGAGGCAACATACATGTGTCGACAACCCAATAAGGAAGCTACCAGGGCCTATTGTCTACAGGTTGAGGAAACATGGTGCATTCTTCTTCTAGGGAGAATCATTTCTTCTATGGCTCAAATAATTCTACATCCTTCATATCATCTTTAAGGTTTAGCTTGAAGGGTTACACATAAATATCCATAAATTATTTTCTGCTTCACAGATCTAGAGCACTTGTTACAGTATGTAAAGGACTCAAATAATATTATGCCTAAAATTTTAATTGGAATTCCCCAAAATATAACATCAAAAAGATGATGCCTTTGCAATCGCCAATGATTCCACTGGGATTGAGTTAATTTAACTAACTGAAACATGTGTGTTTTGAATAACATCAGCCTTGTAATATATTCTATTTTGGTCTATTTTGGCCTTGTAATATATTCTATTTTACTTTTCTCAAGCAGTATTAAATTAAAATTCTTTAACATTTGTAGTGCATATTCTTCACATTAGGAAAGAGTAAGTGGAGATTATTTAAATTTATCCTGCTTGAATATTTTAACAATATTGTGATGGATGTTTCTGACATGTTGTACTGCATATTAGCATTTGGGGTACTTGAGCTGCAATATACAAAATATACTAACCCAAATATAATAGCCCAAAACCCATTAGAAAATTACATGTACATGTATTACTATTGTTTAGAAAGATTATGGTTAAGGTTGTATAGAAATAGTTATATAAAAATAATAATACACTGCAAGTTTATCTACTGCAAGTTTATGCATTCATCCTACCATGTTTAGCTAATTGTTTACATTTTCAGATTTTTTTTGATGGCAAGAATTATAGGGGTTGCTACACTTTCAACAAAAAATGTGGTCAAATGTTTTTACATTTTCTGGCAAACTTCAGCCTTGCATCATGCAAAAACTCTCTAAAAAGTGCAAAAAATATATAAAATCTACAAATATGAGTGTCAAAAACATTCTGAAGTTTCCAAAGTTACTGAATGTAATAACATTATAGAGTGCACCCATGGTAGCACCCTGCGTATTCAGATGATCCTCATATAGTAATTAGCCAATTTGGAAAATGGAGGATTTTTATGGAGAGTCGGCGCCCTGATGTTCGCCCCTTTGGTCCCGCTGGATATATCTAGATACTCCTCCCTATTAATAAATCCGGCACTTGACCCTGCAATCCTATATCAGGCCTATTTCATTGCTGCCTACCCCAGACCGATTCGACTAGTCTCTTGAATTATTGATATGTTTACCACCATTTTTATATTGTTATCTGCATTGTATTATTTACATGCTCCCCATCTCTGTTTCAGATAGTGTGTCCACCCATATAGGGATGTTTAATCTGTAGCTTGTATGGTTGTGCAGAGTGAGTTAGCCACCTCTTGCCTATCCTGACAGCTTGCACCAAGTCTGGTTTTAGGTGCACCTTTTGCTGTACTGGCTATTTTAACAGTATCATTACACTTTCATTACTACATTCCTGCTGATGATATTCTTCCCCTTATTGTTTACAAATAATGGAAATTAATTGACCCAGTGGGATTTCTAACTGCCATTAAATCCATTCTTCAGAGAACATAATTATATTTCTCTACAGATTCTGAAATTTTGCATTACAGTGAATACAAATTGTTCTGCACTAAGATTATATCCTTATAAATAATTCCAACTACCAGGTCCTTCTACCTAAGTGTCTTGTAAAATGACATTATACAAACTAAAAGTTAAACACCAGATCACTACAAGTGGAACTGTTTGAGAATGGGAACAGATTGAGAGAAAATCACACAACGTATAATTTTCTCTTACTTACCCTTAATTATTACACTTTCCACAAGCTCCTTGCTTCCCTCTCTTCTTTGAACTGTCTAACCATGCTCTCTCACTATGACAACCAATTCTTTCTTCATACAGCAAATCGTCTCATCAGTAATCGCTCGTCTCACTTTTCTCCTCTATATTATTAGCTCTCTATATGCATAACACCTTCATTGCTCCTTCCTTTTCTTATGTGCTACAATTAATTTTCTTCCTAACCTTTGTGCTGCACGCTCCCCCAGATCCCAGTATCACCTAGTTTTCACTCAGTCTCATGTTTCTTATAATCTGTCACGTAATATGCCACCTTTTATTGTGTTGCTTGTCCTAATCACTATTTACCTCTCACCGCGCTCTGGCTAGCTACCTAAACTCAGATGCTTTTCCAATTATTCTCACTGTACGTTTTATCACAAGGCTTCTTAGTCACATATCTAGTTAATATGTTAAAAAGAAATCAGCATGAGAATAAATACGACTTTTGACATATTTATTATACAACAAAATAGTCCGATTTCTACAGGTATTCTGCTTTGGAACTACCTATTTTTGTACATTTTATTTTCACTACTCAAACAATAAATCGGTACAAAAAAATAAAATATCATGTAATGCCAGTATTTGTATTCATGATATCACATTGATGCGTGAATGATACTCAAGAGCCGGGATGGATCAAGGTTGGTGGAGGCCCCACAGGGAAATAGGTGGTGGAGGCTCCCCATTTTTATCTACATATCCATAGCTGCATTACATGGGATAGGTACCTGAGTTTCAGACCACCTTCCTCTCAGGCAAATACAGCACCCAGTCAGTCATCAGTCTAGAGTAATCTCAGCCATCAGTAAGTGGCCTTAATTGGCAATCTCTCCATAAGGAAACACATACTGCCTGACCCTAGTCGATAGCCTCTCACACAGCCATTCCAGTTCTCTATGCTGTACTGAAAAGACCCAACCAGGTCGAAACAGTGCTGTCTACAGTTGGGAGTCTGTTCCTTCTGGAATAGATATACTGGTTTGGCTTAATCGTACACCATATCTTTAGACTTCTTGCAGGTCATACTTGGTGTTAAGGGGTCTGCCTTTCAAGGTAGCAAAAGGAGGCATTGTTTTTCATTTAAAACCTTGGAAAACATTTTTACATACTTCCCATCAGTAAGTCCACAGTGTAATATAACTTCCACCAGTCGGTACCTAGTATAGTATAACTGATACCAAAAAATCCACAGTGTAATATAACTGCCACCAGTCAGTCCGCAGTGTAGGATAAATGCCGCCGATCAGTCTTCAGTGTATTATAACTGCCACCAGTGTGGTATTAATTTCTGTAGTCAGCCTACAGTCTATTGACACAGCGTTATGGATGACCCAGTCTAGTATAGTATAATTGCCACCAGCCAGTCCACAGTATAGTATGAATGGCATCAGTCATTCCCCAGTATAATATAAATAGCATGTGTCAGTCCCCAGTGTAATAAGCAATAAGCGAGAAAGATAAAGCGTTTAAGGTGCTAAAATGTGAAGGTAGCGATGAGGCATTACAGGATTATAGAGAGAAAAATAAATACTGTAAAAAGCAGATAAAGGCCGCAAAAATAGAGACTGAGAGAAATATTGCCAGGGAGAGCAAAAATAATCCCAAATTATTTTTCAAGTATATAAATGATAAGAAAGTAAAAACAGAGAGCGTGGGTCCCCTTAGAAATAACATGGGGGTCATGGTGGAAGGAGATGAGGAAAGGGCCAATCTACTGAATGTCGCCTTCTCAACTGTCTTTACCCAGGAAAATTCCCTGGTGGAAGACACAATGAGGAATAATGTAAATTCTTTTTATAATGTCAACAGTTTAACCCAGGAAGAGGTACGGCGGCACCTCGCAACCACTAAGATAGATAAATCACCTGGGCCAGATGGCATACACCCCCGGGTTCTGCATGAATTATGTACGGTGATAGACAAACCGTTATTTTTAATATTTGAAGATTCACTGAGGACTGGTTATGTTCCACAGGAATGGCGCATAGCAATTGTGGTACCAATATACAAAAAAGGATCAATTAGTGATCCTGGAAACTACAGACCCGTGAGTCTAACTGCTGTGGTGGGGAAAATATTTGAGGGGTTTATTAGAGATGCTATCCTGGAGTATCTCACTGTGCACAACCTTATAACCCAGCGTCAGCATGGGTTTATGAGAGATCGGTCCTGTCAGACTAATCTGATTGGTTTCTACGAGGAGGTAAGTTCAAGACTGGATCTGGGGGACGCTGTAGATGTTGTATATTTGGACTTTTCAAAGGCATTTGACACCGTGCCACATAAAAGGTTGGTATATAAAATGAGACTGCTGGGAATAGGAGAAAATCTGTGTATTTGGGTAAGTAATTGGCTTAGTGATAGAAAACAGAGGGTCGTCATTAATGGCACATTCTCAGATTGGGTTGATGTTACCAGTGGAGTGCCACAGGGGTCAGTATTGGGGCCACTTCTTTTTAATATTTTTATTAATGGCCTTGTAGTGGGTTTACACAGTCAAGTTTCAATATTTGCAGATGATACTAAGCTGTGTGAAGTAATAAATACTGAGGTCGATAGTTTAGCATTACAGAGGGATTTGTGGAAGCTTGAGGGATGGGCAGAGAAATGGTTGATGAGGTTTAATGTAGATAAATGTAAAGTTATGCACTTGGGCCATGGAAACAAAAAGTATAATTATGTTCTAAACAGTCAATTACTTAGTAAAACTGAAGCTGAAAAGGACTTGGGGGTATTGGTGGATGGTAAACTTAATTTTAGTGACCAGAGCCAGGCGGCTGCTACTAAAGCAAATAAAATAATGGGATGTATCAAGAGAGGAATAGATTCTCATGATAAAGACATAGTTTTGCCCTTATACAAATCCCTGGTCAGACCACACATGGAATATTGTGTACAGTTTTGGGCACCAGTGTATAAAAAGGATATAGTAGAGCTGGAATGGGTGCAGAGGAGAGCAACCAGGATTATTAGGGGAATGGGGGAACTAGAATACACTGACAGATTAAAAAATTTGGGATTATTCAGTTTAGAAAAAAGACGGCTGAGGGGAGACCTCATTACAATGTACAAATACCTGAACGGACAGTACAAAGATCTCTCCAAAGATCTTTTTATACCTCGGCCTGTGACCAGGACAAGGGGGCATCCTCTGCGCCTAGAGGAGAGGCGATTTTACCATCACCATAGACAAAGGTTCTTTACTGTAAGAGCAGTGAGACTATGGAACTCTCTGCCGCAGGAGGTTGTTATGGAGGACTCTATGTACATGTTCAAGAGAGGTCTGGATGACTTTCTGGAGAGAAAAAATATCACGGGTTATGGGGATAAAACATTTATTTAATTCTTAAAGGTTGGACTTGATGGACTTGCGTCTCCTTCCAGCCTTATATACTATGATACTATGATACTATGAGTGTAGTATACCTGCCACCAGCCAGTCCCAGTATAGGATAACTGCCACCTGTCATTCCGCAGTGTAGTATAATTGCCACCAATATGGCCGCAGTGTAGGATAACTGCCACCTGTCAGTCCGCAGTGTAGGATAACTGCCACAAGTCAGTATGCACCAGTGTGGTATTAATTTCTCTAGTCAGTCTACAGTGTAGTATTACTGCCACCAGTCAGTCGCAGTGTAGGATAACTGCCACAAGTCAATCCGCAGTGTAGCATAGCTGTCACCGATCAGACTGCAGTGTAGCATACATGCCATCAGTCAGTCCCCAGTGTAGTGTACCTGCCACTAGTCATTCCCCAGTATAGTATAACTTCCACCAAAAAGTCCACAGTGTAGCATAACTGCCACTGGTTACAATCCTCAATGTAAGACCAACATGGTGAGAGAAAAATTGTATAAGCCCACCAACCACTTCACGGTGACCTCTGTATGGTGGGTACTTACGCTATTATGTGCGGCATCACATGGCGTCCACCACCGCTGCAGCACAGCGCCGAAACGGACCGAGACCCGGTTGCCCCCAGCACTCATACTGCCAGGCATAGAACCCACGGCTCCGGGCCCCGGGTCCCCACCAGCACCGCACCACAGAATGTAAGTCTTCAATGTAAGATAACTGCCACCAGTCAGTCCCCAGTATAGTATAACTGCCCTCAGTCAGTCCCCATGATAGTATAACTGCCACCAGTCAGTCCCCAGTATTGTATAAATGCCACCAGTCAATCTGCAGTGTATTATAACTGCCACCAGTCAGTCCGCAGTGCAGGATAACCACCTACAGTTAGTCCTCAATGTAAGATAACTGCCACCAGTCAGTCCCCAGTATAGTATAACTGCCATCAGTCAGTACCCAGTATAGTATAACTGCCACCAGTTAGTCTCCAGTATTGTATAAATGCCACCAGTCAGTCTGCAGTGCATAAATTTCTCTAGGCAATCCTCATTCTATGGAAATGGGTCTAATGGGTAAAAATAGGTACCCTGAGGCTCTGGGGCAGATAGGTGGCATAGCCTTTTTGGAGATGAAAACATGGGTAAATTGTAGTTGGATGGGCTAGGAGCAGTTCATATACATCAAGTGAGCTAGATGCACTGGGTAGACAATAAAGGTGTATTGCCACAAAGACAAAATTCTTAAATATACTCAGGATACCAAAATAACATATTTTCTGATTCACTGCTATTAACAAAAATACAGAATTTCACAGATATAATTCCAACCTCTCTCTATTAGTCCTGGTGTACACAATCTTGGTTGCCCTGGGATCCGACCGTTAACTTGTCGGGAAAACATATTGGGGCACATTTCTTACTCGAAAGTGCATTGTCTGACAATAATGCACTGTGCCGCTATTCATTAAGATTAAGCACAAGATATCACGAATGTGTCGCTTCCCCCGCTCTGGTCTGACAGAGTTCACCATCTTTTTTAGTGGTGCTTGTAAGTGCATTAGCTTGCGACACAATTTGAAAGTTAAATCCCACGCTAAGTCTTAATCAGTCGGATTGTCTGACACGCCCCCCAATTTGTGCTGCATGGTAGCCAGTGCATGAGCGACACATTCATGAAGATCAGAGCTCAGTCCACATGAGTGTGCCATATGTTGCATATACAAATAGACCGTCAACCTTCCTATTTCCCTAAACTCCCATTAATAAGCACACCACTACGCATGCACCAAAAAAACAAGATTCGCTTGTTGTATTTGTTATCTCATGTGGGTAATAATCTGCTGCTGGTTATGTTGGACGGAGACACTGTACGTAGGCATATGTACCCCATCCATGTGTATTCGCGTAGTTCCCTAGCTTACAATACTCTTTAATGATTTTAACTTATTTGATGACTGAAAGTGTATTGATGAGACATGTATCTTAAAACAAATACATTTTTTTTTTAAAGACTGAATATGCTGTACATGCCAGAAGTGCAGGAACTACTGTATATACACCAGATTTTTTTCTGGTTCAAGGAGCTTCTGCCACATTTTTTGTGTTTTTTTATTGGAGTGATGTATTCCCATTAAATATCTGCCACAGTTTACTTAGGGTCAGGAAGTAACAGCTCTCCTTACAGAGACTTTGCCAATTTAGGACATCTTAAGGTGGCGTGTGGGGACTTACAGCCGTTTGTATTCCACTAAGGGATTCTGGGAAATAAGCAAATATTTTTTCCTACAGTCTGCTTATTGTTACATGAAAAAGCTTCTTTGATAGGAACCAAACATTATGGACTACACAGCAACTTTGATTGTTTTTTTTATTGGTTGCCCAAATGTGAAATGTGACTCCTTCTCTAATTAAAGAGACATTGCTTTGGTGGCATGACTAAAGTATTTAGTAAATTGCATTATTGGCAATAAGAAAAACCTTTTGTTAAGATAATTAAAATATTACTTTTATTCCACAAAAACCATAGTGCATGCATTCATTTTATTATTATACCTAATGGAAGTACATTAGGTAATATTCCTATGTATGTCATAATTGGCATAGAATGTCTGCAGTACACTTTATAACTGAAGAGTGCTGTCTTTTAAAACAAATGTATTTTGATTAGGCTCCACACAATGTTTCATCACAATGGCCTCTTGGGAGTGATTGGCTGTGTGGCGGGACCTGTGGCTGAATGTATTTTTATGTTATGGCCCCTTTTAAGTAAATAAGGTTGATCTATAAAACGAGATACTGGCTGAGTTTACTCTATATTAATGATAGACCGGATCGGTAAATCTGTCCCATTGTTTTTCTTTCAAACAACCATTTACAGAAAGTGACATTTTTCTTGAAAATCATATCTAAAAATCCTATTACTAATTATGAAAAGGAATATGCTAGATTTCCATGTAGCATGTTTTATACAGCTCTAAGTATAATATTTACTCATATTTATGGTTTTTGGTTACAGAGTTCTGGACCCATGTTACAAGGAATGCATTCCTAAAGGAAAGGAATTGTCCTGGTATTTTCACATTGTCCACTACTAGCTGATATAAGAATGAATTTGTAGAAACATTATCATCTCTGTCTGCTTATATAACCATTACCATGGAAACAAAAACGGTAACCTGTATCTGCACAGCATGAGTAATGCAACGCTGCCTGTAAATTATTTAATGAATCGTCTACTTGGGAAGTTTTCCTACTTTTAACATTAACAGCAATTTGCAAGTTCTAGAAAGTCCGATGTGTTAATGATTATATTTCTCTTAATATTGCTGATTTAAAATAAAATCCATTATCTCAAAGATTTTACAGATTCCAGCCTTTGAACTCATGGATTGGCGTTTGTTTGACACATTTAGAAACTGAAATATCTTTATACCTAATTGTAACTCTGGTCTTCAATTCAGTTTTTGGGTTTAAAATTGTCTATATCGGTAAATGTATTCCGTATGAGCAGATGTGATTTAAGAGATAGAAGTCTGTGGTCTCTTCACTCATTTACCCTTTTCAGAGACGGCCCATATTCATTTCATTGCTGTTGGCTGAATGCTTACTTGGCTGACCCCCTCTCATACACATGAAAACTTGGCTGTTGGTTTTCTCAGTGTAACCAATACGCAGTTTGAAATTAATAATTGCCAAAGAACTCGAAATTGAGTAGTCGAATCCTTTACTTCCCAGAAAATCACCATTTGGGAGAAGTTGGAGGCCCTAAACACGTGATCATTGGTTCAGTTGTCATGTACATAATATAAAGAAAAGAAGCTAGACAGTTTTCCCAAAAATGTATTCAGAAAAATAACCTAGAAGAATTATTGAATTCTGTATTAGGAATAAGGCAATAGATTTGCTTTGATAGTTATGATGAAACAAATAACATTTTCCCTCCAAAAATACAAAATAAACCCCACCATTCAATGAAAATTTTTAACAAAATTTGAAAAATATGTATAAAACTCGGTGTCTTTTATTTAATGATAGAATGTTCTGTGGTATACTTCTCAAAACCCTTTAAAAGTTTAAAACCCTAATTTGGGCTTACAAATTACAACCTATTATTAGGGGGGGGGGGTGGGGTTGAATTTTTTTGCTCAATTTCCGGGAATCACAAACAAGATTGAATATTGTATTTACAGTGCATGCCACTGTAAGCTACTGGTGGAAGCATAATATGTGTACTGTTTCAATAGAAGGCAAAGAACACAAATTAGGAGTGTCCTCTTGTTCTCCTGAAAGCATGAAAACTAATTTTGCAAACTGTACTTAGCAGTGTGCTCTAGTTGCTTCAGATCAGTGCAGATCCTTGTAACAGTGCAGAAAAAGCTGTTCAATTATTAGTGCTTCCACACAGAATATAGAATCAACTCCCCTTCCTATTCTTCTATTAACTTTGTTCTGTTTGCAGAACACAGATGAAGCTCCCTGTAGTGGAAATATTAAAAATTATTAATGCTACCCAGGGAATAGCGAAGTTTTGTTTGCCGGATCACCCGCCAAACAGAGCCAAGTTGACCCAGCAGCAGACGGCACCTGCTGTGCCACAGCAGCCACGTGATGACCCGCCAGCCTCACGGGCCCATGAGGCATCCCTGACTCGCCCGGACTCGTGATTCCGCCATCATGGAGCTGGTAAACCTGGCTCGGCTCAGGACAACTATTCCCCTGGCTCCCCTATGCAGGACCTGTCGGGTCCATCTACTCCAGATGTCTTCCACCCCTCCAGGCATCATTTTCCTAGGGCTAGCTCAGCCTGCTACCTCTCTTCCTTCAGGGACATCCTTCACGGGAGGCACTTTATATGACAAAAGCTATGGCGGACATTAGTGACCTGTGAACACACATTGTCGCTAACCTCTACACAGTGGCCTTAATTGGCAGTCTCCGTAAGAAGAACTCTTACTTCCCGACACTAGTAGAAATCCCCTCACTCATCTCACAAACTGGCTCCCTACGCTGTACTGATGACAAAACCTTGCCCAACCATAAATTTGGTCACCCGGCCATCCCTGACTCCATTTTGTCTTGACAAGTATCATGTTCGGATGTCTATTTTATCTTCTGACCATCTTCTGGGGGACCTGCCATTAGAATCAGTCCATCACTCCTAAGGAAAGTAGCACCACAACACTACATTACTACCAGTAACTTCAGTGTATCACATGGCGGCAAGGGGCAAGGTTGTGGCAGAGAGGGGCAAAATTACTCACCCTGTTTCTGAAGCTCCTTTGCAACCCCAGTATGCTACTCTTCAGCGATTACCTGGGCGGTTATTTCCTCACATGTTCAATACTTTTTGTTCTGGTCTGCAAACACATCCAATACTTTATCCCATAGAATAGGATTACTTTGTACTAGGGAAGCAATTTCTCTATTCACTTCTCTCTAGTTCTGCATCAACAAATCCTTACAGGAAGGTCCTCCCACGGGTCCTAGTCTCCCTGGACACTGAACAACTGTATGCAGGACCTATGCAACACATATTTTAAACTTTCCCACTTTTTTATAGTATGTATTGCCCATTTGCTAGCTGTAGAGTGTTCCATATGACTGTTTGTACTCTGTAAAGTAATATTATATTCTTATTATGATCTGTAAAAGCACTGTGGAATTTGATGGCGCTATATAAAGATTATTATTATAAAAACAGTACGGTACGCTTGGCATACTGCTATTTTCATACGTTTGTGTGAAAGAGACCTTCTTATGTCTTCATTTTCTTCACATATATTGCTAGGCCTGGTTTACTTCAGTTTTTTATTTGAAGGTTGGCCAAGGTAGACTGCTTTGCAAAATATATAACCAAGAGGCCATTCTTATTGTTTGCATCTTATGCTGGAATATTGGTGGTCACACTAGAAATTTTACATTTACAATTCCCCATTCTTAGAATATGTGATGCATTATAATAATTAAACCACCCCTCACAGTCAATCTGATATTGAATGGTAATTAAATTTCCAGTTAAATTTCCTATGTGTACTTCAGCACTAAACAGCAAATTATGACAAGAGCATATGGCCAATTGCCTGTTTGCTTGTAGTGTAAACATAACACTGACCACAAAACCTGTCCTTGTTTTTCTTGAATTTTCTTAATCATCTTTATTTATTTACTTTACTAGATATGCTTTTTTATTTTTTTGATTCAATTAAAATGGCACTATCTAGGAAAACAATGTAGTAACTCAGGGAAGAGTAACTGTATAAGTATCTAGACCAGACCTGCAGGCCACATTGTCAGATTATTCCACTCCCAAGTGTTACTCACCTTGCCCATAGATAGGCCCAGAGAGAGGCTGATCAATAGGCACCCAGGGGCTTCTTTTTCCTGCTTCTCCTCTTTTCCTGAAATCCCCATTGATTGGGTGTAATTGGTCACATCAGGTTTAGTTGCCTATGCCAAGGGCAAGATGTAACGGATTCTTTGCCTGTAAATCAAGGTATGTTCTTCTCTGGATTATTGTTGTTATTATTATTATTGTCCCTTGATGGTATGTCTGACCTTTTTTGGTGCTTACACTCCTAATATCAATTGCTCAATGAAGTTATGTATACTATTAGGGCAACTAATTTTAAGTTTATATTTAATGAAAATATAGTGAAGGGAAATAGTGTGTTGAGGCTTTAGTCTCTGTCTAACAAAAAACTCTGCAAGATCAGCCGTGGTATTAGGTCCGGACTGGCAGAGTTTGCACCCACCTCTTAGTAGATACGGATGTCAGAGAGCCGTCAGGGGAATTACCCCCAATTTGTCTAAGTGACATGACAAACTGTGAAAAGTCCAGACCCAGATGAGGAAACTGGATACAGGTGCTGGGCTTTGTACCACTGTCCATGGTCATGGACCTTGAAGGGGTAGACAGATGGGCTCCCAGAGCCAGAGTTCCAAGAACCAAGATACTGTAACCAGGGCCTTATACTGTTGACTGTGGTTGGGGATGCACATGGGTTCCTTGGGTCATACCATTGAACCATCCATAAACCATAGCTGGGGTCCCTGTTCAAGTCATTTTCCTGGAGCCAAAATAAAGGGAGCCAGACCTGGTATTGCTGGTTGTTGCAGAGAACCTTGAAAGGCTAGGTGGTCAGTTTCTCAGAATCATTCTGCTGACCCTTTGGTAGCATTAGGAAGTCATCTCTCTACCCATCAGGCATTTTGGTGAGTGGGAAAAAGTTGTATATCCCACTCTCAGTGTTTTTAGCTGAAAACTCTCTAAACTTTTAGTTAGAATTTAGGGGATGTAGATTTTTGTTCGTTTTTCTCAAGTGTGTTCTGCTAATATATCACTTGCATAAATATGCTAATCAGAAACATGCCAACATTTCACTTCTCAACAGCTTATTTGCATAAGAGAAGTGCAAATGATTGCAAATTGCTTCTATTTTTGTTGCACCTCTTTACTTCTGATTTTCAAAATAATTTGATCAAAAGCACAAATACAATGACCTCTACTGACATATAATGTATAGGTAGATATAGGAAAGTATAACAATTATACTATAAATAACATATGTACTGTATATTTACCCTTTCCTGTACCCTAATGTAAAAGTGTGCCAGAGCCTTAGATACTTTATAACGTAAATTTAAAATCCATTACTTGTTTTATGGACACTCCTGAATCCCTTCATGGACCTGCATAGTAACAAGCAGGTGAAAACCTTGACTTAAAATGGCTAATTGTTATAGAAATCAGTTATTAAAGAGATCTCTAATTGCCATCTCATACAGATTATAGCTGAACCATGCATGCTTGACCCATTCTTATAAATACTCATATGCTATATTTGTAGAAAACCTTTAAAGGCAGTTCAGAAAATTCACTGAAAAAAATAACCCACTAATATATAAAAAGATGTGTTCTGTATGAGATTCTACAGATTGGAGTCCCCATCGGTGACATTCAGGAAAGGGAAAAATCTGAGGCTATTTGGAACTATTTCCCCAAAAGACAAAATGATTGAATGCAAAGAAACCAGGCACCTATAGATGCGGGAACTGTGTGGAGTGTCCCTACTTACAGGAATGTATGACATGAATATATGATCAGGGATTTTGTAACATGCCTCACGACTGGGGTGATCTATCTGATTATTTATCTGTGCAGAAGGAGAATCAGAGATAACATAAATGATGTGGAGAACAACCAAGAAACACTAGTTGCTAGGCATGTTCATTTGTAACATGGAATAAATCGAAATGCGCTAAACTTTCAAGTTATGGAATGGGTATGGCCTGCAACACATGGCATAAATTGGAATAATGTTATTCTGCGAAAGGAGACTCAATGGATTTTTTGGATCAACTGTTTACAGCCGATAGGACTCAATAACCAACTAATGTATACCTGTTTTATTTGATGGACATGTGATCAGTCCAAAAATTTGTCCTTGGGTTGGTTGGGTCAATGTACTTTTCTTGTTGTTTTGTGCATTTTAAAGGTCAATTCGGTCTCTATGGGACTAATTTATCTAATGTATCTTTGACAATATGAAGAGTGAACGCAATTTTGGCAGGGACCAGTTTGGGAAAAGGTTCCCTCGTTTATCTTAGTGGGCTAATGTTCCCTGAGGTATGTATTGGAGCTGTGTCCCCAGATAAATGGACCCTAGTTGCTAGCCATGTGGGGCCCCACTCTTTCTATGTCTACCCATTGGGATTATCTGGTCTAGGATCAATTATGGAGACTTTATTATCCTACATTCTTCCTATCTACCTCTCCCTCTGGGCATTTATCATCGTCCTTAGGTGACAGAATAAGGGATGCCAGAATATCAGTGCCACTAGTTTAGCAGCACCTGCAATCCCGTTATGGACAGGGTGATGGGAACCCCCTTCCTCTTCTCTCCCCTTCCCTTGGTCCAAATACGCCAGTGAGAGGGCTGAGGGGATACTCGGACCAGGACCAATAGATGTTCACAAGGTCCGGAGGCTGGCACAGTTTGCAGAAGCATCAGACCTGTTTGATCTGACCAGTACTCTGGACACTGTGAACAGCTCAGTGACTGAGTGCACAGGCACGCCTAGTGATTACTCCTCCTCAGCGCTGGGTCAGGGATGCGGCTGGGTCAGGTGTGTCCAGGTGTGCCCATTGATGGGCTGGCAGGATGGGGCAGGATACAATGGTGGGTGGTGCCCCAAGGGAGGCTTTGGGTGGCAATGCAGGGACACCCTGTCAGAGGGGAGGTACTGAAGGTTTATTGTCTCACAGAGCCCATGGTTTGGTTTACTGCTAACATCAATGCAGGGCCTTCAGTTTGTACCTGCACCATCAGCAGCACATACATGATGTTTGTTGTGTAAAACAACCCCTGATGATAAAAGTGTGAATGGATGAGGGGTAGAGAGAGGACATGCAGGCTTGGACAAAGTTGATCTGTGATTCAATATTAAGCCATAGATTGTATGGTGGTTGCTGAACCTGTTTATCAATAAATGTACCATATCTGCCGATCCCCTACATATATTTGCAGGGCATTAGGATCTTCTAAGCATGAGAGAGTATCAATGTCTTTATCATTGTAGCTCTACAGTCCTACATGCCGGTTTTTAGGCTTTGGTGGTCATTTTGTGTAAGTCACTAATAATAATTATAATAATTATTATAATAATACCCACATTAATGGGGTTGAGTGACATCTGTATGATGTTTTTTTATTGAGATTTAATAAAAGTTATATTTTAATTTTCCCTATACTCTTTCAGTAAATATTATTATTTTGATTGTGAAGAAGGAACAAAATCTAATATTATAATTTCAGGGAAGTGATTGGAGCCAGGTTCTGCTCTCTTTCTGAGGATGCTTAGGGTCAAGAATGGAGGCATCATGAGGGGGCGCTTCAATCTTGTTTTTCCTGTAGAGTGCCACACGGCTACAATTGTTGGTGTGATCATCTGAGTGGCCATGTGAAAGTATGTCACCTCTAGTAGTTACATTGGGTACAAAAAGTATTCTGACCATTTTTACTCTTTGTTTCATTGCAGCCAATTGGTAAGCTCAAAAAAGTAACTTGAAAAAAAGCAGACATGTAGATATTTCTGCTAATTTAGTAAACTTGAAAAACTGAAATATTACAGTTTTTCAAGTTTAATACATTTAATATTTAATAAGTTTAATATTACATATATACTCGAGTATAAGCCAAGTTTTTCAGCACAATTTTTGTGCTAAAAAATCCCCACTCGGCTTATATTCAGGTATATAAAATAATATATACCGGGGACGCTGTGACCAATACATTTACCACTCTCGGCTTATACTCAAGTCAATAGGTTTTCCCAGCTTTTGGTGGTAAAATTAGGTACCTCAGCTTATACTTGGGTCAGCTTATACTGGAGTATATACAGAAAGTATTAAGACCCTAAGCTCAGTATTGAGTAGAAGCACCTTTTGAGCTAGTACATCCATGAGTCTTTTTGGGAACAATGCAACAAGTTTTTCACATTTAGTTGATCCTCTGCCATTCTTTTTTACATTTCCCTTAGGTTGGTTGGTGAACATTGGTGGACAGTCATTTTCAGGTCTCTTCAGAGATGCTCAATTAGACCCAGATGGTATGTACCCCCAGGTACTGCATTAATTATTTTCTGTGATAGACAGAACATTATTTTTAATATTTAAAGATTCATTAAGGACAAGTTCTATTTTACAGGACTGGCGCATAGCAAATGGAATGCCATTATACAAAAAAAAGATCAAAAAGTGATCCTGGAAACTACAGACCTGTGAGTCTACCTTCTGTGTGGGGAAAATATTTGAGGGGCTTGTTAGAGATCTCACTGTTCATAACCTTATAACCCAAAATCAGCATGACTTTATGAGGGATCAGTCCTGTCAGACTAATTTGATTGGGTTCTATGAATAGGTAAGTTCCAGACTGGACCTGGTAGAGGCTGTGGATGTTGTAAATCTGGACTTTTCCAAGGCATTTGATACAGTGCCGCATAAAAAGTTGGTACATAAAATGAGACTGCTGGGACTTTGGGTAAGCAATTGGCTTAGTGATAGAAAACAGAGGGTCACCATTAATGGCATATTCTCAGATTGGGTTGATGTTACCAGTTGGGTGGCCATTTTTGGGCCCCATTCTTTTTAATATTGTCAGGATCAGAGGTAATAGATCAACTGAGCCACTGTGAGTGATAACTTAGCCGACACCTGGGAGTGGTACCCGGTTTTGGACCTCCTGGGGCAGGATACCACCAGAATGCTCCACAGGCGCGACTTTGCTCGCGGTGTTGGCCAAGGCGAGGTACAGAATCGCAAGGCAGAGATGGAGTCGTGGTCAGGGTAACAATAGAAAATCTTTCTCAGAGGCAAGAAACAAAAAGACAATAGAAAATCTTTCTCAGAGGCAAGAGACAAAAAGGCGGCCGGCCAGTGCCAATTATCATCATGCTGGCCCTTTAAAAAGTTGAAAAGGAAGTGCTCGCTGGAGCACAGGGCTGGCAGCTGGAGGGAGGGAAGGTAAGTGAGGCTGCAGAGGGAGACCAGGGGCATAGAGAGGCACACGAGTGCGCCTGCGACCCGGGAAATGGGTCGCAGGAGCAACCGTGACAGGTATTTTTATTAATGACCTTGTAAAGGGCTTACAAAGTTATGCTTCAATATTTGCAGATGATAGTTGGCTGTGTAAAGTATTTAATACTGAGGCCAAAAGTATAACATTACAGATGGATTTGTGGAAGCTGGAGGAATAGGCAGAGAAATGGCTGATGAAGTTTAATGTAGATAAATGTAAATTTATGCACTTGGGCCATGGAAACATAAAGTACAATTTTATTCTTAACTATCAATTACTTGGTAAAACTGCAGCTGAAAAAGACTTGGGGGTATTGGTGGATGTTAAACTTAATTTTAGTGACCAGAGCCAGGCTGCTGCTGCTGTATAGCAGTATATGGGGATTTAACTCCTCATACATCACAATGTGCTGATAGCACATTGTAATGCATGGGTCAACCTGAAGTATCCTCGGGTCTTCGTGAGACACGAGGCTACCATGGCGACAGATTGCCGCAATATGCAGCAAAGACTTACCAGCTATGGAGAGGCCGATAAGGGGCTAACACCAAATGTTTACTCTTCTACTCATCAGATCGGAAAATCCTATTTCTCATAGTCTAAGAGTCCTTCATGTAAACTTTATGTGGCTTTCATATTTCTTGCACTGAGTAAAGGCTCCCGATGGCACACTGCCATAAAGCCCTGACTGGTGGAGTGGTGCAGTCATAGTTGACTTTGTGGAACTTTCTCCCATCCCCCTACTGCATTTCTACAGCTCAGCCACCATAATATTGGGGTTCTTCTTTCCTCCTCTCACCAATAATAATAATCTTTATTGACTTATTGCCATCATATGCATTAGTGCTTTACAAATCAGGGCTCTTTTTCCATGATTGCTAAGTTTGGACGGCCAGGTCGAGAAAGAGTTGTGGTAGTCCCAAACTTCTCCCTTTTCAGGATTATGGAGGCCACTATGCTCTTAGGAATCTTGAGTTCTGCAATTCTGTCTCTGAGCTCTTTGGGCAGTACCTAATAATTCTCACGTGCTCTGACATGCACTGTCAGCTGTAAGGTATTATGTAGACAGGTGTGTGCATTTCCTAATCAAGACCAATCAGTTTAATTAGACAAAGCTGGAAGAAGTGGAATCATCTCAACAAAGATCACAAGGAAATGGGCAACATGCCAGTTAAATATGAGTGTCGCAGCAAAGGGTTTGAATACTTGTGACCATGTAATATTTCAGTTTTTCTTGTTTAATATATTAGCAAAATATCTACATTTCTGGGTTTTTTTGCCAAGATGGGGTTCAGACTGTCCAATAATGAGCAAAAAAGTTCTTTTTTTGCTAATCTTGGTTGCAATTAAACAAAGAGTGAAACATTCAATTGGGTCTGAATGCTTTCTGTACCTACTGTATATGAGGAACTCAAGAAACTTAGTGATATATGCAGGGTATACTGTGGCCATATGTGTTGTCTCTTGAGGGTTAATTTCTTCTTTATATGCATTGTTTAAAATGATTGTTTTATAGTTGACACATATTTGTCTATATATATGTTCCTGATGTGAGAAGACAGTCACTGCTCATGCATAATACAATGCACCATCTGGTCTATATGGTTATTGTTGTAGTATTTCCAGTTAAGGCACAGATGAACTGTACATAAGGCCTAGGTCCTCATAAAGAAACACATTGTTTGAATAGTAAGTAGATGTCCCACATGTGACAAGTATGCTTCTTTCTATGAACGTCATTGAGAATCCTTGATCACGCACACAGATGAATCACAGAACTAGTGGCCTTTGCAATAAGGACAATTCAAGGACATATGTTATATGTATGCATATAATATAGTATTCAACAAATTATCATTCTGTTCACTTAATGTATTTTGGAGAGTAAATACTTTGTTGAGGTGTTAAATGACCTGCTTTGACAGTGTTTAGGGTATGTATATAGTTTTTGCTGTTCTAGTTATGTTTTATATATTTTAAGTCATAAAATGTTATACAGCATATTCTTAAAATTTACAGATATAACATTTAAATTCTGAAATTCTGTGCACTGATCAGTAATGACATAAGATACTGTAAATCGATTCAGGATTTACCGTGGCCAACTCTGTAAAGGCACCACTTCCTTACATGGGTAATGATTAGAGATGAGCGAACATACTCGTCCGAGCTTGATGCTTGTTCGAGCCTTAGCGTACTCGAAACTGCTCGTTGCTCGGACGAATACTTCGCCCGCTCGAGAAAATGGCATCTCCCGCCGTTGTGATTTTTGGCGGCCAGAAACAGAGCCAATCACAAGCCAGGAGACTCTGCACTCCACCCAGCATGACGTGGTACCCTTACACGTCGATAGCAGTGGTTGGCTGGCCAGATCAGGTGACCCTGGAATAGACTAGCCCCTGCCCGCGCTGCTCGGATCATTCTCTGTTTGGATGCCGCTAGGGAGAGAGCTGCTGCTGGTCAGGGAAAGTGTTAGGGTGTTCTATTAGAATAGTGTTAGGCTGGAGTGATTCAACAAGAACCCAACAGCCCTTCTTAGGGCTACAATAACGTTTTATTTTACTTTTTTTGGTTTGCCTGTGGCTGGGCTTGCTGCCATTAGTAGTGCAGCTAGTACCATATTGTGAGGAATTTGCAGGGAGACTTGCTACCGTTGTGTTTAGCTCTTAGTGACACACATATCCACCTTAAACACCGAAGTGGGACAATTTATTAGGGGTTTGATTTGAATTAGGCAGAGTCTGCTGATTTATTTTTTTTTACGTTTATTTCTTTTTATAACTCAAAGTAATCTGGCAAAGCAGTGTGCTTTCAGTGTAGGCTAGAAAATAGCCATAGGAGAACCCCAACGGCTTATTTAGGCCTACAATAGCGTTATATTTTACTTTTTTTTGTTTGCTTGTGGCTGGGCTTGCTGCCACTAGTAGTGCAGCTAGTACCATATTGTGAGGAATTTGCTGGGAGACCTGCGACCGTTGTGTTTAGCTCTTAGTGACACACATATCCACCTCAAACACCGAAGTGGGACAATATATTAGGGGTTTGATTTGAATTAGGCAGAGTCTGCAGATTTTTTTTTTTTTTACGTTTATTTCTTTTTATAACTCAAAGTCATCAGGCACAGCACAAAATCCAGTTGTGTGCTGTCAGTGTAGGTTAGAAACTAGCCATAGAAATAGGATAGAATCATTTTGTTTAAAAAATAAAAATAAAAAAATAAACACAAAATTTTTTTTTTTAAAGTTTACACTTTAATTTGGAAAATGTTTAACCCGAGGCCTAGGGGTAGAGGACGAGGGCGTGAACATGGGCGTCCAACTACTGCAGGGGTCAGAGGCCGTGGTCCTGGGGTGAGACACCACCTGCTTATGAGGGAGCAGGGGAACGCCGCAGAGCTACACTCCCTAGGTTCATCATGTCTCAAGTTACTGGGACTCGTGGTAGAGCACTGTTGAGGCCAGAACAGTGCGAAGAGGTGATGTCGTGGATTGCGGACAATGCTTCTAGCCATTTGTCCACCAGTCAGTCTTCCACGCAGTCCACCCATGTCACCGAAATCAGCACTCCTCCACCTCCTCCACCTCAGCCTCCTTCCCCCCAGTCTGCCCCCTCCCAGCAAAATTTGGCATTTGAACCTGCATACTCTGAGGAACTGTTTTCTGGACCCTTCCCACAGTCACAAACCACTTGTCCGGTTGCTGCTGAGCTATTTTCCGATGCCCAGATTTTCCACCGGTCGCAGTCTGTGGGTGATGATGACATTATTGACGTAGTGGAAGAAGTGTGTAAAGAGATGTCGGACGATGAGGAGACACGGTTGTCAGACAGTGGTGAAGTTGTTGTCAGGGCAGGAAGTCCGAGGGGGGAGCAGACTGAGGGATCAGAGGATGATGAGGTGACAGACCCAAGCTGGGTTGATAGGCCGGGTGAACACAGTGCTTCTGAGACGGAGGCGAGTCCTATAGCAGAACAGGTTGGAAGAGGCAGTGGTGGGGCCAGACGGAGAGGCAGGGCCAGAGCTGGTGCATCAGCGCCAAATGTTTCCCATAGTCAAGCTCCCGTGGCGAGAGCTAGATTTTCAGAAGTCTGGAGGTTCTTTAAAGAAACACCGGATGACCGACGGACTTTGGTGTGCAACCTGTGCCAAACCAGGATCAGCAGGGGTTCCACCACTACTAGCTTAACTACCACCAGTATGCGCAGGCATATGAATGCTAAACACCCCACTCAATGGCACCAAGCCCGATCACCTCCGGCCGGGCACACCACTGCTCCTTCCCCTGTGTCATCTGCTAGTCAGCCCCCTGCCCAGGACCCCGGCCCAAACACCTCCAGTGCGAAAACCCCATCTTCGCCTCCACGATCCTCCACAGCATCCACCAACATTCAGCTCTCCATACCCCAGACGCAAAAGGAAGTATAGTGCAACCCACCCACTCGCCTAAGCCCTCAACGTCCACATCTCCAAACTGCTTAGCCTGGAGATGCTGAGAGACCGAGGCCTTTCGAAACCTCATGGCGGCGGCCGCCCCTTGGTATTCGGTCCCCAGCCGCCACTACTTTTCCCGATGTGCCGTCCCAGCCCTGCACAAGCACGTGTCAGAGAACAACATCTGTGCCCTGACCAACGCCGTTTCTGACAAGGTCCACCTGACCACGGACACGTGGACGAGTGCTGCCGGGCAGGGCCACTATATATCGCTGACGGCACATTGGGTTAACTTGGTGGAGGCTGGGACCGAGTCTGACCCTGGGGCTGGTCATATACTGCCGACGCCGAGGATTGCGGGGCCTACCTCGGTCCAGGTCTCAAAGGCCTACTATGCCTCCTCCCACCCCTCCTCCACCTCCTCCTCCGAATTATCATCCGTGGGCATGGCGCCATCAGTCGGTAGCTCTAGGCACAGCAGCAGTGCCATCGCTAAGCGACAGCAGGTGGTGCTCAAACTGCTGAGCCTAGGCGATAAAAGGCACACCGCCCAAGAGCTATTACAGGGCAGCACGGCGCAGACTGATCTGTGGCTGGCACCGCTGAACCTGAAGCCAGGCATGGTTGTGTGTGACAACGGCCGTAACCTGGTGGCGGCTCTGCAACTCGGCAGACTGACACATGTGTCATGCCTGGCCCATGTGTTAAATCTCATAGTTCAGCGTTTCCTCAAGACATACCCCAATCTGTCTGTTTTGCTCACGAAGGTGCGCCGCATCTGTGCGCATTTCAGGAAGTCCAGCACACATGCTGCCACTCTCAGGGCAGCGCAGCGCCGCCTCCAACTGCCCGCTCACCGACTGTTGTGCGACGTGCCCACGAGGTGGAATTCAACATTAACCATGTTATCCAGAGTTTACCAGCAGCGCAGAGCGATTGTAGACTGCCAGATGTCAATTTCCACCAGAACTGGTAGTCAGGTCAGTCAGCTTCCTCAAGTCTACAATGAGGTCTGTTTCTCAGCGCATATCGGAGGAGGTGGAGGAGGAGGAGGAGGAAGAGGAGGAGAATGTTGGCGAGAACCATTGTTCAGTCCTTCACTGTTCAGCGTGTATGGGCAGAAGAAGAGGAGTTGGAGGAGTTGGAGGAGGAGGAAATGGAGAGTCAGGCCAGTGAGGGGAGTGAATTCTTGCGCGTTGGGACTCTGACGCATATGGCAGATTTCATGCTAGGCTGCCTATCCCGTGACCCTCGCGTTCAAAGAATTTATTCCAGCACCGATTACTGGGTATTCACTCTCCTGGACCCACGGTACAAGCAAAATCTTTCCACTCTCATCCCTGGAGAGGAAAGGAGTGTGAGAATGCATGAATACCAGCAGGCCCTGGTGCACAAGCTGAAACAATATTTCCCTTCTGACAGCGCTAGCGGAAGAGGGCGTACTTCTGCGGGACAAGTAGCGAGGGAGAGTAGGCGAGCAGGCAGCTTGTCCAGCACTGGCAGGGGTACGCTTTACAAGGCCTTTGCGAGTTTTATGTCACCCCAGCAAGACACTGTCACCTGTCCCCAGTCTCGGCAGAGTAGGGCTGATCTTTACAGAAAGATGGTGAGGGAGTACGTAGCCAACCATACCATCGTCCTAAATGATCACACAGCTCCCTACAACTACTGGGTTTCAAAGCTGGACATGTGGCACGAACTGGTGCTGTACGCCTTGGAGGTTCTTGCCTGCCCTGCCGCTAGCGTGTTGTCCGAGCGGGTTTTCAGTGCAGCTGGTGGCATCATCACCGATAAGCGTACACGCCTGTCGACTGGCAGCGCTGACAGGCTGACGCTTATCAAGATGAATAAAGCCTGGATTTCTCCGGATTTTCATTCTCCACCAGGTGAAAGAAGTTCAACATGAATAATGTATGCACTCCTCCTCCTCCATATTGTCCTTCTTCTCCTCCTCTTTGTACACTAAAGCAGAGGAAACTGGCTATTTTTTGCCAGGGCCAACTGGCTCCAGCTATAGTACTCTATGTATTTAATTTTTCTGGAGGGCCACCTACCCGGTCCTAGGAAGTCCGAGGGGGGAGCAGACTGAGGGATCAGAGGATGATGAGGTGACAGACCCAAGCTGGGTTGATAGGCCGGGTGAACACAGTGCTTCTGAGACGGAGGCGAGTCCTATAGCAGAACAGGTTGGAAGAGGCAGTGGTGGGGCCAGACGGAGAGGCAGGGCCAGAGCTGGTGCATCAGCGCCAAATGTTTCCCATAGTCAAGCTCCCGTGGCGAGAGCTAGATTTTCAGAAGTCTGGAGGTTCTTTAAAGAAACACCGGATGACCGACGGACTTTGGTGTGCAACCTGTGCCAAACCAGGATCAGCAGGGGTTCCACCACTACTAGCTTAACTACCACCAGTATGCGCAGGCATATGAATGCTAAACACCCCACTCAATGGCACCAAGCCCGATCACCTCCGGCCGGGCACACCACTGCTCCTTCCCCTGTGTCATCTGCTAGTCAGCCCCCTGCCCAGGACCCCGGCCCAAACACCTCCAGTGCGAAAACCCCATCTTCGCCTCCACGATCCTCCACAGCATCCACCAACATTCAGCTCTCCATACCCCAGACGCAAAAGGAAGTATAGTGCAACCCACCCACTCGCCTAAGCCCTCAACGTCCACATCTCCAAACTGCTTAGCCTGGAGATGCTGAGAGACCGAGGCCTTTCGAAACCTCATGGCGGCGGCCGCCCCTCGGTATTCGGTCCCCAGCCGCCACTACTTTTCCCGATGTGCCGTCCCAGCCCTGCACAAGCACGTGTCAGAGAACAACATCTGTGCCCTGACCAACGCCGTTTCTGACAAGGTCCACCTGACCACGGACACGTGGACGAGTGCTGCCGGGCAGGGCCACTATATATCGCTGACGGCACATTGGGTTAACTTGGTGAAGGCTGGGACCGAGTCTGACCCTGGGGCTGGTCATATACTGCCGACGCCGAGGATTGCGGGGCCTACCTCGGTCCAGGTCTCAAAGGCCTACTATGCCTCCTCCCACCCCTCCTCCACCTCCTCCTCCGAATTATCATCCGTGGGCATGGCGCCATCAGTCGGTAGCTCTAGGCACAGCAGCAGTGCCATCGCTAAGCGACAGCAGGTGGTGCTCAAACTGCTGAGCCTAGGCGATAAAAGGCACACCGCCCAAGAGCTATTACAGGGCAGCACGGCGCAGACTGATCTGTGGCTGGCACCGCTGAACCTGAAGCCAGGCATGGTTGTGTGTGACAACGGCCGTAACCTGGTGGCGGCTCTGCAACTCGGCAGACTGACACATGTGTCATGCCTGGCCCATGTGTTAAATCTCATAGTTCAGCGTTTCCTCAAGACATACCCCAATCTGTCTGTTTTGCTCACGAAGGTGCGCCGCATCTGTGCGCATTTCAGGAAGTCCAGCACACATGCTGCCACTCTCAGGGCAGCGCAGCGCCGCCTCCAACTGCCCGCTCACCGACTGTTGTGCGACGTGCCCACGAGGTGGAATTCAACATTAACCATGTTATCCAGAGTTTACCAGCAGCGCAGAGCGATTGTAGACTGCCAGATGTCAATTTCCACCAGAACTGGTAGTCAGGTCAGTCAGCTTCCTCAAGTCTACAATGAGGTCTGTTTCTCAGCGCATATCGGAGGAGGTGGAGGAGGAGGAGGAGGAAGAGGAGGAGAATGTTGGCGAGAACCATTGTTCAGTCCTTCACTGTTCAGCGTGTATGGGCAGAAGAAGAGGAGTTGGAGGAGTTGGAGGAGGAGGAAATGGAGAGTCAGGCCAGTGAGGGGAGTGAATTCTTGCGCGTTGGGACTCTGACGCATATGGCAGATTTCATGCTAGGCTGCCTATCCCGTGACCCTCGCGTTCAAAGAATTTATTCCAGCACCGATTACTGGGTATTCACTCTCCTGGACCCACGGTACAAGCAAAATCTTTCCACTCTCATCCCTGGAGAGGAAAGGAGTGTGAGAATGCATGAATACCAGCAGGCCCTGGTGCACAAGCTGAAACAATATTTCCCTTCTGACAGCGCTAGCGGAAGAGGGCGTACTTCTGCGGGACAAGTAGCGAGGGAGAGTAGGCGAGCAGGCAGCTTGTCCAGCACTGGCAGGGGTACGCTTTACAAGGCCTTTGCGAGTTTTATGTCACCCCAGCAAGACACTGTCACCTGTCCCCAGTCTCGGCAGAGTAGGGCTGATCTTTACAGAAAGATGGTGAGGGAGTACGTAGCCAACCATACCATCGTCCTAAATGATCACACAGCTCCCTACAACTACTGGGTTTCAAAGCTGGACATGTGGCACGAACTGGTGCTGTACGCCTTGGAGGTTCTTGCCTGCCCTGCCGCTAGCGTGTTGTCCGAGCGGGTTTTCAGTGCAGCTGGTGGCATCATCACCGATAAGCGTACACGCCTGTCGACTGGCAGCGCTGACAGGCTGACGCTTATCAAGATGAATAAAGCCTGGATTTCTCCGGATTTTCATTCTCCACCAGGTGAAAGAAGTTCAACATGAATAATGTATGCACTCCTCCTCCTCCATATTGTCCTTCTTCTCCTCCTCTTTGTACACTAAAGCAGAGGAAACTGGCTATTTTTTGCCAGGGCCAACTGGCTCCAGCTATAGTACTCTATGTATTTAATTTTTCTGGAGGGCCACCTACCCGGTCCTAGGAAGTCCGAGGGGGGAGCAGACTGAGGGATCAGAGGATGATGAGGTGACAGACCCAAGCTGGGTTGATAGGCCGGGTGAACACAGTGCTTCTGAGACGGAGGCGAGTCCTATAGCAGAACAGGTTGGAAGAGGCAGTGGTGGGGCCAGACGGAGAGGCAGGGCCAGAGCTGGTGCATCAGCGCCAAATGTTTCCCATAGTCAAGCTCCCGTGGCGAGAGCTAGATTTTCAGAAGTCTGGAGGTTCTTTAAAGAAACACCGGATGACCGACGGACTTTGGTGTGCAACCTGTGCCAAACCAGGATCAGCAGGGGTTCCACCACTACTAGCTTAACTACCACCAGTATGCGCAGGCATATGAATGCTAAACACCCCACTCAATGGCACCAAGCCCGATCACCTCCGGCCGGGCACACCACTGCTCCTTCCCCTGTGTCATCTGCTAGTCAGCCCCCTGCCCAGGACCCCGGCCCAAACACCTCCAGTGCGAAAACCCCATCTTCGCCTCCACGATCCTCCACAGCATCCACCAACATTCAGCTCTCCATACCCCAGACGCAAAAGGAAGTATAGTGCAACCCACCCACTCGCCTAAGCCCTCAACGTCCACATCTCCAAACTGCTTAGCCTGGAGATGCTGAGAGACCGAGGCCTTTCGAAACCTCATGGCGGCGGCCGCCCCTCGGTATTCGGTCCCCAGCCGCCACTACTTTTCCCGATGTGCCGTCCCAGCCCTGCACAAGCACGTGTCAGAGAACAACATCTGTGCCCTGACCAACGCCGTTTCTGACAAGGTCCACCTGACCACGGACACGTGGACGAGTGCTGCCGGGCAGGGCCACTATATATCGCTGACGGCACATTGGGTTAACTTGGTGGAGGCTGGGACCGAGTCTGACCCTGGGGCTGGTCATATACTGCCGACGCCGAGGATTGCGGGGCCTACCTCGGTCCAGGTCTCAAAGGCCTACTATGCCTCCTCCCACCCCTCCTCCACCTCCTCCTCCGAATTATCATCCGTGGGCATGGCGCCATCAGTCGGTAGCTCTAGGCACAGCAGCAGTGCCATCGCTAAGCGACAGCAGGTGGTGCTCAAACTGCTGAGCCTAGGCGATAAAAGGCACACCGCCCAAGAGCTATTACAGGGCAGCACGGCGCAGACTGATCTGTGGCTGGCACCGCTGAACCTGAAGCCAGGCATGGTTGTGTGTGACAACGGCCGTAACCTGGTGGCGGCTCTGCAACTCGGCAGACTGACACATGTGTCATGCCTGGCCCATGTGTTAAATCTCATAGTTCAGCGTTTCCTCAAGACATACCCCAATCTGTCTGTTTTGCTCACGAAGGTGCGCCGCATCTGTGCGCATTTCAGGAAGTCCAGCACACATGCTGCCACTCTCAGGGCAGCGCAGCGCCGCCTCCAACTGCCCGCTCACCGACTGTTGTGCGACGTGCCCACGAGGTGGAATTCAACATTAACCATGTTATCCAGAGTTTACCAGCAGCGCAGAGCGATTGTAGACTGCCAGATGTCAATTTCCACCAGAACTGGTAGTCAGGTCAGTCAGCTTCCTCAAGTCTACAATGAGGTCTGTTTCTCAGCGCATATCGGAGGAGGTGGAGGAGGAGGAGGAGGAAGAGGAGGAGAATGTTGGCGAGAACCATTGTTCAGTCCTTCACTGTTCAGCGTGTATGGGCAGAAGAAGAGGAGTTGGAGGAGTTGGAGGAGGAGGAAATGGAGAGTCAGGCCAGTGAGGGGAGTGAATTCTTGCGCGTTGGGACTCTGACGCATATGGCAGATTTCATGCTAGGCTGCCTATCCCGTGACCCTCGCGTTCAAAGAATTTATTCCAGCACCGATTACTGGGTATTCACTCTCCTGGACCCACGGTACAAGCAAAATCTTTCCACTCTCATCCCTGGAGAGGAAAGGAGTGTGAGAATGCATGAATACCAGCAGGCCCTGGTGCACAAGCTGAAACAATATTTCCCTTCTGACAGCGCTAGCGGAAGAGGGCGTACTTCTGCGGGACAAGTAGCGAGGGAGAGTAGGCGAGCAGGCAGCTTGTCCAGCACTGGCAGGGGTACGCTTTACAAGGCCTTTGCGAGTTTTATGTCACCCCAGCAAGACACTGTCACCTGTCCCCAGTCTCGGCAGAGTAGGGCTGATCTTTACAGAAAGATGGTGAGGGAGTACGTAGCCAACCATACCATCGTCCTAAATGATCACACAGCTCCCTACAACTACTGGGTTTCAAAGCTGGACATGTGGCACGAACTGGTGCTGTACGCCTTGGAGGTTCTTGCCTGCCCTGCCGCTAGCGTGTTGTCCGAGCGGGTTTTCAGTGCAGCTGGTGGCATCATCACCGATAAGCGTACACGCCTGTCGACTGGCAGCGCTGACAGGCTGACGCTTATCAAGATGAATAAAGCCTGGATTTCTCCGGATTTTCATTCTCCACCAGGTGAAAGAAGTTCAACATGAATAATGTATGCACTCCTCCTCCTCCATATTGTCCTTCTTCTCCTCCTCTTTGTACACTAAAGCAGAGGAAACTGGCTATTTTTTGCCAGGGCCAACTGGCTCCAGCTATAGTACTCTATGTATTTAATTTTTCTGGAGGGCCACCTACCCGGTCCTCTGTTTTAAACAATTTTTGGGAGTGCCACATACAGGCACTCAATCTATTTAATTTTTCTGGAGGACCACCTACCTGCTCCTCTGGTTTGAAAACTTTTTTGGACTGCCACATACAGGCACTCAATTTATTTAAATTTTCTGGAGGACCACCTACCTGCTCCTCTGGTTTGAAAACTTTTTTGGACTGCCACATACAGGCACTATCCAAATTAAATTGTCTCCATAGCAGCCTCCACATGTCGTCTTTTTAGTTGCCTCCACACGTTGTCTCCATTGCTACCTCCACACGTCATCGCCATAGCTGCCTCCAAAAGTCATCCATATAGCAGTCTCCATACATGGTCTCCTTATCAAACAAAAGGTTCTTAGAAGTGCTGTTTGGGGAGTAGCCTAGAGACAGGGGCTTGGATTGGCGAAAGCTCGCCTGGCAGCGGAGCGCCAGCTCCATCCCAAGATCCAACTAACATAGTTTTAACTGCAGCACCTTTAATCTACTAATAGTTCACTGCCTCCATACATGGTCCCCTTATCAAACGAGCTGTGTCAGGCAGAATTTTGGGTTGTTTTCATGGCTTCCACATCAAACTTGTTAACTTTGTCGCCACCCTGCTGTGTAATCCACAAAATATACTGGCAAACTTTTATCATTTACCGATATTATTTCAGCGCTTCTTGCTCATCTGTTTACATTCCCCTCACTTGCCATATCCCAAACTTATAAGAACGCTACTACACTTGATCTTATACAAAAGGTTCTTAGAAGTGCTGTTTGGGGAGTAGCCGAGAGACAGGGGCTTGGATAGGCGAAAGCTCGCCTGGCAGCGGAGCGCCAGCTCCATCCCAAGATCCAACTAACATAGTTTTAACTGCAGCACCTTTAATCTACTACTAGTTCACTACCTCCATACATCGTCCCCTTATCAAACGAGCTGTGTCAGGCAGAATTTTCAGGTGTTTCACCAGACACATAGTGGAACTCAGCCCATCTGTCGCCGCCATGCTGGAGACCTGAAGTTGCAATCATAGCAGCGCAATATGGATGCCCCATACTGTCGCTCTTAATCATGGAACCATTTCCGTAAAAACAATTAAAAATAGAACCACTATGCTATTCCTTTATTCCTAGGTGAAATATTCAAATGACCCGGCCTGCTTTGAAAATTATAATTTTTTCTAAGTAAACGCTTCTGGCCCCCAGGCCCATTTTGGGTGGGGAGGAGCCGAGAGACAGGGGCTTTAGACAGGCGAAAGCTCGCCTGGCAGTGGACCGCCAGCTCCATCCCAAGATTTGGCAGCCTCAGAGGCATCCATGCATGCTGCCCCTGCTGTTTCCTGTCCATTTTGCCTCCACGATCCTCCACAGCGTCCACCAATGTCTCATTTCAACTCTCTATACCCCAGACACTGGAGCACAAGAGGATATGCAGCACATCATCCCCTTATCAATCGAGCTGTGTCAGGCAGAATTTTCAGGTGTTTCACCAGATACATAGTGGAACTCGGCCCATCTGTCGCCGCCATGCTGGAGATCTGAAGTTGCAATCATAGCAGCGCAGCGCCACTGTCGCTCTTAATCATGGAAGTCGTCTCCATGGCTGCCTCCACATGTCGTCCCCTTATCAAAAGAGCTGTGTCAGGCTCATTTTTCGGGTGTTTCACCAGATATGTTATGGAACTTGGTCACTATGTCGCCACCATGCTGTGTTATCGACTAAATATACCGTCAACCTTTTGTTCACATAGGAAATCATTTCAGCGCTTCTTGCTCACCTCCTTTGGTGAAGCCTGAGTCCATTTAGAGTATGTCGCCATGACACTCTCTAGCCTGCCGCTTCTGCCGCTGCCTCTGCATGCTGTCCCCTATAGTGTCAGGGTCAATTATTACATGTTTTAGATGCTATCTAGCCTCATTCGGTCACTCTGTCATGGCCATGCTGTTGCCCATAATTTTGGCATAATGGTACGATTAAGCAGCCTCAGAGGCATCCATGCCTGCTGCCCCTGCTGTTTCCTGTCCATTTCCGTGGTGTTTCCATCCTTTTCTGAGGTTCCCAGGTGTTTGGCCAAGCTTCCCTGTGCAGAGCCTTGGTCCCCTTGAAAAATGCTTGAGTCTCCCATTGACTTCAATGGGGCTCGTTATTCGAGACGAGCACTCGAGCATCGGGAAAAGTTTGTCTCAAATAACGAGTAAACGAGCATTTTAGTGCTCGCTCATTTCTAGTAATGATGTAAACAATGCTTAAGATTTTGATATGATGTGGTCTTATCTTCTACTGGAACTGTGCTAAACACCTTCAGTGTAGGCGCATAACAATTGGTTTATACACCTACAGCCAATACCATATAGTCAGTGAACACAATTCCTATCATGATTATAATAACACCTACAAAAAAGAAGTAGCACGATCTATATCAAGAGGGAAAGGAAAAGTATAGCCTAAGAAACGCACACCATGAATATACACAAGATGTAGAGTGCAAATACATTTTTGAACAAATACAAAAAATTACAGAGGTTAAATTAAAAAGCTTAAAAATTATCCAGGACCAAAAGTTCTCCAGATGATCCCAGAATTCATCATTCATCTTCCTAATGAACATATTTTACCTTGATTCAAACTTCTAACCCTTCGTGCATATTTGGTTGTTCATCCTCCTATTTACAATCTAAATGTATCCAAGACCATAAAAACCTTGCGTGCTGCAGATTTGTTTTGTGCCTTGCCAAAATTCTGTCTTTTAGCTCTTTGGATAAATCCTTAGACCTCATGATTCTCATGTTGTTTGGCATGCACTGTGAGGTATTATATAGACAGGGGTGTGTCTGTCAAGTCCACTTAGTTTAATTAAACACAGCCGGACTTCATTGAAAGAGTACAACAATCGCAAGGTGGATCAGAAGGAAATGGACAGCATAGATGTAAAATATGAGTGTCACAGTTAAGGGTCTATCTATATCCATGTGATGTTTCATTTTTTCTTGTTTAATAAATTAGCAAAAAAAATTCATTTTTTTATGTCAAGATGGAGTGCATATGGGATGCATGCAATCTATATATATGTGTGTATATTAATGTACCATGGGGTCTCCAGTATTAGCTTTCTGCTCTGTCGGGTTTCCAGAATTATCCTTCTGCTCTGGGTGTCTCCAGTATTATAGATCTGCTCTGGGGATCCCCAGTACATCCCATATGCTCCAGGGGTCTGCAGTATGGTGGTCAAGCCTCTCTCCCGTAGCTTTGCATCATGTCACGCCCGAGTGGGTAATATGTATTTGCATAAAAACGTGGCTTGTATACTTGGTCATTACAGTGGAGATATATTTATACTGACGTGTTTTTTGACCACCACCACACTCTTTTGTGTTTTCTAGAATCTTTTGTGGGATCATGTGACTGGGGTTGGAGCTGGGGAACCAGCAACTTTGGAACAGGTAAGTATATAAGAAGGATATTTAGTTTATCCCCATAGGTAGTGTAGTTAGGAATCCTTTAATCCCAGACAACCCCTTTAAAACAAGCAACTGTCACAATGGGATGGGCCTGTAGCTATCTATAAAAATACTATAATTTACTTTGCCTATCTTTATATAATAGTGTCTAATCCATATTTCCTTAATACATGTACAAATTAAGCAAAAAACTAATACCCCTCATGTCTTGTATGGGGTGAAAAGTAACAGGCTAGTCCGTTGATTGAAGGCGATTGCACTACATCATTACATTTTCCTTTGACATAACATTGAAATCACATGTGAGTGGGTGAAGGCAGCAACCCACTCTGGTTAAAATAGTGGGCTGAAAACACCGCTGTTTTTAGACTTTTAAGAAAATTGTTATCACATGGAGAGGCAGTGTAGATCACTTTTGCTGAAACCGCATGGGACGAGTAGTTCTAGTATTCATTAGTAAGCTGATTTAGTTTTTACCCTTTTTTCATAACTGTTACACCTGTATTATGTGTATATCCTTTGAAATTATTATTTATTTTATCCTTTTATCTAACACTGTATTTTTATGTCTGCATTGCCTATTTGTGTATAAAATCTTTGAAACTAAATAAATCTCTAGTTGTAGCTTTGAAGAAATAATGTTTCCATAGGAATAAAGCTGCTAGTATTATTTTCAAGCAGTCTTAACACTTAGCAGTCTGGCCACTTATAGAGTATAATTTAGTGTAAATATGCCATGTTGGATGGGTGGGTATGGTATTATAAGATAAATTGTGAAGCCCCCTACTGTACGTGTGCTCCTTGATATGACCAAAGTTTGGGGGGGTGTCACACCCACATCTTGCTGACAAGTAGTCTTTTGCAGTGTAGTCCACATCCCTGTATGGGGTGCAAGGGAATCCTTTGAATAAGTCTTACTGTTCTGATAATACAGTGGGCAACAAGCTGAGGCTACCAGCTTTTGTGACAGCCATGGCCCCTTGTTGCTAATCAGCATCAATATGTAGTTGCCCATGTGCTGCGGTAAATTAGGTTGGTGTCAATTCAGTGCCTCACTACTTTTGTTCATGAAGATATTCAATACTGTGCTTCAAGCAACATATTCAGCTCACCTTTACATTATAATATAGCTCACAGAGCTAAGTGCATCTAAATTCAAGGCTAGAGCTAGTCAGAAGTTGCTGACAGGGTTCCCAAGACCATTAAAATCCAAGTCAATCGATAGGAGGCAAGCTACAAAAATAAATGGGTCTAGGCTATGTTTTAAGAATTTGTTAAGAACTGTCACATAAAATTACTATGTAATTATACATTTGTGGGTCCCTGGAACTGGATTTTACTGGTGAGCCCTAAACATCCATGTCTAAAACTGAATGTTACAATCATTACAAGGGGCACAATATTGTTCTATACTGGTTTCTTTGTTAAATTATTGTAAGATAATTGTAAGCACCATTTAATTATACTTTTTGCCAGGGTTTTAGGCCAAACTTGTTTTTATTTACTTGTGTTTTCCATGAGCTGTAGAGTATCTTTCCCCAAACTTTTATGCCATTTTAATATTTTCTTAAGAATGAAACACTGCAAAAACATTCACAATTGCTTCTATAGTTCCTGGCCATTGTAATCATTTCATCAAATCAGACTTCATTTTTAGCATTCAGCTAAGCGAAAAGCTTTTATTGCTGATGCATTAATACAGAATAGAATTACAAGGGTTTAAAAGCTTTTTGAACAGCAAAATTCAGACATAGAATTATTAGAAGGAAGCAGTGAAGAAATCCATTGGGCATTAAATTAATAAACCATAATACTAGTATTAACGATCATACAATAGGTAGTATGCATTGCAAATCATCACATAGTTAGAAATTGCCAGAAATGGGAGAATGTTTAAGTAGAAATAAATGTGCATTGTATAAGTTCTGTTTTCCATAAGTAGCGTTAAGTGGTATCTGGTAGTGCAGAGACTAAATCACATCCTTTATCTGCTGCATATTTCCAGATGAAACAAAGGAACTACAGAATAGTTTTATTTTATTAACAATAGTTTCTATTTGATTTTCAAAATATTTGATTTTAAAAAGTTGTAAAGGACTACTCAGTTAATTTATGGAATGACTTGGGTTAGCATAAGTGTTGTGTTTGTTTCGAGAACCTACCAAGAAGTAGTTTTGCAATGGCTAAAAAATTAATTATAAGTATTCTGTATCTGCTGGGAGTAGAGGTGGTGTCTAGCAAAAGCAGTAAATCTAGCCGATATTGTTATTGTTGATTGTGTTATCTATGATTCAGTTGAAAATGCTTGGCCAATAAGAGCACAGTAAGCATCTCCAAAATATATTTAATAATGTGCCTTTGTTTCCTCATCCACTGCATGCATTTATACACAGATGGTGTAGGGGGTGAGGCATGTAATACCATTGGAGAAAAAATTTGCAGGTTAGCTATTTAAAGGACATCTATCTTCAGGTGTGTGCCCCCTCTGCAAGGATCTGCCATTCGTTAAGCTTTTTATGCCCTTGTTTTCACAAAAAAGCTTTCAAAATTACACAAATGAGCCCGAGAGGCTGCAGGCTCCATAGCTTTTAATTGAACCTGTAGCCTCTAAGGCTCATTTGCATAATGTTTAAAGCCTATTTTTCGTAAAACAAGGGAATAAAAATGTAAAAGAAGAGCAGAATCCATGATCCTGGTGGTAGATTTCCTTTTAGGGATTAAAATGGGGGTGTTTAAAGGAAATCTACCATCTGAAAACTCCTTTTTTCAGTATATCCAGAGCTAGATATCTCATATGTGACTCATCTGTGGAAATATTTTATCATTCCTGAACTAGCTGCCTGTCATGTAATAAACTTTATTGTGTTTTTATACAAAGTACCTTCAGAGGCTACTCAGGACTTGGAGTGGCCTCTGTGAACTCTGGAGTCGAAGACTACTCCACGTCCTGAGTAGCCTCTCCAGTGCTGCCCCCTGCACTTCCATGCTGCCTGTGAACGCAGTAGCATGGACTGTGCAAGCGCAGTGGCTTCAGCCGAGGTTGCGGGCCAGAGTGAGCTTCTGAACATGCTCCTGGTTCCCTGTGCTTGCACGTTCCATGCCATCGCATTGATGAGGGCGGCATTGCAGAGGCTACTCAGGGCATGAAGTAGCCTTAGGCTGTGGAGTTTACTCCACACCTCTGAAGGTATTTTGCATAAAACACAATGAAGTTTATTACACAATAAGCAACTAGCTCAGAGATGATAAAAGTTGTTCACAGTTCAAGCTGTTCTTTTCGATTGTTGTCAGCATGTAATTGGCACTCATCGGGAGATGGCAGTGAGACCGTAAACAATGGACCATTATTTTTGGTTTAAGGACCTGCACACATCTTGTGTAAGAAGCCTTTAAGAAGTCTTGTATCTCCTTGTATCCTAAGCAGGTCCTGATAAACATGTTAGCTTTTTTTCCTCCCAGTCATTTCTGGTGTATATTCTTATCTATATGTTTTCCTACGTGATAGAATATACTTTCTTGTATATTCTTGTCCAGATGCAGTAAATTTGCCAGGGTGCGCCAGATTCATGAATTGTGGTGCATGTTCTTCATGAATCTTGTGCCCCCGTGAACTACTACGACAGAGTGAACCAACTCTTTTGGGTAGTGATGAGCAGACCCGCACTGACAAGTTCTGGTCCGTACCTGACTTTGTGGGTTCGATTCCCCCTCGCTGGTGTTAACAGTTTAAATGTCAGTGGTAAAGGCACCAGAGGCAGTCATATTACCCGCGGCCATGCAAGCTAGCATTAACCTAGTAATTTGACTTTGCCAATGGGATTTAAAGGAAACCTACTATGAGAAATAAATTTGATTGTAGGTTCCTCCTGCCTGTCTCTGCCCTAATCTGTAATTCAATAATCCGGAAATGTAACCTAATTTGTTTAAAAACTTTATTTTAGTAATAGGTAAATTAACTGCAGAGACATTTGGGGCATGTACTAGCCTGGCCAAGCTGTGTGCTGCTGCTTATTTTATTAGTATGGTATTGTTATATAGAAAAATAATTAACTGCGGTAAGTGAACTTCCAGGGATAAAGGGGTTATCAGAGTTTCTAGGCTCAAAAGGTATGTAGTGTATTATGGTGCATGTCTCCAACTCTTTTTTTTAGACGCTTTTGTTTTGCAGTGCCAGTCAGAACATTTGCTCCTTAATTGTATGGGTGTTCTATTTTTGTCTCTTACTGCCTGTGTAAATAACAAACAGACTATTAGACTGTCTACAGAAAATGGCAAAGACAGACATGAAGGCCGGCAGTAGCAGTACAAAACTACTTGTGTTGTGGACAATGGAAGAAGTGAGTAGTAGAAATGCAGTGCCAAGCACCTCCCCTCCTTCTATCAACTGCTATTCCTGATTCCACCCTCCATCCTGAGCGGTTTAGAGGCCATAACTTTTTTTTGTGTGCTACCTTAAAAATTTTTGCACAACACATCCTGAAACATAATAAAAGTAATAATAATGGTTAAAACATAATAAAGGTTTAAAGATTTTTTTTAATTTTTAGTTTTATTTCGGGTTACAATTGGAAATAAGGTCTTTTTTTGTAATTTATAGTAATTATTTTTTTACATTTTCAAATTATATTAAAATTAACATTATTATGAATTCTCTGTATTGTTTTGGTCATTTTGATTTGTAGCAGGGGATTTTTTTTTATATGGGGAAATGCAAATGTACCGTATTTATACACGAGTACAAGCTGGGATTTTTAGCACAATTTATATGCTGAAAAAGACCCACTCGGCTTATACTTGGGTATATAAAAAAATTAACGTAATGCTCATCCTCCAGCGCTATCCCCTGGCGTCCTCTTCTCTTCTCCACGCAGCAGGTCTTCAGCTTCCTGGCTGTGCCGGTAGATGCGCATCTCTGCGATCTGCCGGCATAGAACTATGATGCGGCAGTGTCACCACCTGCTGACGTCATAGTTTGTGCCAGCAGATCGCATAGACGTGTTTCTACCTGCACGACCGGAAAGCTCAAGACCTGCTGCGCAGAGAAAAGGACGATGGAGGGTGAGTACTACATGCATTTTTTTCGGAGCTGGACGTTAACTACATGGGGGCACTCTTCTGGAGTTTAACTGCATGGGAGAACTCTATGGGGGCTCTCTGCGGGACGTGTAACATCTATGGGGACACTCTGCTGTAAGCAACATCTATGGGGGTACTCTGCTGGACATTTTATTAATTGGAGGGGCTGCTGTGAACATTTTATTGATGAGGGGAGACTACTGTACATTTTATTGGGTCAATAGGTTTTCCCAGTTTTTTGTGGTAAAATTAGGGGCCATAGCTTATACTTGGGTGAACTTATACTCGAGTACATACGGTATTTTTTATGAATATTTATGAATATTTTTTGTTTATGTGTATTTTTACTTATATGTCTGTAACTGGGGCATTTACAGGAGTCTCAGTTACAGGGGGAAACAACCACCTGTGACTTGTGATGTTAATCGGAGCTGACCCATCAGCTCTTGTTAACCACTTTAGACTTTAGAGTCTAGAGAGCCCAGTGGTAGTGTCAACTTTGCTCCTCTATGCATCACGCTGAGGAGTGGAGAAGGGAGAAGCGGTAATAAACCACTAGCACAGGAGCTAGTAGAAAACTGCAACTACACTGCTGCAGGCTCCGGACTTGCACCTGCTGACATCTAAAATCAGTGGGGGGATGGGGGGGGGTCCAAGAAGAGTTAATGAGATCACTTGGACAATGTGAACATTTTATGATCGTTTTTTCATGATGACAGGTTCCAATAACCTCTGGCATGTTGTTTTAAAAATGCCTTTGTTGTGCATCTGAATCATTCCAGTGCTTTTTAATTGTTTCTTTAACTTCACCTAGTTCCCTGCCCCCAGGTGAGGGAGAATTCAGAAGAGAATTGCTTGAGAATTGTGTAAGTGAGCTTACACAAGGGTGAAGTATCAGGTGTGAGGCTGAGGGAGGAAAAGGGCAATGAGTGAGGAAGAGGGGAGGAGGTATTGAGGAAAAATCGATTTGAACTGCCCGTCTGGGACTCACCACACAGTGCTGGTAGAGTTCCAGGCAATGTAAAAGAAATGATTAAAAAACTGTGAAATTATTCAAAAGCACAACAAAGGCATTTTTTAAATCATCATGCAAGAGGTTATTGGAACCCTCCATGAACCCTCCTTCTTGGGATGGCATTTATTAGATGTTGTAGTAAGGCATGACTCCTATGGATAAATTAAGTCCTGTGTAGTTGGTGTCAAAGAGGGCTATAGACTTATATTCCCACATACATCTCTCATTTTGTGACCCGAAATTGTCCTTTAAAATTAGGATCTTCATATGCTATTCACATGCTATTATGGCCAGAAGTGTTTGGCCATCGGTAGATTTGTCTGATTATGTTGATGGTGATGAGACCTCATCCGGGCTTTAAGTTTTTGTCCTGTCTCTCCAATATAAAATCTCCCAACTGGATGTCCCCCAACAGGATGTCATATTCCTGTTGTGTCAGGACAGGTTTTGCAGCCTGTAACATCATACTCTTGGAGTATGTGGTGGAGTCTTCATGAGGTTGTTTTTAATATTTCTAAATGTGGATTATAAGTCACAACCAGTGGTACATGATTGTTGTTTCCTGGTGGCTCTGTTAATTTGATTGTAAACTAGCATAGGATGGTATCCCTGATTTAAGAATGTCTTCCTAAGATTGTTTAGATGTTTAGATGTTGAACTGGAGCAGATACAATTGTACCTGATGGTCTGGCTGTAAATGATTTTTTTTAATATGTTTAGGTTGAAAGCTGTCCCATCTGAGCTATGTAGGCTGATCAATTAGTTTTTGAAATATGGATGTCTGTATGGAATTATTCTGGATTCTCATGGTTGTGTCCAAGAAGTTAATTTCACTGAAAGAAAAGTTTAGTGTCAGGTTGATCGTAGGATGACATTTGTTGAGACTTTTATGATCGTTAGTAGGTTTAATGTGGCAGATTCCAGGAAGTAATTATTTAGTGTTGCCATGACGAGGCTGGAAAACTGTGTTTGTTCATTTCCTTTAGCAGTTACAATTTTCTGTAGGTATAATTATGTGTGAGAATGAATTATGTGAGTTGTATTACTGATTCTGGGGCAACTCATTTGGCATGGGATTTGTCCTTCTTGATGTAGGATGTTAGAATATGGGGATTTCACACCCAGGATAGCCAGGATTGATGGAACACCTGGAACAGTTTTATCTTATCAGTGTGGTCTTCACACCTGATCTTGGCTTAGGATAACTGATAAAGATATATGTGTAAATAAGGACTTGACTCGCAAAAAAAAAAAATCAACCCATGGCTTTTGGACCAAAGAACTAGAAAAATAAAGCTTCTGTTGTCCTAAATCTCAGGTCTTGATATAGATCTACATTTGTAAAGAGCAGATGCCTGGGAGTCCAGCTTCACATGCTGTAGTAAATATGGCTTAAAGTAAACCTGTTGCATATTGTGAAAGGTTATATAGCGTGACAGATCAAGGTAAATACTTACTACTTCACGTTTTTCGCGCTATAATAATAACTTGCTATTTACAGTTGCCAAGGTTGAAAGCACTGAAAACCTAAGTTCTAATTTGATTTTGTAGTATCTATTCATTTTCTTGTTTATGACTTTGCTATTGCTTCCCAAGGTTACATCAAAGTCATGCAAATAAATGGCCTTCTATAATGACACACCAGTAGATAGCAAATAACAGTTCTCATAAATAAACACTAAATTATTGAGCATAGATTGCAAATTATACACCTATAAAGTGTGGCCATCGCATAATTTTTTCCATAAAACAGTATTACAAGTTTTTTTGTTATTTTGCATTTTTAATTTGGTATTTGTTTATGTCTTCTATGTTTTTTTTTTGCATTTTTATTTTTTACTATAATATACTGGTATATCACTGTTTTTCATACTTAAAGAAGACCTGTCACTAGAATTATACCCCTCACACCAACAATACCTGCTTGTAAAGAGTTAAAAGACCTCCCCATATCACCTAAAATTATCTACCACTGCACCATCCGTTTTCGAAATGCAATTGAGAAAACAAAGAGTCAATACTAAGGAGAAGAGTCATGCTTTCTCCAGGCTGCCAGTGAAACCCACCTCCTTTTGACTGACAGCTCAGTGTCTCTTCATATCTCAACCTGAGCAGACAGGAAGTCCTCTTCCTGTCCACTTCCTGTCCTTACTTGAATGTTGCCCCTCATCTTACTGGTAGGAGAAGGCAGCTTTATGCTATGATGTCTGTGCGGCCTTTTTTAACAAAGCCACAGTTGGGAGGGAGTTTATTGTCTGTTGTTAACCCCTTCAGCATGTAGACAGTTTACAGGTTAAAGCTCAGCCCCATTTTTTGTATTCTGACATGCATCGCTTTATATGGTTATAACTTTTAAGCACTTTTACTTTTAAAGCAATTTTTTTCATCATTTTTTCATGTTATACTTCATTTTAGTGGTAAATTGTGGCTGTTTTTGTAGATCCCTGTGTGAAATTCAACCTGTGCAATAAAAATTCGACCCCCTAGTGCACCATGAACATGGCATAATACTGCATTCGAAACCATCTAATTTTAGCTAGTTTCTTAGGTGTGTGGAATTGATTTGTTATTACCACTGGGTACATGAGCAGCCGAGCAGGCAATATCAGTCCTTACTTAAAGGGGTTGTACCAAGTATTATTTTTCTTCCCTAACAATCTGATAAAGGACAAGGACAATTAACAATTAGGACCTCCATCAATCACATTGTTAACAAGAACCAGGTTTCCATTCTCACTAACTCAATGAAGGGATAGCTGAAACATGTGTCTTCCAGCTCCATTTAAGACTATGGGAGTAGTTGGAAATTGCTAACCACAGTGCTATCTTCGGTACTCCCAAAGACAGTGAATAGCTGATCGCTGTGCTCTGAAATTGCTGAAGCTCCCATAGTTACAAATAGAGCTGTAGAATACATTCTCTAAAGTAAAATAACAATCATGCTTGGTACAAGCCCTTTAAGTCACTGGTAAGTCAAAAACTAAACACCTTTGCTACCTGTTTATGTATAATTAAAATGATCTAAAACAAAAGTTATTGTTATAAAACAAAGGATATCAATAAGAATCATTAACCAATTATTTGGTTATGTACCACTTTCCATATACATATGATGGATGTTCCATAAAGCCAGCACCACTTTTACTCAATTTTGTATATTGGATTCGGAATCCGATGGAACTTAAGGCATTCCTTGCAATGTAATTTACCAATACCTCAACTTTGTCTGGCCTCTCCATTATGAAAGCACTATCGTGGCCTACAAGAAGATGCTGCTAACCTCGTGGTGGCTACAAGAGGAAGTTGTAGCAGGCACAGATGTAACACGTCCTCTCCCTGCAGCACCACCTGCAGCAACACCACCACAACGGCCATATCACTGTCCCCTATTTGCTGCTTTCTTCATTTTAACACACTCAAGGTTCTTGTCACTGCGCTATAAGATGCTACAAATATACGCACGCAGTTATTGTCACTGTGCTATAAGTAGGTATGGAAATACAGAGTCAGTACTTCACACTGCCTTGAAAAGGCCGATTATTAGCAGCCCCTTACTGTTGTTATAGCATCCTTCTTTTTCAAAAAGAGTGCGGTACAGGTCCACTCATTACTACCTATACCATCTTCAAGCACAGTGACATTAACAGCATTTTATTTATTTTTTATTGTATTTTCTTATTATTTCTTTGCTTATTGAATTGTTAATTTTATGTTATTATTAGTCTAGTCCTTACTACTCCTATTTAACAGCCATTTTTGGTTGATAAATTTCGACAAACTCATTACTTTCCCGTCAACTCTACTTATCTTGACTCTTTGCATACAAACAAAAGATTTAATACATATTTACATCAATAAAATATCCTTTATTTTATTAAAGTTGCAATGAAAACCAGATAGACGGTGTACATCTCCAAAACCTCAATCTGTCTTCAGCAGTACAGTATAGTCTAGTTTATGTTAGTTTATATCACTGCAAATGTTAAATGTAAAAAAATATATATTTATGCTTGTAAGGTTTATAAAGATGGAAAGATCATTGTGGGAAGTTTTGAACTCAAAGTATACTGTGTGCTATAACATTAAAGTGGATAGAACATCCTTTTTGAGTCCTCTCCATTTGTATAATTTTGAAGTTGTATGTGGGCAGCAGCTGCCCTCACTAATGACATCTGTACTGTGTTATTGGCAGTAATGTTACCACTTTACCTTGTATTTTACGACATCTGTATTCTAAACATAATGTATTTAATTATCCCTGACTTCGCCTACACATCAAATTACAAGGACATTTATTGGAATGAAACATATTAAAGTATGAAAATACATATTTAGCATTTCAAAAGTTCCAAAGCACATGTACAAGACATGCAAAGAAAAGCTTTTGTGCCTGCAGAGTCCTTGAAGAGATTTTCTGGTCAAAATTATTTGATGGCCCATAGTCAGAATACAGAACATAAGGAGCTGGGCCTGCAGGAATCACTCTATATAATGGCCACAATATAATGGATTATGAATAAACACCAAACAAAATAGCAACCCAAGACCACAAAGTCAACAAATGTATATCTCTAAATAAACATGGAACCCACAAGAAAAGAATATTCCATCTCAAAATAAATAAGTCAATTCATCTTTATAATGACAATAAAAAACATGATTAAAATGTAACAAACTTCCTAGGGGATTCAAGGAAACATCCTGACACGAAACATAATAAAGTGCTGATGCAATACTAATGTTCTTAGTCAAATATACGTATACATACATAGGGGGCAAACAATCAACCACTAAAGGTGACCAATGCAAATATTTCATTACTAACACAGTAATCTCAGTAAAGGGTCAATGTATACAATATATGATGCAAGAGTGACAAGTAGTGAAAAAAATTTAGATAATAATAAGGTACTATTAATCACTACAATTAATGAGTGAAAACAAGAAAACAAGATAAGACAGTGTGGATCGCCAGAGCCTAAAAAGAAGTTTTAGGCAAAATTAAGTGCTTTTATGTCTAAAGAAGATATGATCTGGCATCAGTACCTAAACACACACAAGCAGGTAGGTATGTTTAGTTTACTGAATGCAAAGTGGTTGATTTTCTTTCAATGGCCTATCCAAAAATGATTGATAGTGCAGAAAAAATTTGATCAAATAACTTTTTTTTTAAACCTTTATCAACAAAATCCATGAATCCTGCCTGACCACCTGGCTTCAGCGATTATTACCGCAGGACGGTCATGGGACCTGCAGTAACTCCCGGATATTTCATGTACAAAAACTTTTTGTTTATTTGTGCAATCACTCCAGCAGAGGTGGCCGTCTCTAGGGTCTTGTTTCTAAGGGACCATATCACTACATTTATGGGAAATTATCTTCACACAGGAACATTGTGTGAAGATAATGTTTATATATGGCAGATTAATCAAACTGAATGTGAATGCACAGGTGAGAATACCCCTTTAAGTCTGGCTTTTTGTGCCTGCCTTTTTTTTGCTGTTCTGCTGGTCAGATGTTATTGGTTTTTCCTTATGAATAAGTGACATTTGAGAAGTTTAGGTATTTTGTGAATTTGCTTCTTTTTAAACAAAAGTCACATAAAGGTCTCCAAACAAGCTCTAAGTTATTTTCTATACCTGGTAGGGGGCAGGTGCAGATTTACACCATAATTTGCAACTTTTTTACAACTTTTTAGTCATATTTTTCACATCTGAAATTGGGTAAATACCTCATGGAACACTGCAGAAAATTCACCCATAGCAAATGTTGAACTGAAATAGTGTTAGGTGTAAAAAAGTCTCAAAAGTGTACATGCGCTGTGAAAATGTTGCAAATAAAGTAGAAATAAAAATAAAATAGCCAAGCCAAAAATTAGATACATGTGTACCACTGACTCATTTTTACTGGGGGAATGGGCATATAAAAAACAGGGGAGTGTCTCTTTAAGCTTTTATAGTTAAAAGGGGTTATTCCTACAAAGATAAGATTCTTAAATATATTCAGGATAACAAAATAACACATTCTATAATTTAATGTTATTAACAAAAATACAGCAATTCACAGATATAATTCTAACCTGTCTCTATCAGTCCCAGAGTATACAATTTTGGTGCCCCTGGTATCCAGCCATAAATCTTCTGACTATGGTTGGGCAGGACAGATCCTTCTACACTGCAGTGTGCTCTGAATTAAGCCCCTCCCTCCTCCATTACAAGGCAAGTTCCTGCCACCAAAACTTCCTGTCAGCAAGTAGCCTGCAAAGTTTAGTCTACAAGCTACAGATAAGGTCTTTATCCAGGGGAGGGATGCGCTCTGTGTGTGTTATAGCTGAGATATAGCCTGGCTGACAGTGTATCATTGTGTGTTATATCCATCTAATGGATCTCTCATCTGTCTCATCTCTCTTGTCAGATACTAGTCTACTGTTCAGAAGCTAAATGAAATTATAGAGCCCTGGACCCTGATAGTCTAAGCACGTTGTCAGCACACAACATCTCACAGCACAGAGTTCCCACAAATTGTCTGCTTAGAGAGTAAGGGGGTTACAAATGATCTTTATTGCGTAAACATTACTAGAGAATTAAAGGGGTAATAATAATAATAATAATCTTTATTTATATAGCGCCATCAAATTCCGTAGCGCTTTACAAATCATAGGGGACATATACAACTATATTACATTACAAAGAACAAACAGTCATATGGAACAATAGGAGTGAGGGCCCTGCTCACAAGAGCTTACAGACTATGAGGATGAGGGGGTGACACAAGAGGTTATATAATGGTCCAGCCATTCTTCATAAGGGACCAATCTAAAATAATTTAATAAATAATTTACTAAACAACGATGTTGCTGCTTGAACCAGCCATCTTATTTACAGGGTCCTAGGTGAAAGAGACTGCAGAGAAGCCTGGAGCTTGGTATATATCAGCTGTTTGCCAGATAACAGATGGGAGATAGGACATAGGATGGATTAGTAAAGGGAGAGTTGACATTTCAAGCAGTTAGCGAGTGTGATAGGCTTGCCTAAAGAGATGGGTTTTAAGAGCACGTTTGAAGCTTTGGAGGGTGGGTATTAGTCTCAGAGTTTGGGGAAGGGCATTCCAGAGAATTGGTGCAACTCGGGAGAAGTCCTGGAGATGTGCATGGGAGGTTCGAATTAAGGTAGAGATTAATCTAATGTCACTGACAGATCGAAGAGCACGGGAAGGGCGATAGACTGAGATGAGAGAAGAGAGATAGGGAGGTGCAGCATTATTCAGAGCATTGTGGATGAGGGTTATTATTTTAAAGTGAATACGGAAGGAGACAGGTAGCCAGTGCAGTGATTGGCACAAACTGAAGGCATCCGTGTAGCGTTTGGCCTGAAAGACGAGCCTGGCTGCTGCATTAAGAGTAGATTGAAGAGGAGAGAGTTTAGTGAGTGGGAGGCCGATTAGTAGGAAGTTACAGCAGTCTAGTCGAGAGTGAATAAGTGCAACAATTAGCATTTTAGAAGTTTCAAATGTCAGAAACGGCCGGATTCTGGAGATGTTTCTGAGATGCATACGGCAAGAGCGAGCAAGAGATTGAATATATGGTGAAAAGAAAAGGTCAGAGTCCAGCACAACCCCAAGACAGCGGGCCTGCTGCCTCAGTGCTATAGTGATCCCACAGACCGAGATGGAGAGGTCAGGGTTGGTTTGGTTAGTAGATGGTGGAAAGACAAGAAGTTCAGTCTTAGAAAGATTAAGTTTCAAGAAGAGAGAGGACATGATGTTAGAGACAGCAGAGAGACATTCACTAGTGTTCTGGATTACGTGCAGAAGTATATAGCTGTGTGTCATCAGCATAAAGATGATACTGGAAACCAAATCTGCTGATGGTTTGTCCAATGGGGGCAGTAGAGAGAGAAGAGAAGAGGACCTAGGACTGATCCCTGAGGAACCCCGACACTGAGAGGAAGATGAGAAGAGAAAGATCCAGAAAAGGAGACACTGAAAGTACGGTCAGAGAGTTAGGAAGAAAACCAAGAGAGTGCAGTGTCCTTTAGGCCAATGGAGTGAAGCATCCTAAGGAGGAGCTGGTGGTCCACAGTATCGAACGCTGCCGATAGATCCAGGAGAATGAGGAGAGAATAGTCACCTTTGGATTTTGCAGTGAGGAGATCATTGGAGACTTTAGAAAGAGCAGTTTCAGTGGAATACATAGAGCGGAAACCAGATTGTAGGGGGTCAAGGAGGGAGTTAGCTGAGAGATAGCGGGTTAGTCGAGAATAGACCAAGCGTTCCAGGAGTTTGAAGATGAAAGGGAGGTTAGAAACTGGTCGGTAATTAGTAGTATTGGATGGGTCCAGTGAAGGTTTCTTTAGTAAAGGGGTAACAATAGCATGCTTGAAAGAAGAAGGGAAGACACCAGAAGAGAGAGAGAGATTGAAAATTTTAGTTAGGTGAGAAGTGACTGCTGGGGAGAGAGACTGTACCAGATGTGAGGGGATGGGGTCACTGATGCAGGTAGTGGGGCGAGCAGAGGAAAGGAGCCTAGACACTTCTTCCTCAAAATCCTTAAAATAGGTGGCCAGATCTTCAGCCCCAAGGTCTGTGACAGGTGGCTGCACCTTTGGTGTTAGTAAGGAGTGAAGGGTATCAAAGAGCCTTTTGGAGTTGTTAGAGAGAGAGGATATGAGATTAGTAAAATAGACCTGTTTAGCAAGGTGAAGGGCAGAGTTATAAGTTTTTAGCATAAATTTGAAGAGAAGAAAGTCTGCAGATGTGCGCGATTTTCTCCACAGACGCTCTGCAATCCTGGAGCAATGCCGAAGGAAACGAGTTTGTTCAGTGTGCCAAGGTTGCCTGCGTGTGTGTTGAAAATTTCGGATAGTGAGTGGTGCCATCTCATCTAGGGCGCTTCTGACAGTTTGATTATAGTGGTTAGTAGCCAGGTTTGGACAGGTGAAAGAGGAGATGGGGGACAGTGCAGTCTGTAAGTTTTCTGTGAGTTGATGAGTATCTATTGCACGTGGGTTCCGGTATGAATGATGGGTGGAAGGATTCTGAGAATGAGAAAGTAAAAGAAAGGAGATTATGGTCTGAAAGTGGAAAGGAGGAATTGGTAAAATCAGATATTGAAGATGGTCAGGAGAAGACCAAATCGAGGATGTTTCCCTCACTATGAGTGGGGGAATCGCAGAGTTGTGAAAGACCGAGAGAAGTAGTTAGTGCTAAGAGCTGAGAGGCAGGAGGGGAAATGGGAGTTTTAACAAGGATGTTGAAGTCTCCCATGATGATGGTTGGAATGTCACAGGATAGAAAGTGAGAGAGCCAAGAGGCAAAGTGGTCAAGAAACTGATAGGGTGAGCCAGGAGGACGGTATACTACAGCCACACGAAGAGAGAATGGGTGGAAAAGTCTAAGAGTGTGGACCTCAAAAGATGGGAAAGCAAGAGAGGGTACAGGAGGAATGACCTGGAAAGTGCATTGTGGAGAGAGGAGTATGCCTACCCCACCTCCCTGCCTATTCTCAGGTCTGGAACAGTGCGAAAAATGTAAACCACCATAAGACAATGCAACGGAGGCAGAGTCATCCTGCTGGATCCATGTTTCCGTAATGGCAAGCATGTCAAAAGACTTCGAAAGAAAGAGGTCATGAACTGATTCTAGTTTATTACACACAGAGCGGGCGTTCCATATGGCACATTTAAAAGGGGTTACAGGTGGAGGAGGAGAAGAGGGGATACACTGAATCTTTATAAGGTTGGCAGGGTTTCTGTGTGAAGTGTTAAAATAAGCAGAAGGTGGGCCTGGGTTAGGAGAAATGTCCCCTGCAGCAAGCAGAAGGAGAATGAGAAGAGACAAAAGATGCTTTAGAGATTTATAAGAAGTTCTTTCTTGCTTCACAGCAGAAGTTAGTCTGGTTACATAAAGTATAGAGTGTGTGAGTGGTAAAGAAAGGTGAGTGAAGAAGGGAGGCATTGATATGGATAGTTGGTACTGGTGGAATAGATGGATGGTGGGCAAGTAAAACAACCATAGCAAACAGAGAGAAAATGGAAAACATTTTGAGACAAACATAATTGTTCATTTTTCTCTGCCATCTTACCTGTCTCCTGCCCTGTCTAACTGCAATGTCAAACTGCAGTTTCATACTTGTCAGAATATTATTGTACTTAGCAGAATATTATGCTAAGCAAACAAGGAATGCAAGCATCCTATACTATCACTAAATTTATACCCAGAGAAGACAAGAGACCAGGCCCTCATTTAGCTCATAAAACAATTAATCAAGGAGACTTAACACATGTGGATCAAGTTCTGAACAGAGAAAAACAAACTCATTGAGGGGCATAGATGAACATTAAACCCTTAAGGACGCAGCCATTTTACAGCTTAAGGCTCAGCCCCATTTTTTGGATTCTGACTTGCGTCACTTTATATGGTTATAACTTTTGAACACTGTTACTTATCAAAGCGATTCTGAGATTGTTTTTTTCCCATATGTTGTACTTCATTTTAGTGGTAAATGTTGGCTGATAAGTTTTGTGTTTATTTTCCATTTTCCATTTTTACATTTTACATTTAGTAAAATGTAAGAAAATATATTCAAGTCACAGACGCCATCTTACTGGCAGTGCCTGCAGGCAGTGCTGGGGACCAGATCGGACCCCAGCACTTCCATAGCAGCGATCGGCGTCCCCCGAAAACGGTTCAGGGGGGCCGATCGTGGGGGAAAGACCCCCAGAGGCATGTTAGATGCCGCGGTCGTGCTCCGATCGCGGGTGTTACACTGGGGTGCCGGCTATTAGTTACAGCCGGCATCCCGTGTTTCCCGATGCCGGTTTGGCTCTGATCCAGAGCCGAGCCGGCATAAGCGCCGTGGCAGATATATCCACCACTGAGCGCTAAGTCACTGCGCTCCGTGGCGGATATATCCGCCACGGAGTGTGAAGGGGTTAAATAAGGTAGGACAGAAAAGGGTCAAATGTTACATAGAGATACAGACACATGCAATACTTGGGCAATTAACAGATATATACCATTGCAGAGAGTGAGACTGGATTTAAAGACACAGTAGATGGGTGAAAAATGATTCAGCAATCAGAGATATATACCATTGCAGAGAGTGAGACTGGATTTAAAGACACAGTAGATGGGTGAAAAATGATTCAGCAATCAGAGATATATACCATTGCAGAGAGTGAGACTGGATTTAAAGACACAGTAGATGGGTGAAAAATGATTCCAGGGGTATTCCAGGAATAAGAATAAGTCATATACAAATGGGTACTCAAAATATAAGGTAATGTTTAATTAGTTGTTATTTAAATTTTTACTCCCCTTAGCAGAAAATGCTGGTGACATAGACTGTAATGAAGAATTAAAATGCTACTGGCCCTTTAATCAGTCCATTTATTTCCTCAGTGCAGTCCGCTGAGGAGCAGACACAGGACAGAAGACGGCCGCTGGGCAGGTTGTGTGATCACCACTAGTTTGGCTGTAGTCGGTTGGTTGCAGTGCAGCCAGTATGGCCACTGTTGTAGTGATGTGCAGAGATGGCAGTTACACATTACTATGGTAACGAAGCAGCACAGTCTGTTACATCATCGCTGGGGGCAGAGCATAAGCAGTAGGAGGAGTTAGTGAGAACTAAAGGATCATGGAACTTGTAGTTTTCAGTGGTGGCCATCTTAGTGATTACTCCACCTGCTTTAGAAAGGCCATAAGTTTTGTAAATCATAAAATCAAACAATTTAAGCTCCGTTTTGTGACTAATGACATTGAGTATTGTTGTACTAAGTATTGTTGAAACAGAACCTCGGAATTTTTAGAACAATGTATACCTAGACATTGGTGGAAATTTAGCAATGTGTCACACATAAGAACAGTGTAGAGTGGGACTGGACCAGTCTTCAGCTGCACTAGATTTATCAATGTTTCACCAATTTAATATTTTTTTGTGCATCTATTCATTGTTTGGTGCACTGACTTTTTGCCCCCTTTTCCCAAGGTCACTCTTCTTTTCCATTAAAGCCCAGCCCAGTAAACAATACTTACCAAAATATATTTTTACTGATAAATAAACTGTTCTGGATTTCTTTTACCCATCTGAGCAATATCGGTATGTACACCCCTTCCATTACCTGACCAGTCATTGGCTTATAATTGTGTACAGTTATTGCCATTGATCATTAGTTAGTTATACCATGTGATCACTGCAGTTAATAAAGAGAGAGGGTACTGGAGGGCAGCATATCCTACCAAAATGTACTGCAGTAAATAAAAACTCTACATTTCCAACAAATTTTTGAAAAAAGCATTATATTTTCTTTTCTTGCCTCCGTGCATTCACACCAAATACTCAGAATTGTATCTTTATAAAAAGTCATTTGAAATACCCATAGTGCAAAGATTCCAATTCCAACTTACCTGAAAAATTGCTGGTGATCACAATTTGTAAAACTTAAACTGCTGAATAGTGAGAATTTTTACTCACATTGGCAATAGTGACAATATTTGGTCTCTTTCATAATAATATTACAGCGGCCATAATGCTTGGATTTATGGATAAGTGTCCCTGGTTTATCATGAATGATTTTGATGGCAGATCTAAGATCCTTTAAGAAATAGAGTGGCTTTGCAATGTTTTATTCACAGGAATTCAACCTTATATTTGCTATATTTGCAGCACAATTCATTCAAACAGCACATCACCCAGATGCTAGTGTATTGTTGGGATTGGTATTGGTTAGCTAGGCTATTGGGCTTTTGGACTGTCATAAAACAAAAATAAGGACTTCCTATTACTTCTAAATGGGAGGTATACATCTGCAGAATATTCTTTGTATCCTGTTTGCCAGCAACATGTCTGACCATGATGTTACATACTGCACCGTTCAGTTTTCTGCAGTTAGTAACCCAACACAGAGATATATTCAATGCCCCAATAGCTTCCACTACTATTACCACTTTACAACTAGCTCCTCCTGCCTGGTCCAGCATGGTTGCTAACGTGCTGCTGTTACTACTACTATACTACTGGACATCTCACCATGGGTGGGCCATCTCAAAAAGGTGCAGATACACCTGTTTTCTTTTTTCTATACTTTCTTCATACAATCGATGTTGGTTTTTGTGAAAAGTATGAATACTAGTTGGTTCTATGCAGCACAGAAAGACAAGAAATGAGGTGCTCGGGTCTTATATATGAAACTTGTAATTGAGGGGAAAGAAGTAATTTAAAGGGGTATTTTCATCTGGGCATTCACATTTAGTTTAATTAATCTGCCATATATAAACATTAGATGTTATTAAAAAAAATGTTCCTGTGTGAAGATAATTTCTCATAAATGTAGTGGTAGGGTCCCTTAGAAACAAGACTGCGTCCTTGTATACGACCACCTCTGCTGGAGTGATAGCACAAAGACACAAAAGGTTTTTGTATATGAAATATCCGGGAGTTACTGCATGTCCCAGAGCCGTCCTGTGGTAATGATCGCTGAATCCAGGAGGTCAGGCAGGACTCAATAGCGCATGTCTGGCCACTGCTGCCAAAATGTGAGGTGGTCGTATCCGAGGAAGCTATCTCGTTTCTAGGGGGCAACATGGCAACTTTTATGAGAAATTATCTTCACACAGGAACATTTTTAAAAATAACATCCAATTGAAGAAATGTTTACACATGGCAAATGAATTAAATTAAAAGTGCCCAGATGAGAATACCCCTTTAACTTGCATGTTAAACCTGAAAATTTGATTCCCTTGAATTATTAGGGGTAGCAGGACAAAATACAGCATTAGATATGGGGCAGTGTTACTGCATGCATCATGGCCAGATGTATACTGGATTTTAAAGTTGTTCTTCCCAATACAGGCAGTCCCCTATATAAGAACACTCGACTTACATACGACCCCTAGTTACAAACAGACCTCTGGATATTGGTAATTTATTGTACTAGGCTACAATCATCAGCTGTAACAGTTATCAAATGTGTCTGTAATGAAGCTTTAGTGTTAATATTGATTCTTATGACAACCCAACATTTTTAAAATCCAATTGTCACAGAGACGAAAAAAAGGTCTGGCTAGGATTACAATGATAAAATATACAGTTCCGACTTACATACAAACTCAACTTAAGAACAAACCTACAGACCCTATCTTGTGAGTAACCTGGGGACTGCCTGTACTCCGATATCTTAACTTGTCTCTCTGACAATGATTTTTTTAACATTCTAAGTTACTTACTAGTACACTTCATGGCCTACAGTTTCCTCCAAGAAAACTTCTTACTGACCTTCATTCTTTCCACCTGTATATTGACTTTTACCAAAGACAGTAATCTTCTAAATAATGTATTCTGTTACCATTTTGCATTGTAAATCATGGCATAGTAATATAACTGTAGATTGAACCATTTTTTTTCTTGACCAATTAAGTAAAACTTATGTATTCTCCTCTTCTACAAATCATATCTATCATAGATCTTAGCTAATAAATCTCATAATACATCTTTATTTATAAAGCACCTTCATCTTCTGCAGTTAACAGATCTTGGCTTACATACACAAATAAAATAAGACATTACAGAGCAGTAACATGGACATATGTAACCACAGGATTTAGGGCCCTGCTCAGAAGAGCTTACAATCTGTGAGGATAAACTAACAATAGCACACAAATATATTTTTTATTCAATAAAACTATTGGTAAAGCTATAAAATATGTTGTAAAATCTTTGGATTACTACATAGAATCTATAAAAACATTAGTTTTACCATTATTATGTTTGCAAGGAATAAAATTATATGAATACAACTAAATGACTGCTGGATGCATAAAACCATTTGATGTTGTATAATAGGAGGTAAGTATCACTTTGTAGAGTTATTCTTCAAGAAGAAGCCATGAATGCAAAAGCTAAGTTAGACGTGTCTTGTTTTATAAGAGTAGTTTTTCAAACGCTTTTACAATTCCGTCGCCTAAGTGCAGTTTTTCAGTACATATCTGTATTATACCAGAATTACATCAGAAGTGAAGAGAAGGACTCATTATAGTACTAATCAATAACTTATGTTGCCTCTTAAAATATTTGTTGCAATAACAATCATTTTCACCCTATTCTTACATCTTTACTTTTAGCCCAATATTCCACCACCCACAAATAAATTCTCTATATCACCATCTCTTTTGCTTCCTAATTTAATGACCTCTACTGATGCTTACCTAAGCGTTACACTATGGCTTCCTAAATGAGAGCAACCGCCTCATTCTCTATCCTTCTCTCATCTGCAATTGCTATTTCTGTTTCTCTTTGCTGTTGAATATAACTCTCCTAATCCAGAGCCCTCTGCCTTCCATCACCAACCTATTTCCTCAAAATCTTGTAATCATTCTAATCTAAAACCTATATATCTGACCCTTTTCACCAGAACTTCCTCCACTTTCTCTCTTTGAGGCACTATAGAATGCATGTTCAGTTTGCAACAAACTCTGATACTCATGACCACTTACTTTCTTGAAAACTGTCTTTCCTGGGCTTAACAGAAACCTGGCTAACTCCTTCCGAAACAATCTCTCCTGCTGCACTCTCGTATTGCGGTCTTCACTTACTCAAAATCCAGGACCCTGCAATAAACCTGCACAACTCTGTAGTCCACGAGCTTATACACCCACTTAGGAATCTCAAATATCTAGACATGCAAACTCTCTGAGACTTCTAACTCTCTCTACCATATCTTCACTGCTCACTCTCGCTACAATTAGACATCCATGGCACACCAACTACACAAAACATTTGAGGCAATGTGCTTTATTCATAATATATATATCTCACAATCCCAGACCATTATTTTCTACTTCTCTGTCGTACAGCACCCCCTCGTATCATCTCAGCTAAGGATTTCACTACACACTTAAAGAACAAAATAGACTGCATTAGGGCCTGTAACCCACCCAGGATATCCATTGCTCCTCCCTTTTAACTACCTTTTCTATCCTCACTGATAAGAAAGTTTGCTACATGCTTTCAAGCTTACATTTCATCACTTGTGTGCTTGGTCCAATTCCATTGCAACCTGTCCTGAACCTCACCACTGTGCTTAACTAGGATAAGCTCTAACTAGGATAATCATGAAACATACAACTCATCTTTGGATCGATTTCTGTGTTGTACTATCAGCCTATCTCACTACTTACATTTGCTTCAGAACTTCTAGAACAACATGTCCATCTTGAAGTACCCTTCCACCTTTCTTACAACTACTCTGCTTCCCACCTATTACATCTCTCTCATGATTATCCATTGCACAGCAAATTTAGTTTAAAATATGAACATGACCATCCATAAGCTGTGCATAACTCTAAATATAATATATCTCTAAACTTACTATCTTACTACTCTTCTTACAACTGTTTTGAGAACTTTTCTCATGCATCCCTCATTTCTGGAACTTTTTACCAAGATGTGTCAAGTCGTCCCCCACATTCCAAAACTTCAAACGTAACATAAAACCCCATCTTTTTAGGGTTGCCTACAACACTAAATATATGCACTACTATGCTCCCTCAATTTGTGTCTCTATCTATCTCTCCCATGTAGATACTGAGCACTCATGGGCAGGGGCCTCGTTCAACTTGTTTCAGATCTCTGTAGTTTTTGTATTTTGTACTTGCATTTGTTCTAGTCTTAATGTAATGTATATGACCCCTTATTGAATGTACAGCACTATGGAATCAATGGTGCTCTATAAATTTTAATGGTAGGTTAACATTGAGGGATAAAATCTAAGAGAAATAAGTATTTGATCCCCTACTAACCATTAAGAATTCTTGCCCCTATAGACCAGTTAAATGCTCCTAATTAACACATTGGGGCAGAGTTACTTACCCGGTCCATTCGCGATCCAGCGGCGCGTTCTCTGCGGTGGATTCGGGTCTTCCGGCGATCCACTAAGGCAGTTCCTGCGACGTCCACCAGGTGTCGCTGCTGCGCTGAAGTCCGCCGAGGCCCGCCGGAGTTCACGATCCTATACTTGGTGAAGGTAAGTGCGTGAAGTGCGTTTCCCGCGACCCTTTTTTTAAAAATGCAGCTGTTTTGCCACAACCCGGTCGCGTGCACCAAAAACCCGGGGAAATACAGGGAAAATCAGCGCAAACCGGAAATATTTGGGTAACACGTCGGGAAAACGTGAATCGGGCCCTTAGTAAATGACCCCCAATATGTAAGACTCTGTCTGTAATGCAGTAGTCACCTTTATAAAAGACTCCTGTTCACAGACTCAATTAATTCAACTTTGAACTCTACAATATGGTCAAGACCAAATAGCTTTCTAAGAATGTCAGGGACAAGAGCATAGACCTGCACAATGCTGAAATGAGCTACAAAACCATAACTAATACGCTGGGTGAAAAGGAGACAACTGTTGGTAGAATAGTAGGAAAATGGAGGAAATACAAAATGACTGTCAATCAATATTGATCTGGAGAACCATACAAAATCTCACCTTGTGGGGTATCCTTGATCATGAACAAGGTGAGAGATCAGCCTAAAACTACATAGGGGAACTTGTTAATGAAATCAAGGCAGTTAGGACGTCAGTCACCAAGAAAACCATTGCTACAGTAACATATTATGCTGTAATGTTTTAAAATCCTGCAGTGCCCGCAAGGTCCCCCTGCTCAAGTACTGGCCCATCTGAAGTTTGCCAATGGAAACCTAGATTATTCTGCTCTTTGTCATTAACTCAACTCTCCATATTTGAAGGAAGAGAAATGCTGCCTATGACCCGCAGAACACTGTCCCCACTGTCAAGCATGGAGGTGGAAACATTGGCGCAGATTTATAAAAAGTGTCCTAAGGTTAGACAGGGCATAGTAAGACTAGACAGTCTTATTCTGTATCAGATTAAGTGTCTGGTGCTAGATGAATAAACTGCTGCAGTATAAGACTGTCTAGTCGTACTCAACTCCTATTAGTTGGCCTACTTTACGCCAGAAAGTTAGCACAAAATTCTGCCAGGTCAGTAGTATTTTTCGCACACAGACCTTAGACAGATTAATAAATCTCCCCATTATGTTTTTTGAGTATTTCTCTGCTAAGCACAATGGACTACTTCACAACATCAATTGAATAATGGATGAAGCCATGTACCCTAAATTCCTTCTTCCCTCCTCCAGGACAGGAAAAACGGGTCATGTCTGGGTCTTCCAGCAAGACAATGACCCAAAACATACAGTGAAAGCAACAAAGGAATAGCACAAAAAGAAGAACATTAAGGTAATAAGCAATAAGTGGCAGTCTCAAATAATAATGTAGAAGTGATCTGCAAAGAGGAGTGGACTAAAATTCCTCCTGACATGTGCACTAACATCATTATCAACTACAAAAAATGTCTGACTGCTGTGCTCGCCAACAAAGGTTTTGCTACCAAGTATTAAAGAGATCCTCTTATCAAGAAGGTAATTTTACATGATGGCAAGTTAAAAAAAAACCTCTGACATGTGCATCTGAATAATTCCACTGATTTTTAATTGTTTCTTTAACATTACCTGGCTCCCTGGCAGCAGTATGTGGTGATCAAAATAGAAAATATGGCAGCCTGAATAGGTTATACCGTTTTCCATTGTGAGTCATCCATTAGACAATCCTCTCAAAGGAATCAGTTCACATCTAATGTTACTACTGTGGTACACCTAAAGTTTTTTTATTTGGTATCTTTTACTTCAACATGATCTTCTGTTGATCAAAACATACTGTTTATCCTCTCTTACCGCTGAGAAGACTTATTTTATCAGTGGCTGTATTTTTGCCTTTTGTCATGACCAATGTCCCGTTGTATTTCTGATAACTACAAATAAAGTGATAGAAACCATCCAGTGAGCGCTGCCTCTTTGATTGCCATCAACCTTCAAAATTTAAAGTATGCGAATGTATAATAGTTTACACCTCTAGTTATTGGCATGGACTTTACATAACTTTAGACACATCTTGTAGATTCATAATGTAGATATACCATATAAATATACCATCCTTACTGTTGCATTTTCTTACATTCATATTATATAATCAATATCATGCAGATAGTGTTGCAGTGCTGTATTATGCTGTGCGGTTTTTGTTTGCCCTTAAAATCAATTTACATTTCCATCATTGTAAGAATGAGATTAAGCTTCACCGTTAGTTTAGGACAATAGTAAAACTTATCTCAGTCTGTAGCCTAAATAAAATACTTGATCACCAAATGAAGTGAACTCTTTCCACTGGTGATATAGTCTGTAAATATAACTGATGATGTGTATTTATCAGTGTTGCAAATAGCTCTTACGCAGATGTCTACAGTTTGTTCTCCAGTTTCCAGTCATTAATCATACGGTCTGTCGAGATGAACAATATACAGCTGCACCTTTCTCACTAACTAGCTAACCATTCCAATAGCTCCATCCCAAGTCATGCATTCTACAAAAAATACTCAAAAAAAAAGCTTTTATGTATACAGAGCAACAGTGAAATGGTAGTCAATAAAGAATAAGAAATATAAAAGAATGCCACCCAAAGAACAGATTAGAAAAAATGTCAAAGGTCTAAAAAATTCTAAACATACCCAAATCAATGCTTTGAGTCAATCATTGCCATCTGGAATATATTTATTAGAACATGCTCTTTACATGCTACATAAACCCAAAAATGTAATATAGGATGAAATAGGAAATAAACCCAAAATAGGAGGAAAATGTCAACTGTAATTTAAAATTTTACAAAATATAATCTTTATTGGATACAGCAAGTAAAATAGATAATAGATATTGATAAAATAGTATATACAACAGGTGAGACAAATGGTACCAGGCCAGGTAGTATGTCCACAATTATATGCTCTTAAAAATTCACAGACAATTAACAAGCAGCAAAAATATTTTATAACATTGCTTGCCATAAGTCAAAGTGAATTTAGTGAACTATCACGGGTGCCCTCCGTGTGTCCCTGCTGCTGCCACTGCTTTGGACTCACCTGTCCTGGCTCCTGCTCCCGAGCGGAATTCCGAGCATGCACGTCCCCACCTCCAAGGGCACACGGACGACGGCTGTAGGAAATTTAAAGATCCACCACACTACTGATTGTTCGCTGGCCGGACCCCTTCTCCTTATAATCTGGCACCTCCCTTCCTGCCTTGCCAGATCTTTGTGTGCCTACGCCATTGTGAAAGATCCCCTGCGATATTCCTGCGTTCCTGCGTATTCCTGTGTTCCTGTGTATTCCTGCGTTCCAGTGTGTTCCTGCTCCCGTGTTCCTGTGTTACCAGAGTCCCTCCATGTTCCTGTGTTACCAGAATTCCTCCATGTTGCTGTGTTCCTGCGTTGCTGTGTTTCTGTGCTCCCATTCCCATCTGCCTGCACCTCCTGTTGCTGACCCTGGATTTGGACTTGACCTTGCATCTCTGCCGCCTGCCCTGACCTTCTGCCTGGACCTGACCACAAGACTGTCTCCTGCTACTGACCTCAGTTGCCACGGCAGGCTAATCGCTCCTGGGAAACGACCTGGTGGTGCCCTGCCACAGCAAGTCCATCCCGCTTTGCGACGGGCTCTGGTGAAGAACAGGTGCCACTTAGACTCCGGTCCCAGGTGTCGGCTAGTACCATCTCTCGCAGGGGCCCAGTGGATCCACATATCCAGAATCCTGACATGAACTAGCCAGGACTACATAAATGATGGGGACATGTAGATGTCATAACATTGAAAGCTTCCATAGCTATCAAGAAATATCAAGAAATACCTGCAGAGGTTGAAACGTGCTTTGGGGTGGAACGCCAGGTAGTATTATTTCCTCTCATCATTCCCCACTGCTCTTTATGCCCATATGTATGGTCTATCATCTCTAATTCCTGCCGTGCACACCCCCCATGTAGTCAGCAGGTACTCAGACAGATCCGTGTTAGTGTATATATATCAGTGCATAAATGTGTGTACATAACTGTATAAATGTGTGAGTACAGTATACAAATATGTATATTTTATAAAGGGGTTGGGGACCCCATTTAGAAGTATGCTATGGGGCCCTGCCTCTCCTAATTACACCCCTGTCTAGTCACATTCTAAATGCCAATCAAACTCAGCCTAAAGATGTGAATAGTCTGTCAAAATGCTCCATGGGATTGAGTTGAAACTTTTTGGTGACAAAAATGTTGTGTTCAAGACTTGATTTATTGCCACTATTTAAATTCAATTAATGATATGTCCATCTATTGAAACGGTTTAATAACTGTTCTAATACTTCAATACTTCTGCTGAATTTAGGGTTATTGTATTTGTTGTTCAGTAAACATTAAGTGTATCAGGAAATTGTGCGTCTTCTCTTTTGTAGGAGGCTGTGATATTTTTTGATATTTTTCATTTTTGTGGTTTACAGTTTGCTATTATTACAAAATTAGTTGTACCCTTGAACTCTATGATTAAGAGGGATAATTTTGGCAGGCTAACATGAAAGTACATGGATAATTTGATACCTTGGACAATAAATGGGCTTGATAGCAGCAGATATACTATCTTCAATAATAAACATTTTTATGTGAGTGCATTTGTGTTGGTGCTAGAAATATTTCATGCAAAGCAGACAGTTTCAAAATTGCAAGAATATTTCAAAAGTGTCAGTGACAATACAGATTCTCACTTTTCAAAGAATTTGGTATGAAAAGCTTTTCTGAATATTTAAATACAATTTCCAGAGGAAACAAATATACTGGAATTTAATACAAGGTTTGATCATTCTAATTTTGTTTCACCCGTACTGAAATATTGCTAAATATGCAGTAATGTTGTCTGCAGTCACATCTGAATGATGTAAGTGATTTATGAGATTAATTTTGTGCCAATATTTTTTTGCTCCGAATGTCATGCTAAAAAGCAAATTAACAGCTCAAGGCATGTTTAGTCATTTTCATAGTCATCTTTATCCTATGTTACTGCTATAAAAGAAAGAATACAACAGCAATAATATAATTGTACGACATTACTTAGAGCTAAAACTCCGTTTGTAATTCTTTAGTGGTAACATTTCTTATTATAAGGACTCTGAGTGTTTACAGAGAATGAAACTTTGTCTTACTCAAGAGGTGGACACACCCGGTTTAACAGAAAATGAGGAAAATAAAAAAAAGTAAGTGCTAGCATGATTTTGCAGCCTTTGGCAGTAGAGCCAAAATTTAAAGGACATCTACCAGCATATTTACTGATAGTAGATGATTAGTACTCACCTCCCTGTCTCGCCCTTCTTAGCTTGTTATCTCTTTGAATAGCTGTATTTTAAAGAAATCCATGTTTTTTAAATATTTAAATTAGGCTGAGGCGCTCTGCATAACCTCTCTCAGTTCCGCCAGGATATAATTAATGCATTGCACCAACCCTACGTTGTCCTGCCTGGCACCTCCTAGAGAACTTGTAGAGAGGTGATGTAATGTCACCGCATGTACAGTACAATAATTACACTACTTGCAAGTTACACTGTTTTCAAGTGATAGAATTATGATACTAGTGATGTCACCAATTCTCTGTAAGTTCTTTGGGCAGTGCCAAGGGGGACAATCCAGGATTGGGGGCTTGCTTAAATTAAACTTGTTAGAGCTGAGAGAGGCTTTGCAGAGCACCTCAGGCTAATTTTAATATTTAAAACGTGCTTTTCTTTAAAATCTGGCGGTTTCAATAGGTAATAAGGTAAGATTACTTCACAGCGACACAAGACAGGGAGGTGAGTACTAATCATCGACCATAGTGAATCTGATGGTAGATGTCCTTTAAGCCCTACCCTAAAAATCAACCATAGTTATAAACGACTATATCTTTTGAACCATGGTTTGGGTCAAAAAATATAGTTGTTTATGCCTAGGGCTCATTTATGGGTTAGGGCTTCAATTTTTTATAGAAAGCAGGACTGGTTTCATTTAAAAAAAAAGAATCTCCACTTTGATATCACACAAGAATTGTGTTACAAAGTTTTTACTCCAGACTGACTGTAACTTTAACAGTGGATATCTCTGATTTTGTGGTACCTAGACACAGAACCCTTATACATTATTAATGGTGAGATTATCTTCTTTAACATGACACCATCTAAGTTTCTAAGTGGCTCATAAGAGAAGATATTCCTGTCTGCTAAAGGCATGTTAGAGGAGGAGGAACGAGCTGCAGTGAAGAGGAAGATGTCATATGTAATGGCTTCAAGCAACTACATAGACTTAAGAATCATTGGCCCCAATTTCACATATCTAGCAATGACACATTCCTTACATGAGCCCCTTAAGGCCAATAGTGTAAAGAGTAGTTCACAATGAAACAAGGGTTCAGAGTTCAGAGAGTTAAAATGATGTTCCGATGATGATATGATTCTAATTGAATAAATGTGAATTTTTTTGGTTCTAGAATAAATGTGGATTTTCTTTTGTTCATTTACATCTCGTGAAAAGAATACCTAACACCATTTTTTTTAAGAAACATGGGTAGCTGCACTTCTCACAATAATTGTAATACCAACCAGCAAGAATTCTGACTTCCAGACATGTTAGTTTTTCTTTAAAAAGCTCCTCCTGCTCAGCACTCATTATCTGTATTAAGTGCACCAATTTGAATACCTGTCCACACCCTCAATCAATCACACTCCAACCTCCCTAACATGGTCAAGACCAAGGATCTGTCTAAGGACACCTTCACAACTTCATCAGAAAATGAAAAGCAAGATGACTGTCAATCCTTCCTAGTCTGGGGCTCCATACAAGATCTTGTCTCATAGGGTAAGGATTATTCTAAAAAAGGTCAGGAAACAGCCAATAGCTGGGTATATGACTTGAAATAATTTATGACCAAAGTCTCAAGGGGGTTGTTTCAAAGTACCAAAACATTAGGTGCCAGTCTGGGGTGGGCTTTTTAAAAAAAAAAAAGTGTACTCACCTCCTCCAGCTGATCCATACCCCTGTTTGTTTACAGGGACACAGAAGTTGTGTTCGGGGAGCTTCCGGCCGGCCACTTTAGCCCTTTTGGCCCTATCTCTCAGCACAGAGTCACAGAGAAAATACAGAGTCTACAATCACAGAACAAAAGTTTAAAAAGATAAAATAAATTAAAAACAAAATAAATAGTGCCATTATCAAAGGGGGGGGGGGGAGCATAAAGCATCCCCCTCACAACAGAAAACCTTTTCTCAACTTACTCATCATGGAAGGCAGCAAACCCCAAATTCTCATTAAATCCCTTGGGGTGGACTGTTTTGAGTAGACATATCCACCTAGATTCCTTATGTAATAGTTGTTGTTTAAGAGAGCAACCTCTCAATGTCTGACATAGATGATCAATTCCCGAACTTTCAATTCATCGCCAGTACAATTCGGAAAGAGTCTAAAATCTCGTGGTATGGGTTCCAATTTGTTAATCTCATTCAGTTTTCCCGATTTGGCTGATAAAATGTTGTTGACACACTCTTTTGTCTGGGTCTTCAGATCACTTGTGGTCATACCAACATAAATTTTGGGGCAAGGGCATATAACACAATATACAACACCCACCGTAGAGCAGTCAAGGGCCCAAGTGATGTCAAATAGACAAGATCTATAAGCATCAGAAAAGGTTGATCAGGTCATGATGTTCAAACTAGCTAGGCAACATTCACATGGTTTATAACCGTACTTCGGGAGAGGTTTTGGGGCTCCAAAAATTCTTTGAGTCCCAGTAGGTTCAAGGCAACTTCGTACCAAACTGTCTCAAAGGTTGTTGGCCTGCAATAGAGGGATAAGGAGGTAAGATGGTTGAAGAAGAGTCCTTCTGTCAGTGTTCTTAGCCCTCCGATATGCCCTCTGGATACACCACCTAGAATAACCTCTTATGCAAAACCTCTCTTTCAAATCCATAGCTTTTCTTTCAGAGTTCAGAGTTCAGGAACAAATGCGTCCCATACGTAAAAAATGGATAAACTGAAGAAGCAAACTAGAAGCCATTAGTAAATATTTCTTTGCCAAACACAAAAAGCCCCTGTCATCTCATTTGACCAAGACGTCCAAGTTAAGCTAATATTGAGACGGTTCTCATTTAGTTGTTCAAAAAAGGTGATCAGCTCTGCCTTCTTGCCCTGTCAGATGATGAAGATATCATCAATGTTCCGGGCCCAAAAAACGGACTCGAGACATTGATATGGCTCTATCATCTGACAGGAATAGATCCATTTCCCAAAGCCCCAGGAACAAATTTGCATATGAAGGTGCACAAGCCAGCCCCATTGCGGTTCCCTGGAGCTGCAGGTAGAAGGATCCATCAAATGCTAAAAAGTTAACTTAATATACAACATGGACATCCGCAAAAACTATGCACCTAGACCAAAATGGATGTATACAAAGATTCTATATTGCAAGTAACAAGATCATCATCTACTTCAAGTTTCTGTAACAAATCTGACAAATCCCTCGAATAAGAGGGCAGATCACATACCATTGGCTTCAAAATCTTATTGATGTATTTGCACACATTGTCACACAGGGCCGGCGCTATGGGTAGGCAAAGGTGGCAATTGCCCAGGGCCCCTGGGAGAAAGGGGAGAATCTCTTCTTTCAAATGAATCTTGAATTTTGTTTCTAGGTGCCAGGTGGCTCCAGAGATATTCAGGTTTAAAGGAAACCTACCACTTGTAGTGGCAGGTTTCCGATGGAAATACCGGGCACCAGCTCAGGGTGAGCTGGTGCCGGAGCTTATTTTAGTTAGTGTTTTAAACCGCGGTATCGCGGTTTAAAACACTTTTTAAACGTTGTAGCCGGCGCAGGCAGGTACGCGCTCGGCGCTTACCGTGCACGCGGCTACATAGGAAGTGAATGAGAGCCACGTGCACGGTAAGCGCCGAGCGCGTACCTGCCTGCGCCGGCTACAACGTTTAAAAAGTGTTTTAAACCGCGATACCGCGGTTTAAAACACTAACTAAAATAAGCACCCTGAGCTGGTGCCCGATATTGCCATCGGAAACCTGCCACTACAAGTGGTAGGTTTCCTTTAAAGTGAGAATATCAGGTGCCATTTTTATATATAAAAATCACTACCAATGGCAGTTTAACAGTTAATATCTCCGTTTTCCTACATTTTAGAAACACATTTAGATTCATATAAAAGAGGAGACTCTCTTCTTTCAGAGGAAAAAGGAAGTAAGGTTCTATGTGTCACAGAGCCAGAGATACAGCCCCCTGAAATTAACCCCCCCCCCAATCCAGATTCTTAGCCAAAAGGCTGCAGGGAGAATATGCTGCACACAGGAGCTTCTGCACCTCACAGATAATAGAAATATTCACTTTATATGTTACTACATTTTGAGAAGGGATAATATCAACTAATATTCATGGTTTTAACCCTTCTCTATGCAGAACTATCTAAGAACACACTTTGGGCCACACTTTTCATTCAGGCGCACCCAGGGCAGCCATCAGGAAATTCGGGGCCCCATACAGCAAAAGTGTCTGGGCCCCAACACACCCCAAAACCGAACAAGCCTCCTGCCCCCCGCAGTGACCTTTCACAAACAGGGTTTGAGGCCTGTTGCTACGACAAGGCACACTCTTCTGGTAGATTGCCAATAGGAGTCATACTATTGAACGTCACGTGCAATTTTTCACATTTTCATAAAAAAAGCTAAATCCTGCTATTGAGGGACCTGCTCAGGTTTCAAGTCACTTTGAGAGGCCTAAATAAAGTAAAACCCCATAAATTACTCCATTATAGAAACTACACCCCTCAACGTACGTAAAACAACTTTTATGAAGTTTGTTAACCCTTTAATTGGTTTACAGGGGTTAAAACAAAATCGGATGCAATTTCGAAATTACATTTTATTTGGCTAAATTAATGTGTTTTTCATAAAATGTACAAATTCTCAGTGGATAAAATTCCAAAACGCTCCTCAAAATTTGATCCCCCATCTCTCCCGCGTATAACAATACCCCATATGTGGTGGTAACCTGCTGTATGGGCACACGCCAGGGCATTGAGGGGGAGCTGCGCCATTCAGAGCAGATTATGCATTGTCACTTTTTATTGGCTATACAATCTTTATTTTTTTGGCAATTTGGACATTTAAGGGCTTATTTTTTGCGACATGAGATGCACTTTACAAATACTTCATTTAAGTGGGTCTATAGCTTTTCGATGAGATTTTATTAACTCTTTAATGTATGGAGGAAAAGAAAATTGTCAATTTGGGGTTTCTTTTTTTTGTATATTTTGGGGGTCGTACACCATACACTAAAAATACTATAATATTTTCATTCTATAGATCACTACGATTACGGTGATACCTCATTTATATAGTTTTTCATTTATTTTTACAATTTTACTGGAGAAAAACTAATACAGAGGAAATCTTATTTGTTTCTGCATCGCCATCTTTTCGGGAACTTAACCTTAATATTTTTTGGTTGACAGAGCTAGTTTAGGGCTTATTTTTTACGTGTTGAGTTGTTCTTTCAATTGGTACCATTTTGGGGCACATAACTTTTTTTGATCACTTTTTAGAACATTTTTGTAAAGGGATTTTATGAAAATTTATATTTTTGGCGAGTTTTTCGGGTTTTGTTTTTACAGCGTTCACCGTACGGGTCCAATAATGTTTCTGACTTATTGTACAGATTGTTACGGACGCGGTGATACCAAATATGTGGGGGGTTTTGGTGATTTTCAGGTATTTTTACTTTATTAGATGTGTATAGGGAATGTTTGTGTTTAGGGGACTTTAACTCTATTTAATTAATTATTTTTATTAAAAATTGTGTTTATTCAGTGTTTTTAACTTTTTTTTCTTTACTTTTACAGGTTAGCTTGAACAAGTGATCCACTGATCACTTGTTCAAGCTATTCTTCACCTAATACAGTGCGCATGCTCAGTGTGTCACAGCCGGGTCCTGCCAGGAGGCACGGACCCGGCACCCGGAAGAAGATCGCGCAGCCCCGGGCACCGGCAGTCCCGGGGCTGCGATCAGAGCAGCGGGACCCCCCCGGTAAGGGGTTAGGGTGTTAGGGGTTAACACCCGCGATCGGAGAAATCTCCGATCGCGGGTGTTAGAGGAGGGTGTCGGCTATAATATATAGCCGACACCCGCAGCTTCTGGCCCCGGCTCCATTCAGGAGCCGGGGCCAGAAGTTTGACGTACTATTACCGCATATTACCCCACCGGCCGGGCCCCCCCCCTAGTGTCTTAGAGTCCGGGCCCCATAGGGCAGTACCAGTTGTACTGCCCTATCGGCGGCCCTGGGCGCACCGTTTTTGTGCCATTTTTGCGACTAAACGCCAAATTAGCTGCGCAGCAAAAATACCCAGCTTTCCCTCATTTATCCTAGCAATCCAGATGTTTTGCTGTGCCTAATGATATTCATCATTTGCGACTTTTAATTTAGGCGCAAAAACTGGCGCAAAAACACTCCAGCCCGAAGGTGGCGTTAACCATACCTCCCAACTTTTGGGCGAGAGAAAGAGGGACAAAAAGCCCCTCCCCTTTTTCTAAACCACGCCCATTGCCACACCCACAAGCATAATATAATATTGACCTTGATGGTCCCCACATAGAACAATGCCCCTTACTTTTCCTTCAACCCCCCGTGGACCCCTATAATTACACTTAATGCAACTCTGCAACATATAAAACACCTCTTTAATTTTATCCTCCCTTTATATTTGGTTTTCCACTTTTATTTAATCTCCCAAATTTATACATAATCCTATCTGTACCCCTACCCCCACCCCTCCTCACATGGTGTGGTCCCAGTTCTCTATCCTCCTCATTCTGTGGCCTCCTGTTATCCATCCTCCTCCATCCTCCTCCTGTCCTCCATCCTTCTCCAGTATCCTCCATCCTCCTCCTGTCCTCCATCCTTCTCCAGTATCCTCCATCCTCCTCCTGTATCCTCCTGTCATCCATCCTTCTCCAGTATCCTCCATCCTCCTCCAGTATCCTCCATCCTCCTCCTGTCCTCCATCCTCCTCCTGTATCCTCCATCCTTCTCCAGTATCCTCCTGTCCTCCATCCTTCTCCAGTATCCTCCATCCTCCTCCTGTCCTCCATCCTCCTCCTGTCCTCCATCCTTCTCCAGTATCCTCCATCCTCCTCCTGTATCCTCCATCCTCCTCCTGTATCCTCCATCCTCCTCCTGTATCCTCCATCCTTCTCCAGTATCCTCCTGTCCTCCATCCTTCTCCAGTATCCTCCATCCTCCTCCTGTCCTCCATCCTCCTCCTGTCCTCCATCCTCCTCCTGTCCTCCATCCTCCTCCTGTGGCCTCCATCCTCCTCCTGTGGCCTCCAGCTTCCTCTTGTAGCTCCTGCACCTCCTGTATCTCCCTGTTCTCCATCCTCCTTCTGTAGCTCATGTCCACCATCCTCCTCCTGTGACCTCCATCCTCCTCCTGTGACCTCCATCCTCCTCCTGTGGCCTCCATCCTCCTCCTGTGGCCTCCATCCTCCTCCTGTGGCCTCCATCCTCCTCCTGCAGCTCCTGTCCTCCAGCCTCTTTCGGTGTCCTCCAGCAACCTCCTCCGGTGTCCCCCAGCAGCCTTCACCTGTCCCCCCAGCAGCCTCCTCCTGTCCCCCAGCAGCCTCCTCCTGTCCCCCAGCAGCCTCCTCCTGTCCCCCAGAAGCCTCCTCCTGTCCCCCAGCAGCCTCCTCCTGTCCCCCAGTAGCCTCCTCCTGTCCCCCAGTAGCCTCCTCCTGTCCCCCAGTAGCCTTCACTGTCCCCCAGTAGCCTCCTCCTGTCCCCCAGCAGCCTTCACTGCCCCCCAGTAGCCTCCACTGTCCCCCAGTAGCCTCCTCCTGTCCCCCAGCAGCCTTCACTGACCCCCAGAAGCCTTCACTGTCCCCCAGTAGCCTCCTCCTGTCCCCCAGTAGCCTCCTCCTGTCCCTCAGCAGCCTCCTCCTGTCCCCCAGCAGCCTCCTCCTGTCCCCCAGCAGCCTTCACTGTCCCCCAGTAGACTCCTCCTGTCCCCCAGCAGCCTCCTCCTGTCCCCCAGCAGCCTTCACTGTCCCCCAGAAGCCTCCTCCTGTCCCCAGCAGCCTCCTCCTGTCCCCCAGCAGCCTCCTCCTGTCCCCCAGCAGCCTCCTCCTGTCCCCCAGTAGCCTTCACTGTCCCCCAGTAGACTCCTCCTGTCCCCCAGCAGCCTCCTCCTGTCCCCCAGCAGCCTCCTCCTGTCCCCCAGCAGCCTTCACTGTCCCCCAGAAGCCTCCTCCTGTCCCCAGCAGCCTCCTCCTGTCCCCCAGCAGCCTCCTCCTGTCCCCCAGTAGCCTTCACTGTCCCCCAGTAGCCTCCTCCTGTCCCCCAGCAGCCTTTACTGCCCCCCAGTAGCCTCCACTGTCCCCCAGCAGCCTCCTCCTGTCCCCCAGCAGCCTCCTCCTGTCCCCCAGCAGCCTCCTCCTGTCCCCCAGAAGCCTCCTCCTGTCCCCCAGCAGCCTCCTCCTGTCCCCCAGTAGCCTCCTCCTGTCCCCCAGTAGCCTCCTCCTGTCCCCCAGTAGCCTCCTCCTGTCCCCCAGTAGCCTTCACTGTCCCCCAGTAGCCTCCTCCTGTCCCCCAGCAGCCTTCACTGCCCCCCAGTAGCCTCCACTGTCCCCCAGTAGCCTCCTCCTGTCCCCCAGCAGCCTTCACTGACCCCCAGAAGCCTTCACTGTCCCCCAGTAGCCTCCTCCTGTCCCCCAGTAGCCTCCTCCTGTCCCTCAGCAGCCTCCTCCTGTCCCCCAGCAGCCTCCTCCTGTCCCCCAGCAGCCTTCACTGTCCCCCAGTAGACTCCTCCTGTCCCCCAGCAGCCTCCTCCTGTCCCCCAGCAGCCTTCACTGTCCCCCAGAAGCCTCCTCCTGTCCCCAGCAGCCTCCTCCTGTCCCCCAGCAGCCTCCTCCTGTCCCCCAGCAGCCTCCTCCTGTCCCCCAGTAGCCTTCACTGTCCCCCAGTAGACTCCTCCTGTCCCCCAGCAGCCTCCTCCTGTCCCCCAGCAGCCTCCTCCTGTCCCCCAGCAGCCTTCACTGTCCCCCAGAAGCCTCCTCCTGTCCCCAGCAGCCTCCTCCTGTCCCCCAGCAGCCTCCTCCTGTCCCCCAGTAGCCTTCACTGTCCCCCAGTAGCCTCCTCCTGTCCCCCAGCAGCCTTTACTGCCCCCCAGTAGCCTCCACTGTCCCCCAGTAGCCTCCTCCTGTCCCCCAGCAGCCTTCACTGCCCCTCGGTAGCCTCCACTGTCACCCGGTAGCCTCCTCCTGTCCCCCAGTAGCCTTCACTGCCCCCCAGTAGCCTCCTCCTGTCGCCCAGTAGCCTTCACTGTCCCCCAGTAGCCTCCACTGTCCCCCAGTAGCCTCCTCCTGTCCCCCAGCAGCCTTCACTGCCCCCCAGCAGCCTCCTCCTGTCCCCCATTAGCCTCCACTGTCCCCCAGTAGCCTCCTCCTGTCCCCCAGTAGCCTTCACTGCCCCCCAGTAGCCTCCTCCTGTCGCCCAGTAGCCTTCACTGTCCCCCAGTAGCCTCCACTGTCCCCCAGTAGCCTCCTCCTGTCCCCCAGCAGCCTTCACTGCCCCCCAGCAGCCTCCTCCTGTCCCCCATTAGCCTCCACTGTCCCCCAGTAGCCTCCTCCTGTCCCCCAGTAGCCTTCACTGTCCCCCAGTAGCCTCCTCCTGTCCCCCAGCAGCCTTCAACAGTGCCCTGCAGTGCCTCTTCCTGTAGCCCCCTGTCCTCTCAGGTTCTTACCTCCTTCTCCCGGGCTCCGACTTGACTCGCGGAGGGGGCGGGGCCAGCCGGGGGCGGAGCTACAGTCTCACATGACTTCATCATGTGAGGAGGTAGCAGGGGATGGTCCCGCCTCCTCCTGGCTCCGATGCTTCCGCTGCTCTGCAGCTCTTATCTACGGGGCGAGGAGGAGGCGGGACAAAGCGGGGGAGAGGGGGGGGATCCGTGACATTCTCCCAACCGCCCGTGACGCGTGTACAGAGCCCAAAAAACGGGACTGTCACGTCAAAAACGGGACGGTTGGGAGGTATGCGTTAACTGAGAAGAAAGCACTGAGCCCCTTTGCAGAGCAGCTCATTTCTAGCAGCAAAGATCAGCCAGACACTGCAGACACTAGTACATATAATACAGACATGAGATACTCTGCAGACACTAGAACATATAATACAGACATGAGATACTCTGCAGACACTAGAACATATAATACAGACATGAGATGCTCTGCAGACACTAGAACATATAATACAGACATGAGATACTCTGCAGACAGGAGCTGCAGACTCTATTTACAGTTCATCACCTTCTATTTACAAAATATTCTGCAGAATCCTGAGCTCACAGCAAGAGAGAAGAGAACGTTACAGAATGTTGCACATAGTACTGACAAGTGTCCCCCATGTAATTCTGCACAGTATCACCAGTGTTTCAGAGGGGACTGAGCAGAATTACAGGGGTGCAGCAGGAGATCAGCACTGGGGGATCCCCTCCAGGAGAAGCCCCTGCTGAGGAGGTCACTGGGTGCAGGGTGTCACACACCTGGGTGCTGCTGAGGAGGTCACTGGGTGCTGGGTGTCACACACCTGGGTGCTGCTGTTAGGGTCATTCTCATTCTGGGCTGTGGGAGAAGCAGAGAGGAGCTTGTAGCAGGATCACATGTAAGTGCCCGAATCTAACATTGCGCCAAAATTGCGCCTAAACTATGTTAAAGTAAAGTGATTAATAAGAGGCAGGAAATTAACTTATAACAGATGGTTTTAGCTTGTGATAATTCTGTAAAACAGTGCGCCAGAATTTAGTTGCAACTACTACACTTAGGCGCACAAAAGTGATAAATGTGGCCCTTTCTCTCTTATTCCCTTTTATTTTGTGATACTGTTTTAAGAAACTAGATTTTCTTTATATAAGTATCTGGATTTGTACATATTTTAGAGGAAATTTTGAATGTTAATTGCCAAATGCATCGCCTGGTTGTCTGCTTTCAAAATGATATAGGTTTATGGCGCTTTTACTTTTTATTCTGTTTTATTGATATATTTTGCAGGTTGTGACTTTCTAAAAATGTCTAGCTGAAAAGCAGATATCTAGTTATTACAGTTTTAGTGATATTATGTGGATTTATTTATGTGAACAGATCAATAGGGCACATTTGTGAACTCTACAAATTTCCATGTATTACATTTAGGAGATGTGAAGGTAAACATTTTCTGTTTGCATCAAATTTTTTGCCATCAAAGTCAAATTTTAAGTATTTTTAATAAAATGTTTCAATTTGAATCAAAATTGCATGAAGGCGCCTATGTCTATAAAATTTTTGATGCAATTTTGAAAATGGGGCAAGTGTCTGCTTTCAGAAAATATTGGTCCCTCTCCCCAATGGGCCTCACAGTCTAATCAACCTACCAGTAATTTTTTGGAGTGTGGGAGGAAACCGGAGGACCCAGAGGAAACCCCCGCAGACACACGCATACAAAATCTTTGCAGATGTTGACCAGCGCTGCAAGGCTGTAGTGCTAATCACAGAGCCACCATGCTGCCCATAAATCTCCCTATCATTTATCTATCTCCTATAAAATTCTCCCATATTACAGTTTGTTTTACCATACTAAAGGAGCCTCTTGCTGACTGTGACTGGTCATAAAATAGTTTTATTTTGGGGCCCCACTTTTAGTTTTGCCCAGGGCCCCACTTTGCCTACAACCGGCCCTGTTGTCACATTGTATTATCACACAACTCCTAGTACTCTCTGTGATATAACTGATCATGCACCTGCATGTCCATCAAATCACCATGGACAGATTTCTATTCACTGGCATATTGGCAAATTGTATGACTTTTCCTTAAACAAACAATATCAATTATTTGCTGAAAGTGGACAACCCCTTTAAGGGGTTAAACTAACTATTGATGATTTCCCTTCCCTTGCTTGTACATTTTTTCCAAATACTTTTTTTTTCGTAATTTTGCTTGTGAGCTGTAAATAGTATAAAAATGTGAATGCATAAACTGAAATTATCTTTTTAAACGGGTCAAATATTTGAACTTGCTACCCTTGAAGTCTATATGTGATACATCGTTACAAATCTAGGTGTCCATTATCCATTATTATATTCACATATCTTGTGTCCTGATATAAGAATTCTTCATATTATTTCAAAGTTCCAAAATTATGTGTATTTCTTTTTCTATATCCCCTAAAATAATAACAAATAATCTTCAAATAAAACATTTTCATTTATTTTTTCCCCCAATTTTAATGCCATGAAATTTCCTATCCTTTTAATGCCCAGGGGCTCTAGTAAGCCTAAATAACAACAGTTAGAGGGACAGCCTTGAGATGTGATATCTACCCCTGTGCTACAAGCTGAGCCTGAGTATGTCCATTTAATCCCATTTCTAACAAAACATTTTTAAGCCAAGGCAAGGCCACACTATCTAAAGCGTTTTCCACATCAATTGATATTATCTCTGCATGTTTCCTTTCTGATGGCCTTGCTCTGATAAACTTTGATGATGGCCAAATTATCTGTCATCAGTTCTTTTATTTCAAGAAACATATTATTATTCACTCTAGTCACTGTTTGACACATTAACTTATAGAAGTCTGAACTATAACCATGTCGTATAAGCATTGTCCTGGTGCTTTACTTTTTTGCTAACTTTTTTTGGTTATGAGTCATCATGCTCCCTCCTCCCCCCCCCCCCCGCCCTGTCAGTATGAGATGACATGTGTTAAGAGATACATAGAGGGAGACATCATATGGAGGACCTGAAGCAGAACCAGAGATGACAGTCTTGTGTGTATGCAGAGAGGAGTATGCTGAGAACACGGAAAGGCTGCGACTTTTAAAGGAGGCAAAGACACAGGTATATATACAGTACATGCAGAGACATGTCTAGTAGAGGATATTTATTGGAAAGTGGCCGACCCCTTTAATACAAATATGATCCTGTTTATAAGGCTGAGGAATCCATCCCTTTGAACATATCCGTTTCTGCTAATACACACCAGAATGCTCCAGACCAGCATGTCAAAACTGCTGCTATAATAACTTACTGTATATACTCGAGTATAAGCCGACCCGAGTATAAGCCGAGACCCCTAATTTTACCACCAAAAACTGGGAAAAACTACTGACTCGAATATAAGCCGAGAGTGGGAAATGCATTGGTCAGTAGTATACAGCCTGCCAGCCCCCAGTAGTATACAGCCTGCCAGCCCCCAGTAGTATACCGCCTGCCAGACCCCAGTAGTATACAGCCTGCCCCCAGTAGTATACAGCCTGTCAGCCCCCATTAGTATACAGCCTGCCAGCCCCCAGTAGTATACAGCCTGCCAGCCCCCATTAGTATACAGCCTACCAGGCCCCCGTAGTATACAGCCTGCCCCCATTAGTATACAGCCTGCCAGCCCCCATTAGTATACAGTCAGCCAGCTCCCAATAGTATACAGCCTGCCAGCCCCCAGTAGTATACAGCCTGCCAGCCCCCATTAGTATACAGCCTGCCAGCCCCCAGAAGAATACAGCCTGCCAGCCCCCATGTAGTATTTAGCAGCCCCTAGTAGTATACAGCAGCCCCTAGCAGTATACAGCAACCCCTAGTAGTATACAACAGCCCCCATGTAGTATACAGCAGCCCCCATGTTGTATACAGCAAGCCCCTAGTAGTATACAACAGCCCCTAGAAGTATACAGCCAGCCCCTAGTAGTATACAGCAAGCCCCTAGTAGTATACAGCCAGCCTGCCCCCACGGTCTTTAAAAAAATAAACTTAAATACTCACTCTCCGATGTCAGCGCAGCTCCCCGATGTCAGCGCATCCTGTCTTCTTTCTTCTCCACGGCTCCTCTTCTCTCTTCTTTTTTCCGGCATGGACGCGGCCATGTTTTCTTCTAGCATGCGCATACTATGACGCGGCCGCTGCTGACTTCATAGTATGCGGGGCCACGAAGAAAACATGGCCGCGTCCATGCCGGAAGAAAGAAGAGAGAAGAGAGAAGAGACATCTGTATAATATAGCTGCCGAACAGCCAATCCTGTAAACTAATGTCCCTCACAACTAGCTATGATTATGATTGGACAGGGTGTTCCCATAGCTAATAAGGAGAGGATAATTTTGCGTATACAAGGCAGTGGGCATTTTACTTATCCTGATTCCCAGATATTTTATTTCATTCCCTATTTTATTTAGATCTCCATCCCTACAATCATGTGGATTTCACTTTCAATTAGAGTATATAACGTTTGTGCAAACACTTTAAACAAACACATCATGGTAGTATGTCCAGTCTAAAAGAGAGTTGAGAGAGTTTATCTTATGTCCCTACTTGTGAAAAAGTCGCAAAAGATACAGCTGCAGCCAGGGTAGTTTCTAGGTCATTTGCACAACAGGACGAGACTCAAAAAGTGCGCCCCTTCCATTGTGCAAATACTATTGACAGCATAAATGATGATGCTACAACATATTTAGAAACATATCGGTTTGGTGTGGAAATATAGCAATGTACCAGATAGGGCCATACTTGTGTATTGATTTGTTCAGGAAATATAAGTGATATAAAGCCTGAGCAAATCATAATATATGCATGACCCCATGTATTACATATATACATACAAAGCTGCAGGTAGTTTAGAGGAGTACAAAGCTGGACATAGTAATGTCAGATAGATAAGCATACGAAATTACTTAATGTTTGCTTTAGGGTACATGTACACAACAGAGAAAATCATGTCAGCCCCTTATTGGAGTCAATTGTAGGAAGGCTATGCAACTAATTAATTACAAACACTGAACTTAATACATGTTTGCTACCACTGACTCTGTATGCCTCGGTATAAGGCTACATGCGCACAACGGGCTGTGCTTACTTGGTCTGAATCTGGGTACAGTAGAAGGGAGTGGGGAAGATGGATGTCCTATGTTTTGCAGCGCTGCCAGGTCACGGAGTGAAATGTGTCCCCTCAGTCGTCTTTTTTCTTAACTGAATAATCCCATATTTTGTAATTTACCATTGAATTCCAGTCCTCACATTCCCCTAATAATCTTGGTTGCTCACCTATGCACCTGTTCCAGTTTTACTATCTCCTTTTTATACATCGGTGCCCAAAACTGTACACAATAATCCATGTGTGGTCTGACCAGTGATTAGTATGTGGGTAAAAATATTTGCTTTAGCAGCAGACGCCTTTCTCTGATCACTAAAATTGAGTTTACTATCCACCAATATCCCCAAGACTTTTTCTCCATCAGTTTTAACAAGAAATGTATTCTTTACACTTAATTACATTTTCCTCGACCCAAGTGCATAACCTTACATTTATCTACATAAACATTATATGCCATTTGTCAACCCAGGCCTTCAGTTTCCACAAATCCCTCTGTCATGTTATCCTATCCTCCTCTATATAAATTACTTTATAGAGCTTAGTATCATCTGCAAATATAGAAACTCTACTGTGTAAACCCTAAATACTAAAAAGAAGTGGCCCTACTACTGACCCCTGTGACATCCCACTCATAACCTCAACCCAATCTAACAATATGCCATTAATGATGACCCTTTGTTTTCTATCACTAAGCCATTTGTTTACCCAAATAAACAGATTTTCCTCTAGTCCCAGCATTCTCATTCATGTACCAGCCTTCAAATGCCTTAAAAAATCCAGATACACAATATCAACAGCCTCTCCCAGGTCCAATCCAGAACTTAGCTCCAGAAGCTGAGCAGATTAGTCTGACAGGGCTAATCCCTTACAAACCCATGCTGATGCTGGGTTATAAGGTGATGCATAGTGAGATACTACAGGATACCATCTCTAATAAACCCCTCAAATATTTTCCCAACAACTGATGTTAGATGCACAGGTCTATAGTTTCCAGGATCACTTTTTTTACCCTTTTTTAAATATTGGCACCACATTTGCTATGTGAAAGTCCTGTGGAACAGAACACGTCCATAATGAATCTTAAAATATTAGAAATAATGGTCTGTGTAACACAGTTTATAACTCATGCAGTACCCAGGGGTATATGCCATTCGGGCCCCAGGGATTTGTCAATTTTAGTGGTGTTGAGGTGAAGCCGTACCTCCTCCTGCATTAGGCAGCTGACATTTAATAGAGGATTTACATTATTCCTCATAATGTGACTTTCATCATGGGACTTTCCTGGGTTAAGACAGTTGAGAAGGAGACATTCAAAAGACGGGCCATTTCCTCATCTCCCTCCAACATGACCACCAGTTTCTATTTTTGCTACCCTTACCTATTTATTACAGGATTTATTTTTCTCTTTATAATCCTCTAATTTCTATGATCATTTCTAAATAGACAATAACCACCTATAGTAATATCCCAGTCATATCTATTGTCCAACCATGTTTCTCTTATACCCACTATCTCCAATTTGCCCTCAAGCATTAAGACTTCCAGTTCCTACATGTTGTTTGTGAAGTTTCTGGCATTAGTGTACATGTATTTTATATTGTTCCCCCAATCCTTATTCTTTGGCTTCCATGGAATGAACTTACTCTACTCCCTTTTAGATTATTTTCATTTGCCAACAAACATTTATCTTTTATACCTTTTATATCTTTTATATTTCTTTGGTCTAGCTGTTTTCTTGATTTCCTCCCTTCTTTTCTTGTTCACTCTATCCCCCTCTAAATAACCCTCCCCCATTGTTCTGTGTCTTCCCTATATTTACATTTGTCCCTCCTCCCACCACATCCAGCCAACTAACCATCTTTTTCCCAGAAGTCGGCCCAGTTCTCCATGGACCAAAACCCTTCCTTCCTGCACCATTTTCTAAGCCACTTATTTAACTCCTTAAGCTCCTGCTGTCTCTCTAGTGCCGCTCGTTAGTATTTCTGAATAAACTACCTTGGAAGGTCCTTGATTTGAGCTTTCCACCTAGCACCCGGAAGACTACTTTCTTTAGTCTACTGAAATTTGTTGTTTACTACACTATAGAAATCAAAATTTGAAAAGATATTAGTGTATAAATTAATTATTTAACATGACAAAAATTGGATTTGGATTTAATTAATCAATTGCCCATATCTATTTGGCCATGGTTCCCCTTGTTTTATATATTCTGTTCATTTTAAGTTAGAATTCATAAAAACTAGAATTTTGCTTTTGCATTTTCTTCCAAACTCACAGTAAGATCTGCTATTTTTCATTCTTATCCTTTTGTTTTCCAGCCTACCCAAATAAAAGAGTAGTGTGATCTTCCATTCCAAGATGATGTATTCTGCTATATTGCTGTATATTTTTAGAGAATAGAGCCTCTCCTACAATCACGTTCCTCCTCACATTAATCATTTTTGGCATTGGAATTTGTTGGATTTGTTATAATTGTCCTGTTATTAGTTTGATTGATGTCTGAATAAAGATATTTTTGCGTTAGGAGAAACAAGAAAACATTAAACACTCATTACGTTCTAGTTATTGAGATTTAGGAATAATTGTTATCCGTGGCAATGTAGCCTAAAATAAATCAGATAAATGCAGAAACATTTTTTTTTGTGCTTTCCATTTCAAAAAAGGCCTTTCAAATTGTTACATTGTAGCTACCTTTGAGAGCTGATTGTCTACTTACAAAGATATACCAGCACAAAATAACACTCTATTGATTATTTTAAAAGGGCTGTCCAGAAATTAAAAAAAAAATTTATGGTTGGGTGGGGCTGTAAAAACAAACCTCTCAATAAACTGCTGCACAGTTTATTTTGTATACAGAGGGTGGTGGTGCCCTCCCGATTAGCATAGCTGCTACAGGGTGAGTTTCAGGCTGTAGCAGGACCAGATGTGGTTTGCATGGCACAGCCCCTCCAGCCATAGATATAAAAAAAATATTCCTAGATAACCTCTTTATCCAGACTCCCATTAGTCCACAAGGCAGCAAAGTGGACCCATAAGGTGGCCCAGACCGTCACTCCCATGATTGTTACGCACCTGCATTATTGTTGGATGCCACAGTACACTCATAGTAAGGCATTGCACAGTATGATGACAAGCCTGTGCATCCTTATAACAAAATAGGTAGCTAGCCAGTTTCTGATTATACAAACACACTGGTTTCTAAGAGGACATGTAGGAAAAGACCAACTTGTAACCTGGCTCACTGAACCCCGCCTTACTGCATCTGACACATGTTCTGCTATTTATACAAAAACACATGAAAGGATCGAGATACTGATATAATCCAAAATATAAAAAATTATATTGAGTACACAGAATAGGTAACAACATCACTAGGACTTAAAAACACCCATTAAAAACCAAAAAGGGTGGTTAACACATAAGTGGTGCACTTTCCAAGAAGACAATGACCCTGAGCACACAGCTAAAATAACAAAGCAGTGGCTTCAGAACAACTCTGTGACCTTTCTTGACGGGCCCATCTAGAGCCCTGACTTAAACCCAATTGAGCATCTTGGCTTCCACCAAGAGAAGGTCTGCAAATTCAAAGAAGAGTCACGGCTGTACTAGATCAAAGGGTGCTTCTACTGAATTCTTATGACCATGCAATATCTACATTTCAGTTTTTTTCTATCAAGATTTGATGCAGAATATACATTAATGAGCAAAAAAAGAACTTTTTTGATTTTACCAATTGGCTGCTATGAAACAAAGAGTGACAATACTTTCCATACCCACTGTATGAGAGCCTCACAATCTACTTAATGGTGGTCCTGATTTCACCATTTCTACTCACTTTGCGACAAGAAGGAGGTGAAGGAAGTCATGGTCATACACATACACCCGACTGTCCCATTTAATGTCTGCGAGGGTGACAAAAATATAGATTGTTTCTGCTACCCCCATAGACATTGACAGCCGGAGGTTACATATGTGATCACCTCTATAAATAACCTACCTTTCTGTGGTCTTATGATTGTGAGATTCCAGATGTTGGGCCACTTGTTAACAAATATTTCTAACTTATACTGTAAATGTCCTTAGTGCATTTCTTTCAAAATAACACAAGTAAAAAACCTGCAATACATGGCACTGATCCATATATAAAAAAATCTATCTATCTATTGGTGCCGTTACCAAGTATGTGTATGTCTACTTCACCTAGAATTTATCCTTCCTATCTTTTTTGCTGCTTTGTTTTTGAAGCTGGCTAGTTAAAGTCCTTGCAGTATTCACATATTTGACCCATGAATATTTGAATTCTTTAACTCTACATTTAATTTTGAAATTTGAACTTTCTAAAACCATGAAGTACTTTAGAATACATATCTAAAGAAGATATTTAATCCATTGCATCAGTATTTGAAATGCCGGAATGAAATATTTATTTTCACCACACTGTCCTTGCACTTTAAATTCTGGTGCTTTACTTACAGCAGATTTCCCAGTACCTTACAAAGTGGGATTTGGTTCCATTAGTACAAATGCATTTTTCATGAAAAAGCTTTATTCTTCTCTAGCTCCTTCTTTTCAAAAATATTATGTGAAAGAAAATATTACATGAGTGTAACATCTGAACTCAGCACTTTCTTGTTGTAAATACTCCAGCACTCAAGGTTGAAGCTAAGTATTCATAGCCATTTTTTGTTATAAGTCATTGTGCATGGTAAAGTGGGCATTACTTACTCACATTAACCTTGCCTTATCAATTTTAATGTTTTATATATTTACAAATAATATACAAATATTTATTAGTCCCTATTTGACAATATACTCTGTTATCATTTAGCATTGCTTTGTAAAATCTGAAATTATAAGGACTAATTTTATTTAAATGGTAACTCTGGTTTCCTAATACAGGTAGTCCCCGGGATATTTTATAATTGTAACCCCAGACAATGTTTTTTGGCCTCTGTGACAATTGAATTTTTAAAATGTTCGGTTGTCATAAGAACCAGGATTAACAAATTAATAAATTGCAGACACTTCTGATAACTGTTGCAGGTGATTATTGTAGCCCAAGGTTAAAGTACAGTAAATTACCAACATTCAGAGGTCGGTTTGTAACTTGGGGTTGTATGTAAGTCGGGTGTTCTTAAGTAGGGGACCGCCTGTAATTGAAACCAATTGTAATATTTGGTCCCTACTTTCAAAATAAACAGAACTATGATGCATTGTGTTGCTCACCTTTTTCTTTCCAGAGTTATGGCAAGTGGGTTATTTCTAACTTATTCCTTTCTTTGCACTAGAATTGAGTCTATTGCCTACAACCCTCACTTCAAATGATGCCCTGCATTCTCGAATGAGAAGGATAATTCAATTACGTTAATTCAATAAGTTTATGAAAAGCAAACCCTCATGTCTTTTACTTCATCGGCCAGACATTCATGACCATAAAAAGGCTGCAAATAGAGGCTCCTTATGAAGGTATGAATATAAGATCAAGGTCCTGCAGAGCGATTGTTCATAGACAGATAGAGATCACATGACCCTCCATCTGAGGCCATTTTATGGTCAAGAACGTTCGACTAAATAGGTGTATATATATAATAATAAATAATAAAACCATGCCTCCTTTGCTACCTTGAAAGGCAGTCATGCTTAGTGATAAGGGGCCTTCCTTACTAGGTATCAAAAGAGGCGTGCCTTTCATTATTCCATCTAGGAAAATGTATTTAGAAATAAATAATAAAATATCCAGGAAAGATGGAAAATGTAACATACAAAATATGGAGGAGCCACTAATACGGCATACTCCCGTATACGCCACAAAGTCACAGAGTCAAAGATATAAAATTAGTGCTCTACTCCTTATACTGTTTGTCAAATGGCGAGAGCCTCTCACCACCTCTTCATGGACTGGAAATAAAAGATATCCCCGACTCCTTGCATCGCCAATCGTCCTCCTTTAGTGGGTTGAAACACAATCCTCGTCTCGTTACCGTGTCCACGGTGTGTTCCCAATCCTACATCAGGAGGTATGCGAAAGGATAGTGCAGATTGCCAGGTTCAAAAAGGAAATAGTATTTATTGTATATACTCACACATTCCAATCGCCCTGGGCGAGGTGTTTTAGGCGTCTTATGCTTTTACTATATGCGCGCTTTTAAATTGGAATGTGTGAGTATATACAATAAATACTATTTCCTTTTTGAACCTGGCAATCTGCACTATCCTTTCGCATACCTCCTGATGTAGGATTGGGAACACACCGTGGACACGGTAACGAGACGAGGATTGTGTTTCAACCCACTAAAGGAGGACGATTGGCGATGCAAGGAGTCGGGGATATCTTTTATTTCCAGTCCATGAAGAGGTGGTGAGAGGCTCTTGCCATTTGACAAACAGTATAAGGAGTAGAGCACTAATTTTATATCTTTGACTCTAGGAAAATGTATTTGCCTTTTTCCCAGAATCTCCAAGTGGTGCATCAATGGCTAACTCTTACTTGCTAACTGATGAGTTAAAAGACAGGAGGCCTCACTTTACATATTGTCACCATATTGTATTCCATTGCATATAACACTCTGACGATGGTGATGCAAATGTGATTTTCCAATTCTATTTTTTATTTCATGTAACGAAGAAGAATTATGGAACATTTACATTTGAAAAAAAAAAAACATTTTGTACCTCAAACCATTTTCTGATGCATCTATTAAACAATCAGTTTGGACAATAAATGTTTCAATCATGGACTGAATAAACAAAAAGAAATGTTCTGACAGTTTAATTAAAATGTCACGTCCGCTCAGGCAATACATTTGGACACATATTTAAACATGAGGCTTGAAAAGGCTTAAGATTGTCAATTATGTTAATTCCGCAGAAGGCTAAACATCAATTTCTGAAGAGTCCATCTTTACTTGAAGAGGTATGATCAATATGGTGTATGGAACAAAATGTTTAATTAAGGGAAGTAACAGTTTTTTTGTCTGGCATTTAGCAAAGAAAAGGAGAGGTATTGTTTACACTCCAAAATATTATAATGCAGCATGCTTAACATGTTTATGCAATTATTACTCTTTGGCAACACTCGCCATACATTTTATCCTACACGTGTAGAGTCAATATACCACAGGTCCAGCGACTGAATAGTACCTGCAGTGTCTGCAATGGGCAACTTCTGTCACATATATTTGACCACCCTGATAACTTGCTCAATAGTCCAAGGTGCAGGGGGAGAAGGCTCCCTCCAAACCTGACTGGGCCTGGTGATGAGATTTCCAGAGCCAACTGGTTTTATGGAAACAACCAGACCAGCCTCAGCACCCGGCATACATGGGCAAGTGCCGGGGCACACAGTGGCCGGGAGGGCCCATCCGAGGCGGGGGGTTAAATGTAATCAGTCTGAAGGGAGCAGAGCCTGTGCTGCAGCATTGGGATGTTCTACCTGCTGGTATTACCTCCCTTTACCTCCCTTTAGCTCCCTTTCATGATGGAGGCCTGCCGACCAACCATCTGTGCAGCTGCCAGAAAGTGGGCTGTACTTTACACTTCCTGGCAGCATAAAGGCCCCCACAAACCTGGAGCACGTGTTACAGGCCCTGTACATGGAATGGGACACTTGGAGCCAACTGTCTTGAGGTGAGGAAGCAGCAGTGCAGAGACTGCAGTGCTGGAGCTGTGCCCCCTGTGACATCTGCACTAGTAGCTTGGAAGACACAGGTCCACCTACAGTCAAGGCCATAAATTTTGAGAATGACACAAATATTATATTTTCACATGATCTGTTGCCCTCTGGTTTTTATGTGTGTTTGTCAGATGTTTTTATCACATGGAGAAATACAAGTGCAATCATATTATGAGTAACAAAAGCTTTTATTGACAGTTAGAATGAGTTAATGCAGCAAGTCAATATTTGCAGTGTTGACCCTTCTTCTTCAGGACCACTGCAATTCTCCCTGGCAGCTCTCAATCAACTTCTGAACCAAATCCTGACTGATAGCAGTCCACTCTTGCACAATGCTTGCATTTTGTCACAGTTTGTTGGTTTTTGTTTGTCCACCCGTCTCTTGATGATTGACCACAAGTTCTCAATAGGATTAAGATCTGGGGATCCAGGCCATAGACCCTAAATCTCTGTTTTGTTCCCTGAGCCATTTAGTTATCACCTTAGCTTTATGCCAAGGTGCTCCATCATGCTGGAAAAGGCATTGTTGATCACCAAACTGCTCTTGGACAGTTGGGAGAAGTTGCTCTTGGAGGACATTCTGGTACCATTCTTTATTCATGGATGTGTTTTTAAGCAAGACTGTGAGAACCAATTCCCTTGGCTGAGAAGCAACCCCACACATGAATGGTTGCATGCTTTACAGTTAGCATGAGACAGACTCTGGTATCGCACACCTTGTCTTCTCCGAACAAGCTGTTTTCCAGATGTGTTCCAAACAATCGGAATGGGGATTCCTCAGAGAAAATGACTTTACCCCAGTCCTCAGAAGTCCACTCCCTGTGCCTGATGTTTTTTCTGGAGAGAAGTGGCTTCTTTGCTGCCCTCCCTGACACCAGGCCTTGCTCCAAGAGTCTCCACCTCACAGTGCGTGCAGATGCACTCACACCTGCCTGCTGCCATTCCTGAGCAAGCTCTGCACTGCTGGTAGCCTGATCCCGAAGCTGAAACATTTTTAAGAGACGGTCCTGGCGCTTGCTATTACTTCTTGGATGCCCTGGAGCCGTTTTGGCAACAATGGAACCTCTCTCCTTGAATTCCTTGATGATGCAATAGATTGTTGACTAAGGTGAAATCTTTCTAGCTGCCATACTCTTCCCTGTTAGTCCAGTTTTGTGCAGTGCAATGAGGACTGCACGTGTTTCTTTAGAGATAACCATGGTTAACAGAAGAGAAACAATAATGCCAAGAACCAGCCTCATTTTAAAGTGTCCATTGGTGTGATTCTTACTTAATCATGACAGATTGATCTCCAGCCCTGTCCTCATCAACACCCACACCTGTGTAAATGGAGCAATTGATGTTATAAAAAAATTAACATTTGTATCATTCTCAAAACTTATGGCCATGACTGTACAGCTTATGAACAGGAGAGGTAAGTATGTGACTGTACTTTATGTTTACATGTGTGTGATGTGAGCAAATATACATGTGTGACTGTGTACATTTTATCTTCATGTCTGTGTTTATCTGTATGTGCCATATATACATAATGGGGCAGATTTACTTACCAGGTCCATTAGCGATCCAGTGGCGCATTCTCTGTGGAGGATTCGGGTCTTCCGGCAATTCAATAAGGTAGTGCGCCCAATGTCCACTAGGTGTCACTGCTGCGATGAAGTCCGTCAGAGTTCCCTGGAGTTCACCAAGCTATCATGGGTGCAGGTAAGCGCGTGTCACTTTTTAAAAAAAAATACAGTGGTTTTTCCGAATCCGTCAGGTTGTCCGATGCCCCCCCCCCGATTTCTGTCGCATGAAAGTCGGCACCGATGCGACACAATCCGATCGCGTGTGCCAAAATCCCAGGGTAATTCGGTGCAAATCGTAAATATTCGGGAAACCCGACGAAAGTGTGACATTTGGACCCTTAATAAATGAGCCCCAAGTGAGTGTGAAGAGGATAACTGGTTCGCGACCGCCCGCCGTGTATTCACGGCGGCGGTCGGGTCGCGCTGCATGGAGAGGGCTCACGGGCTGAGCCCTCTCCATAGCCGGTAAGTCTTTGCTGCATATTGCTAGCACCGATCGCGGGTGTTTTCACCCGATGCTATTTCGTTTTAACCCCTTCATTACAATGTGCTGATAGCACATTGTAATGAATGAGGAGGAAAATCCCCATATACTGCCATACTGTAGTATGGCAGTATATGATAGGATCGATCAGACAACCTAGGGTTAAAGTACCCTAGGGAGTCTGAAAAATAGTATAAATAAAAATAAAAAAAAGTTAAAAAAAAAATTATAATAAAAAACCCTAAAATTTCAAATCACCCCCCTTTCCCTAGAACTGACATAAATATAAATAAACAGTAAAAATCATAAACACATCAGGTATCAACGCGTCCAAAAATGCCCGATCTATCAAAATATGATAATGGTTTTTCAATGCGTTTAACCCCGTAACGGAAAATAGCGCCCAAAGTCGAAAATGGCACTTTTTTGTCATTTTGAAAAATCTAAAAAAATCTATAAAAAGTGATCAAAAGGTCATACAGTCCTAAAAATGATATAATTGAAAATATTATCAAATTTCACAAAAAATTACACCACCCACAGCTCCGTACACCAAAGTATAATAAAATTAATCAGCGCCAGAAGAGGTTTTAATTTTTGTAAATGTATGAAAACATTATAAAACCTATACAAATTTGGTATCCCCTTAATCATACCGACCCAAAGAATAAAGTAGACATATCATTTGGGGTGCTCAGTGAAAGACGTAATATCCAAGCCCACAAGAAAATGGCGCAAATGCGTTTTTTTCACCATTTTCATTGCATTTGGAATTTTTTTCCCGCTTCCGAGTACATGGCATGGAATATTTAATACCACCATTATGAAGTGCAATTTGTTATGCAGAAAACAAGCCGTCACACAGCTCTTTACGTGTAAAAATAAAAAAAGTTATAGATTTTTGAAGGTGGGGAATGAAAAATGGACATGAAAAAACAGGAAAGGGCCCAGTCCTTAACCGGATAAATGTGTGAGTGATGTTAATTATGTGCAATAGATGTCTGTAACTTGTACCTGTACCTGTTTGTTACCTGTACTATATATGTGTGTCTATACTATATATATGTGTAACAGGTATATGCTGCATCTATGTGAGTATATATTATATGGGTGTGTAACAGGTATATGCTGCATCTATGTGAGTATATATTATATGGGTGTGTAACAGGTATATGCTGCATCTATGTGAGTATATATTATATGGGTGTGTAACAGGTATATGCTGCATCTATGTAAGTATATATTATATGGGTGTGTAACAGGTATATGCTGCATCTATGTAAGTATATATTGTATACATGTGTAATAGGTATGTGCTGCATCTATGTGAGTATATTATATATGGGTGTGTATTAGATATATGCTGCATCTATGTGAGTATATATTATATACATGTGTGATAGGCATATGCTGTATGTAGGGAAGCTTCCGTATTTTTTAGTGGAAAAAACAACTCGCACTGCTGGTATTACAGAAGCTGACAAACTTAGCTGCAAGTGTAAGCTTTATATTGTAGGAGACCCCAACCTCAGTTATGCTACTACTTTGTGGATCAAAAGAAGCCTCAGAAAGCAGGACATGGCTCTGCAGCCTGCGCAGTACAGCACGTGTAATTCACATGCTACAGTGAGCCTAGACACAGAGCTGGTATCACAATGTGAGGGGGTGGTGGGAGGCACTAATGGGGGTATTATACTATGCAGGAAGGAATTTCTCTGCCGTAAATTTCGGGAGGTAAGGAGCACAGGGGCCAGCTGAGACTCTGTCGCCCAGGGGCCTCCTTAAACCTGGAGCTGGCCCTGGAAACAACCATTAGGGTACGGAAAGGGGTAAATAATCACAAGTGCTAGCGATATGCTACCATTCACATGTATGATATAAATCTGCTATTTACAAAAATTATGCCCATACCAAGAATGTTACCACACAAAGCAAACCCTGGCCTGAGCAGTTATGTGGTTTGACTACTCATAAGCTTAAACCTATTTTTCAACCTTCAACCCCCACACAGGGATTTGGTTGCAGGTTAACAAGCAAACTACAGTTGTAATTGTTGATAAGGATTGTCCCAAATAAGTAAGAGGACACTGATGCCTTGCAATGCAGGGTCAGGCTAAGAACATTGTCAGGTTACAACCTGGGTTAAAGACAGGCAGAGCAGGTACAAAGTCTGATTAGGGTGAATGGGCCATATTGCATATATATTCAGTTCTATCAGATGCAGAACTCTACATTGCACCTAATGGAGCTTGTTAATGCATCACACTGAGGTACCTTGTGCAAAATATTTCAATGTGAGTTCTAAAAGTTTTAGGTCCTCGATCCCCAATGTCCTGAGCATCATGCATAAATAGAATTTGTACACATGATATAAGAGCAAGAGAATATTATTGTAAAGATAGTAAAGTGAATTTTTTGCTTGAGTACATTAACAAATACTTTTTTTTTTGCTGTTCTTTAACTTCTTAATAAACTTATAATCAGCTTTGAACATATGTGACTGGTGATATCTAAAATCCTAAAACATTTTACAGTAGTTTATCTGTGTAATGTGACATAGGTATCTGTTTAATGTGCCAATTTTATTCTGTGTCGTCTATGTATTAATATAAGGCAGAGCAGATTAATATCACATTTCCAAACACTGTATGCACATTAAATATGCATTGCCCTCTGGCTTTGTTGTGGAAGCAAAAATAAAAACATAAACATTAAAATTAATTATCTACATCAAAAGAAAGAAGATGTATAAATATTCTCTTTGAAATACTTTACTATAAAGCTATAATATGACTAATAAGATTTCATTCCTCCCAGATAGGAGCAGCATGCCACACTTTGATCAGAGATTCTACTCCAACGAGGAGAAAGCCTTAAACCGTTTTTAAGGGGTTTATAGTCATTCATTCATTTAACTTGATAAATTATAGTATGTGCTAAACACCAAAGATTACGATTAAATTACAGCTTGAGCAATCATCATGATGGTTTTCTTGTACATGAGTGTTTAAATAACTTATAGGTTCTAAGGCCGGGTTAACATTTGAATATTTCTCCACTGACTTGCTGATCTATGTTTTAAAAAAAAGTTTTCATAAAAAAATTATGATCAGTTCAAACTACTGACCTTAGCATCTGTTTCAGCTCTGAATAAATTATTGCCAACTGATAAATAATCCTTTATAATTAATAAAAATATATGAAAAAAAATTATTATTTTTCACTAGAAATATTTCGGAAAGAATGTTCGTGGGTGAAATGAGCTCAAACTAGACCTTAAAATGGAACTGTCAGATCCACTGGAAGGGAAACCGTGTCCCCTAGTCCCTCCGCTAGTCCCTCCACCCATGCTAGCGGTCTTCCCGAGTTTCTGCACGTCTACGCACTAGCTTCGCCTCCTGTCCGCAGCGAGTTATCCCTGCTCGCAGCAGCAGGGGCGGATCTCAGGCTGCAATTGCACAGGGTAAGTACGCCCATTCTCTCCGTTCTGTCAGCCTGAACCAAGACTGTGCATGGTAGTTCTTTTTGTAAATAGTATGGGTTTTCCTAACAGGAACTTAACAGGGGTTTTTGGAACATAAAAATGATTCTCAAAAAATTAGAATATCAGCAAAAAGTTTTTTTTTCAGTAATTCAATTCAAAAACTGAAACTCATATATTATATAGAGTCATTACGAACCGAGTGAACTTTTTGTGTTTATTTATGTTAATGTTGATGATTATGGCTTACAGCCAAGGAAACCCCAAAATTCATTGGGGGTCATTTACCAAGGGTCCGATTCGCGTTTTTCCGACGTGTTACCCGAATATTTCCGATTTTTGCCGATTTCCCCTGAATTGCCCTGGGATTTTGGCGCACGTGATCGGATTTTGGCACATCGGCGCTGGCATGCATGCGACGGAAATCGGGGGCGTGGCCGAACTAAAACCCAACGGATTCGGAAAAACTGCCACATTTAAAAAAAAAAATGTGTCGCGGAGCTTGCACTTACCTTCACTAGGAATAGGCCGGTGAACTTGAGTGCGTTCCGATGCTCTTCAGCGCAGTCGGAGGAACTGCCTTAAAGAATCCCGGCCAGACCGGAATCCACCGCAGAGAACGCGCCGCTGGATCGCGAATGGACCAGGTAAGTAAATCTGCCCATTATCTTTAAACCTAAAACACCTGCAAAGCCTTTCTTAGCATTTTAAAATGTCCCTTAGTCTGATTCAGAAGAAAACACAATCATAGGTAAAACTTCTGAACATACACTCACCGGCCACTTTATTAGGTACACCATGCTAGTAACGGGTTCGACCCCCTTTTGCCTTCAAAACTGCCTTAATTCTTCGTGGCATAGATTCAACAGGGTGCTGGAAGCATTCCTCAGAGATTTTGGTCCATATTGACATGATGGCATCACACAGTTGCCGCAGATTTGTCGGCTGCACATCAATGATGCGAATCTCCCATTCCACCACATCCCAAAGATGCTCTATTGGATTGAGATCTGGTGACTGTGGAGGCCATTTGAGTACAGTGAACTCATTGTCATGTTCAAGAAACCAGTCTGAGATGATTCCAGCTTTATGACATGGCGCATTATCCTGCTGAAAGTAGCCATCAGATGTTGGGTACATTGTGGTCATAAAGGGATGGACATGGTCAGCAACAATACTCAGGTAGGCTGTGGCATTGCAACGATGCTCAATTGGTACCGAGGGGGGCCAAAGAGTGCCAAGAAAATATTCCCCACACCATGACACCACCACCACCAGCCTGAACCGTTGATACAAGGCAGGATGGATCCATGCTTTCATGTTGTTGACGCCAAATTCTGACCCTACCATCCGAATGTCGCAGCAGAAATCGAGACTCTTCAGACCAGGCAATGTTTTTCCAATCTTCTACTGTAGCTTGTGCAAATTGTAGCCTCAGTTTCCTGTTCTTAGCTGAAAGGAGTGGCACCCGGTGTGGTCTTCTGCTGCTGTAGCCCATCTGCCTCAAAGTTCAACGTACTGTGCGTTCAGAGATGCTGTTCTGCCTACCTTGGTTGTAACGGGTGGCGATTTGAGTCACTGTTGCCTTTCTATCAGCTCGAACCAGTCTGCCCATTCTCCTCTGACCTCTGGCATCAACAAGGTATTTCCGCCCACAGAACTGCCGCTCACTGGATATTTTTTCTTTTTCGGACCATTCTCTGTAAACCCTAGAGATGGTTGTGCGTGAAAATCCCAGTAGATCAGCAGTTTCTGAAATACTCAGACCAGCCCTTCCGGCACCAACAACTATGCCACGTTCAAAGGCACTGAAATCACCTTTCTTCCCCATACTGATGCTTGGTTTGAACTGCAGGACATTGTCTTGACCATGTCTACATGCCTAAATGCACTGAGTTGCCGCCATGTGATTGGCTGATTAGATATTAAGTGTTAACGAGCAGTTGGACAGGTGTACCTAATAATGTGGCCGGTGAGTGTATATCCGAAAGTCAGTCATTGATACACTCTACATAGAGGATAAGGTCATTGCTAAAGAAGCTGGCTGTTCAGAAAGTGCTATATCAAAGGAAATTAATGGAAAAATTAGTAGTTGAAAATAAGTGTGGCTGAAAAAGATGCACAAGCAACCAGGATAACAGCAGCCTTGATAGGATTGTTTAAAAAAAGGGCACTCAAAATTTTGGGAGAGATTCGCAATGTGTGGACTGTTGCTGTTGTATTCAGTGCTTCAAGAGCCGCCACACACAGATGTATCCAGGATATGGGCTTCAAGAGTCGCACTCCATGTGTGAAGACACTCCTGACCAATAGACAATGCTAGTAGTTGAAAATAAGTGTGGCTGAAAAAGATGCACAAGCAACCAGGATAACAGCAGCCTTGATAGGATTGCTTAAAAAAAGGGCACTCAAAATTTTGGGAGAGATTCGCAATGTGTGGACTGTTGCTGCTGTATTCAGTGCTTCAAGAGCCGCCACACACAGATGTATCCAGGATATGGGCTTCAAGAGTCGCACTCCATGTGTGAAGACACTCCTGACCAATAGACAATACTAGTAGTGTGTTACCTAGCCCACGGAGAAAAAGAACTGGACTGTTGCTCAGTGGTCCAAGGTTTTGTTTTTAGATGTAAGTAAATTTAGCATTTCATTTGGAAATCAAGGTCCCAGAGTCTGGAGGAAGAGTGGAGAGACACAGTCCAAGCTGCTTGTGGTCTAGTGTGAAGTTTCCACAATCAGTTTTGGGGAACCATGTCATCTACCATGTGTAGGTTCTCTGTGTTTTATCAAGACCAAAGTCAGCTCTGCCATCTAGCAGCAAATTTTAGTCCAAGAAGGACTTTGTGCTGTGCTCTGATGACAAGCTTTTTGCAGATGGAATTTTCATTTTTTAGCAGAACTTGTCCACACTGCCACAAATACCAATACTTGTTTTAATAACCACAGTATCACTGTGCTTGATTGGCCAGCAAAGTTGCCTGATCTTAGTCTGTTTGTAATGACTTTGTATAATAAATGAGTTTTAAAAGGCTATACAGTCCTGAAATGGCAGCAATGAAACTGTAACTTTACATAGGATGGTACACCAAATTATCAAAAAAGTTATTGCCATCAGAATATGGTAAAACAACAAAGTAGTATTTATGCACAAAGTATTTATATTTTTTAAATGTATAAAAAAACTGCAAAACTCATGTATCATTTGTGCATCCCTGTGATCGTACTGACCCAAGTAAAGATAGGTGAGGTGTCTTTTGGAGACTATAGAGAAAGTTATAAAAACAAAACTCACTAGAAAATGGTGTAAATGCGTTTTTTTTCATCAATTTCCAGCATTTGGAATTATTTTCGGCTTCTGGTACATTGTGTGGGATATTAAATAATGGTACTAGGAATTACAATTTGTTACACAGAAAACTTTTGAAGGGAACAAAAAATTGAAAACACAAAACAGAAAAATTGTATAGATGCAAGTATCTTACAATACTTTGGAGTTTGGAGCTCTTGTATATTTTGCATTTTGCTAGTATTTTAGTTTTTAGCAGGGTTTTAGACGGTTTGATAAATTTTGTTCCATGAGTTTAAGTCTGGAGTGGATTTGCATTATTTTATCAAAAAAGGCTCCACAAGATATCAATAGAAAAGATAGGATTGAGGCAGCAGTATATTCATGTTTAAAAGTTTAAAACAACGCCAAACACATACAGAGTCAGAAAAAGTAATATATTATGAGTATAATATATCATAAGTATATTTTAAGTATTGGTAACTCTCAAAGGAAGATGGGTCCAGCTTTTTTTTTCAGATTGCAGCAAAGTACAAACCCATAAACATTGAACAAAAAGCGTGGGGGGCTGTTGCTATGGCCGCACAATTTGCAGCTGCATCACAGTCCCCATAGAGTTCACCCTGTGTGGTACACCGCAAAATATTGGATGTCACGCTCTTATGGCGATGGCGAGGGTTGAGGAGCACCTTCACGCAGACCTGGGCAAGCAAACATTTGTGTGCAAGGGCCCTTATATTGGAAAATATATACATTTTATTTGTTTTTATTTCTATTTTTATATTGATTCCGGGGATATAGGTATATACTCACTGACTGGCCGCTAGGCTAAGGATTTGCACCTAAATATAAACATTAAAATTGCAATTTTAATTCATTTCCTTAGGGGACAGAGTATCAAGGAAAAATATCCAGTAAGTCCAGTAACGACTACCCACTGCAATTGAGAAACGCTATGTTGGAATTCAAAAAAGTGTCTTGAAACTGTAGTTTTGCCGAATTTCTTTTTTCTTCTTTTTTCCTTTTCTCAACATCAACATTTTTACTATAATTCCTTATGCTTGTAATTTCAAGTCTTTACCTGTCGGGTTGTTTGTTCTATATATGTTGTCCACATGGACATTTTATCATATAGACAACATTTAAACAAATTACAGGGGGACAGTATCAAGCGAATGTGATCACACTGTTGTGAACCAAGCTTACTACATAGATATAAAGTGCCTGGGTTAAGGGTGTCCCCAACGCTGTGCTGGGTCCACCAGGCACTATCGAGGTGTCACCACCACATGTTGCCACCACCAACTGCAGTGAACAGTTTCCTTCTTTACTGAAGAAATTCAGGTGTAAAGCAATGCAAGCAAATAAAAGGACTGACTTCTCCAACCTTCTCCCAGACAGGAAGGGTTTGTGTTTAGGAAAGGCATGTGTTATCTGGCCCTTCTCTTTTTGATTAGGCTGATAGTGTACCCTGGTCACAGGCTAGGAGCCCATGATCTATGGTAGAGTATCTCCTGTCTTAGCTTGTTCTCCTGGTTGATCAGATAGACTGGCAGTCTTCTCCTCAAAGCTCTGTCCCCTAACTGCAAGACACAAAGGCCTGGGACTGTTCTCCTTATATAATTTCTACAAGAGGAGGGGTGCTTACATTTTAACACTAAATCAATGACAAGGTGTTTTATAAGCTCAAATTGAGTCCCATAATATTCTAGGGTTCTTAACTGTAAACAAGACAGCACCCAAAGCCAAGATTATTACATAGATACAATACAAGAACAAAGATTACTACATGGATAAGAGACTAAAACTGAGCCTGCTACATACATACAGGACCAGAATAAATATTACTATATAGAAACAGATTTGGAACCAAGTTATTACAAAGATACATTACCAGAACCAATATTACTACAATCATACATTACCAGAATCAAGATTACTGCAAGTATATGTTACTAAAACAAGCTGACTTCATAGAAACAGCACCAGAACCAAAATTACTGCATGGACACAGGACAAGACAGGACAAGAACTCACAGGCAAACTCCCCTCCCGCGTTCCTGCTTCTACTCTGGTGGTCAGGCGCGCCACCTCTTAGGGCGCGCACACGATGGCTCCCGAGGATTTGAAGGGCCAGCGGTGCTGACCATTCCCAGATAAACCAGTCTCTTCCTGCACGCCCCACCAGATCTTTGTGCCTCATACCCATTGAGAAAGCTTGTTACCTATGCCCTGTGGTTATTTTTTGATTTCCTGTTGTGACCCCTGGTTCCATTATTGACTCCAAACCCATGCTGCCTGTCCTGACCTACTGCTACGTCCAAGACTCTGATCCTGTGCTGCCTGTCTCGACCTCCTGCTTCTCCCCTACAGTAGCCATTAGTCCTTGTGTCCTCCACAGTAGCCAAGTCCTAGTGCCCCCCTACAGTAGCCACTAGGCCCAGGGACCTCCAGAGTAGCCACTATGCGCAGGGCCCACCACAGTAGCCATATTGTCCCATTTTGTCCTGGTCAAATTCCACCAGTAAATCTGATAATGAAGGGGTTGGGACACCGATACAGAGAACAGACCAGATGCAGGACTTTGCAGTCGGGCACTACTCCTGTCCTGTATCTGGTCCATGTGCTGTATCATGGGACCCCAAAGCTGGATCATGGGAGCCCACCACTTCTGTTGTATAGAACTATGATAGCCAAGGGTCCCCTCTCCCTGCAGGCCCGGTCACGGTTGCACCCCCCGCGACTGCGATCATTATGCTCCTGTTGTGTGTTACTGCATCTGAATGCTGTCAAAATGATTTATTAGACATGCTTACACAATTCCATCAAAATGAAAATGTTATTTTGAACATATATATATATATATATATATATATATATATATATATATATATATATATTGGTGTTCTTCTTCCTTTGGAATGGCTCCAAAAGGATCTGCAGTCTCTCTTTATGGTGCATCTTCTTTTTAGTGTCTAAATATGGCTGCTTTTTAAGATTTGTCATGCTTTCTCTTCTTCTCTTCACTGCCTTCAATTTCAAGATGCCACAGAATAGCATCTTCATTATTACGGTGTGATAGGGACTTGTCTATTGAACGTATGATTTGTATCTGTTCTAGGAGCCTTTATACCCCCTGTGGTTAGCCTATGTGGTGAAGTTACATCAGAAGTTTTACTGCATGTAATGGGGAAAACATAGATTTCCAAAGAATGAAGTATAGAAAGCATGTCACTGGAGGCAGATTCACGCGGCTGCTAAGCAACCATCCCAATAAAATATAGAAATAGAAACAGCAAGAAAAAGAGCAGGTTAAAGGCTGAGAGATAGAATACCTAAATGGAACACACAAAATATTACTTTAATTACATATAAGCTCTGGATGTGTCCTTCCATACCTGTCTTCATAGCTTGACATGTTGAAATACAGTGGGGGAGATTTATCAGACGTGTCCGAAAGCTGAACTGTTCTAGTTGTCCAAGACAACCAATCAGAGCTCAGCTTTAATTAAATAAACAGCTGTGGGAAAATTAACTGTGATTGGTTGCCATAGGAAATAGATTGAGACTGGTTATATTATATTTATATATTATATATATTTCCTGCAAAAGCAAAGGAATAACAAAGAAGTTCTGAACTTCCCTCCACCCCGACCTGTGCCTCGATCCATCATGCACACTTTTCTGTGAAGGGCGGAAAAGTTTTTTTTTTATATTGTATTGAATTTGTTTAATAAGAAATGTAATGCATTGGCAAAACTGGAGATAAGTTGAGTGTGGACACATCTGGAAATATAAAAGTATAATGTTATGTTATAAACTCGTTGGGAGAAATTCATTATGCCTTCTCCCTCCCCCTCACCAGTTTTTGGGTTCTTAAACCTGTGTGTCACTTTGGATGTGTCCGTCAGAGAGCGGACGGGGAGCAGGACAGGCAGAAGCCGTGAATGCCTGCCATACTTACTGTAGTCTCTGCGGAAAATCTGGCGGAGAGTATAGCAAAAAACGTCACCAATTTCAGAACTGGCCTAAAGGTTGGAACTAACTGAGGTTGCGGCCAGCTCCAGCCACTTAGTAGATACAGGCACAGGACCACCAGAGGGATGAAATTTTAAGACTGTCAGTCTTAATAAATTCCCCCGTTTAGATTCTATGAAGTGTGGCCAAGTAAGTAAAAGATTCTTCATGGTGCATCTTATTTTACTACAGGTACCAAGCAGAATGTTTTTTTATTTACTTTTACAAAAGTGTCCATTGCCTTTAAGCGCAATAAAAATTCAATAATTCAACAGTAATTCATAGATTATTCTGACAACCAAATTTGGGTTTGGGAAGGATTTTCGACATTTGCTTCATGTGATTCTTGGCTTTTGTGGATCAACATTGCAATGGATTTATGGTTATATTTTAGCCGTATGAACTTTGTTACTTCTGTCTTTTACTTTGATATACATGATGAGAATTGGGCAGATTTTCTCTGCATCTTAATAATAACATATCTTACTTGACACTGTGGTATTTAACAAACATAGATATACTTTATACATATAACAGAGAACAAATACAAAGAAAGAGATGCAGTGTTTATGGAACAACAGTGAAATAGCACATTTAAAATTCCTAAAGATGTTTACACTATTTTCAAAGCCAAAAAGCATTACAAAAAAATTCTGAATCTGCAACATAACCATACTATTTTAATTTCCAGTCCTGTAGTGCAACCTAGTGGCTCATTTTGTGTTTGCAGATCAATATTACAATAAATAAAAATGATTACACACTTCATATCTTGAGATGTTTATTAATTAACTATATAATTGAAATATATTCTAAAAACAACTCCAAACATATAATGCGCCCTTTATCCAAAAATAATTTTAATGTATAAGTCATAGTTTAAGTGGATTGCATGCACATACAGATGTACATTTAACAAGTTAAATAACTGTAAAAGTTGCAGCAATATGTAACTTGACATTTTTCCATTAATTTCACAATATCACAGTAAAGCAAGTTATCAGATTCAAGTTATGGATTGCTCCATGTGTACATTTAGTGATAGTAGATGTGTCCTAATAAGAAGTTTCAGAGGACTTCTTTTATTATAACTTTATATGTCACAATCATGGAAATATAGAGTTATAAAAGTTATGCAAATTACCCTGGGGTGCTCAGGCTTCATCACCTGAGTGCCTCATGGAGCCTCATATTTTAATTAAAGCATTTTCCTTGTGGTGCATAAATTAAAGTCGTTCAGGTGATGAAGCCTGAGCAACCCCTGGTAATTTCCAAAATTAATTTTTACTCTATATTTACGTAATCGCGACAATAGGAGTTATAATAAAGGCTAAGAGTAATTAAAGAGATCATGAATAATGATGTTCCTCAGGAACTTCTTTTTAGGACACATACTACCTGTAGGATAAGTATAACATTTAGAAATGAGAAAAATAGGAACATTTTAAAAATTTTCACCAATTTTTTTACAAATAAGTGCAATATATTTCAACTAAAATATAGCATTAATGTGGAGTACAACATGTCATGAAAAAACAGTCTGAAAACAAACTCGGTAAGATAAAGCGTTCCAAAGTTATAGCTGCATATCGTGACACAGGTAGATTCGAAAATTCGGATTGTGTCCTAAGGGTGAAAATGAGCTTAATCCTTAAGGGGTTCATGGATATATCATAATGACAGTTGTAAGGGGATTAAGCTTGGGATCGTCGTCTCCTAGGGTAGATGGGAACATAAGAAGTTCACAGTCTACACTGCGATTTGGGTACAACTGACCTCAGCCAGTTTTATTTGGCAGTAATACAAAATAAACCAAACATCATAACAAAGCTTATCCCTCTCTGTCATTCACTATACATAGAGTTCCTAAACCTCACCAGGTGCCAGAAACCACAAAAACTCACAGTATTTCGGTTCACAACTGCCAAGGTTCCACAGGTCTTTGGCATGGCCTGTTGTTTCCCCAGACTGGAGCCATTGGGGCTTATTTACTAAGGGTCCTGTGGCTGCATTTGCATTGGGTTTTCCGACGTTTTGCTGGGACAGGCATTTAGAAGGGGGTTTTGTCACCGAAATGCAAAAAAAATGCGAAATCAGGGGGTGGGCCATTAGACGATCAAACAGATTTGGACTGAGCGAAGGATTTAACTTGCAAATTGTGTCGCAAGCACTCACATACACCAGGAAGAAGAAAGTGAACTCCGGTGGAACTGAGCGGGGAACCGACACATGCAGAAAATTGGGCGCACTATCTTAGTGAATCGCGCTGGAGTCCATGATCATCATGCAGGGGGAATGCGTCAGGACCGGGTAAGTATATGTACCCCATTGTGGGAAGTCTGCACCAGATACTTTTGCAGGACTTCCAGCTGGATGCTAATTACTCATCATTAGTAGCAGGACACCCGGCTCTCTCACAGTCTTGCCCAAAAACACATCCATGAATAAAGAATGGTACCAGAATGTCCTCCAAGAGCAACTTCTCCCAACCGTCCAAGAGCAGTTTGGTGATAACAATGCCTTTTCCAGCATGATGCAGCACCTTGCCATAAAGCAAAGGTGATAACTAAATGGCTCAAGGAACAAAACATAGAGATTTTGGGTCCATGGCCTGGAAACTCCCCAAATATTGACTTGCTGCATTAACTCATTCTAACTGTCGATAAAAGCTTTTGTTACTCATAGTATGATTGCATTTGTATTTCTGTATGTGATAAAAACATCTGACAAACACACATAAAAACCAGAGGGCAACAGATCATGTGAGAATATAATGTTTGTGTCATTCTCAAAACTTATGGCCATGGCTGTACTCATTCTGCACCCAAATCTCCTGGCAGCAACATTGCCACACTTTGTAGTGGATGTATTACAATGGTAGTGTAATGTAGGTGTTACACTGGCAGTGAGGCAAGTGTATTACAGTCACTATGTAGTGGATGTTTTACATTGGCTGTGTGTGAGATGTATTACAGTGGGAATGTAGTGAATGTATTACAGTAGTAGTATAGTGGTTGTACTACAGTGACAAGATAGCTTATGTATAACAATGGTAGTGTAGCAGATGTATTACAGTGGTAGTGTAGTGGATGTGTTACAGGGGCTGTGCAATTTGTTTTACAGTGGCAGTGTAGTACAGGTATAACAGTCATAGTGTAACCGATGTATTACAATGGTAATGTAGTGGATGTATTAAAGTGGTAGTGTATTGGATGTATTACAGTGGCAGTTTAGTGGATGTATTACAGTGGTAGTATATTGGATGTATTACAGTGGCAGTTTAGTGTATGTATTACAGTGGTAGTGTAGCGCATGTATTACAGTGGCAGTGTAGTGGATGTATTACAGGGGCAGTGCAGTGGATGTATTACAGGGCAGTGTAGTGGATGTATTACAGTGGTAAGATAGTGAATGTATTACAGTGGTAGTGTATTGGATCTATTACAGGGGCAACGTAGTGGATATATTATAGGGGCAGTGTAGTGGATGTATTACAGGGGCAGTGTAGTGGATGTATTACAGGGCAGTGTAGTGGATGTATTACAGTGGTAAGGTAGTGGATGTATTACAGTGGTAGTGTATTGGATCTATTACAGGGGCAACATAGTGGATATATTATAGGGCAGTGATGGCGAACCTTTTGGAGACAGAGTGCCCAAACTACAACCAAAATCCACTTATTTACCATCAAGTGCCAACATGGAATTTTAGGCAGTAACTTATTGCTTTCCGTTCTTCCACATCTTTCAATCGTATCGTCCCCCTGAGGCAACCAATACAGTTGGAGGGGAAATTCAGACTCTCGCTGTAGCTTCTCTTCAGGGTCTCTATGTAGAGGAACAATGGTGGGTTCAGAAGGAAGACCTCCAAAGATAATGCAGTTCTGTCAACACCTTCTCACTTTTCCCGCAGTTCCAAACAGTCAATGAAGTGTTGCTTTAAAATAGTTCTGAGAGCAGCATCTCTTAAGTTGCCTAGAACTGCAGGAAGATTTGGTGGATTTGGTCCTATTTGGTGAACTCTGTGTCAGGGAAATGGTCTGAGTGCCCACAGAAATGGCTTTGAGTGCCACCTCTGGCACCCGTGCCATAGGTTCGCCACCACTGTTATAGGGGCAGTGTAGTGGATGTATTACAGTGGTAAGATACTGGATGTATTACAGTGGTAGTGTATTGGATCTATTACAGGGGCAACGTAGTGGATATATTATAGGGGCAGTGTAGTGGATGTATTACAGGGGCAGTGTAGTGGATGTATTACAGGTGCAGTGTAGTGGATGTATTACAGTGGTAAGGTAGTGGATGTATTACAGTGGTAGTGTATTGGATCTATTACAGGGGTAACGTAGTGGATATATTATAGGGGCAGTGTAGTGGATGTATTATAGGGGCAGTGTAGTGGATGTATTACAGTGGTAGTGTAGTGGATGTATTACAGTGGTAAGGTAGTGGATGTATTACAGTGGTAGTGTATTGGATCTATTACAGGGGTAACGTAGTGGATATATTATAGGGGCAGTGTAGTGGATGTATTACAGGGGCAGTGTAGTGGATGTATTACAGTGGTAGTGTAGTGGATGTATTACAGTGGTAAGGTAGTGGATGTATTACAGTGGTAGTGTATTGGATCTATTACAGGGGTAACGTAGTGGATATATTATAGGGGCAGTGTAGTGGATGTATTACAGGGGCAGTGTAGTGGATGTATTACAGTGGTAAGGTAGTGGATGTATTACAGTGGTAGTGTATTGGATCTATTACAGGGCTAACGTAGTGGATATATTATAGGGACAGTGTAGTGGATGTATTACAGGTGCAGTGTAGTGGATGTATTACAGTGGTAGTGTAGCGCATGTATTACAGTGGTAGTGTAGTGGATGTATTACAGGGGCAGTGTAGTGGATGTATTACAGTGGTAGTGTAGTGGATTTATTACAGTGGTGGTGTAGTGGATGTATTACAGTGGTAGTGTAGCGCATGTATTACAGTGGTAAGGTAGTGGATGTATTACAGTGGTAGTGTATTGGATCTATTACAGGGGCAATGTAGTGGATGTATTATAGGGGCAGTGTAGTGAATGTATTACAGGGGCAGTGTAGTGGATGTATTACAGGGGCCATGCAATTTGTACTACAGTGGGTCCCTACAAACACCATTGTCACTTACAGTTCAGTCTCCTATTATGTCTTCTTACAACAAAAGTGAGTGCTGTGTGCCCTATGCATATAGCAAATCACATTTAATTTTATCATGTATAGAAGTGCAAGAAATGCATTTTAGTATTTGCAATTTCACCTAATATTTTTTGCACAGAACCGACCATCGCCAGGTCCTAACTGTAGCCTGTGTAATGTTTCAAGAGTCACATTCACATGCTATAATAGTCTGCACAGGGGGCACAGCGCTGGACTGGAGAATCAGAGAAAGGTAAGTACTTTTTTTTTTTTTACAACACCTGTTGTGACCATTAAAAGGAAAGTACAACTTGACAATGCCTTTATATATTGTATATAATCCCCTCCAAATAGTCAACAGTAGAAGAGATGTCACCTAAGAGGTACATGTCAGCACACTGGAGAGGAGGAGGAATGAGCGCTGCTCACCCCTCCCCTCTCCATAGAGCAACACAGGACCTACACTGTAACATGGGGAAATATTGAACATGCTGATACAAACATCTCAAACCACAGACCAGCCATGAGCAGAAAGCCTGGGAAACCACAGATCTTATTTTTAACATTTCCACAACTAATGACCACGCCATAGCCTCTTTGTGATGCATAACGTCACGGCATTATGAACTATGTATGGAGGGGGTCATGAGCCAAGCCCTCTACATACATGGCCATCAATGGGAATCAATGAGAACGACAGCATGTTCTTCAAAAATGCGACCTTATACAACACTTAGTACATCGAAGTATGAAAAAGTCAATGGCATCATTACTTAGCGATACTGGTATTGTTTTCTGTACCAAATTATTAGAATTTTTTTCACCTTTTAAAGACGATGCATTTTTTCCTTTTTGTGTTCCCATTTTTTGGTCCTCGTCTTCAAAAACTATTTACATTTTTTGTATACAGAGCTGTATAAAGGCTTGTTTTCTGCGTTACAAATTGTACTTCCTGGCGACTGTATTTAATATTCCATACCCTGTACTGGGAAGCTGTACAAAATTTCAAATGTGGTGCAATTGCTGAAAATAAGCATTTGTGCCATTTCCTTCTGGTCTTCATTTATAGGGCTTTTGCTGTGCTCTACAAATGACACCTTGCCTTTATTCTTTGTAGTTAAGAGATAATTTGGCACTATTCATGATTAATTCTTGTTTTATTTCACCACAAACAATCCATATAATTTCTTTGATGTTTCGGTTAAATTTTGACCTTCCTCAGAAAACGGATTGCTGGAGGGTAAGGGTATGAAGATAAGATGGCATGCTTTATTCTTTGTGTCTGTATGTTGAAGGAGATACCAAATTCATTTAGGTTTAATTATGTTCTCAAACATTTAAAAAAATTAAAACCTTTTGTCCCTAAAAAATGTCTTTGTTTCACCATATTCTGACACTAATAACTTTTTGATACTTTGGTGTACAAACTTGTGTTACACGTGGGATTTAATGATGTTTTTATTGCTACCATCTTTCAGACTGTACAACCTTTTGATCACTTTTTATTTGAATAACCGGTAATAACCGTTTTCATATTTCGATAAAATTAGCATTTTGGGACATGACAATACCTGACATGTTTATTTTTTGTTTACTTTTATAACAGTTTGAGGGAATACTATACTACTATATTGCAGTAGATTGCGGTATTGGAAATGATCTGTCATTAGCTATAATATCTTGACAGATCTTTCCTAATGACTGGTTCTGGAGTATCATACAGAAATGGATCATCGCTCCTGGATGAAGTCACAGGGAGCGGCAATCCGTCCAAGATGGAAGCGCCCACTCCACCAGGGATTTAAAGGGAACCTGTCACCAGGGACCTAATTATCACTAAAGACAGGTTGTAGAAGCCCATCACACCTGCAGTGGAAAAATGCCTCTCTGCCTTTTATAAGCATTTGCGTTACAATATAATTGTGTGTTATAACTTATCTTGTACCCTGACAAAATCCTCTTTGTGGTCACAGGAGTTGGGCTTTGGTTTGGATGCATTTCAAAAAACAAAATGTGACTTGTCTGTACTGAAGGCTGCCTCCATCTTTGTGCTCCTGTACAGCTCCTCCCTCTTCCACTGATTTCATCTCACCAGGCTGTGACCTCTGTGAAGGAGCAGGAGTGAGGAGCAGCACAGGAGCGCAAAGGTAGGGGCCAAAATCTGAGGAGTGAGTAACACAGACAAGTCATATGTATTTTGAAATGCATCCAAAGCCCAACCCCTGTGACTACAAAGATGATTTTGTCAGGGTGCAAGGTAAGTTATAACACACAATTATACTGTAAAGGTAGAGAGGCATTTCTGCACTGGTATGATGGGCTTCTGCAACCTGTCTTTAGTGAAAATGAGGTCCCTGGTGACAGGTTCCCTTTAAATGCCGCTGGCATAATTTATGGGGACCCTCTAGTCCACATTTAGCAAAATTTGCACACATTTATTAAAGTTGTTCTAATTGCTCATGGAAACCAATGTCAATATCACATTATATTTTAAAACTGCTGTGGGATACTGAAAATTGAGCACTGATTGATTGCAATGAGAAACTAGAACAATTTTGCTTTTGATAAATCTCCCCCTTTATTTCCCAGATTCATTTTTATGCATGTCCCACTCATTAGTTTACGGTTTACAGAAAGAAAACTCTTACCTTCATCGATCACACACAGCTTCTTCTTCAGCCTTGCTCTTCGGCCTCCATCTCTGTGTATAGATACAGGCAGCATAATGATATCTGTGTCAAAGACCAGACACATGCAGAACCCTAAACATGCAGAACCTCCATTAGACAAGTAGCATATAGGGTATGAATTTCTAGAATTCCTTTTTATGTGCAATCTCACCAATTTACTTTTCTTTTAACCCCTTACCGACATGTGACGTAATAGTACGTCACATGTCGGGTCCCGGTACATGGAGAGGGCTCACGGGCCAAGCCCTCTCCATAACCATTAAGTCTTTGCTGCATATTGGAACAAAGGCTTACCGGTATCACCCACGATCGGTGCTGTCTCACGAAGACCCAAAGCTACTTCGGGTTAACTCATTCATTACAATGTGCTATCAGCATACTGTAGTATGGCAGTATATGATAGGATCATACAGACACCCTAGGGTTAAAGTACCCTAGGGAGTCTGAAAAATAGTAAAAATTAAAAAAATAAAAAAAATTATAATAAAAAAACCTAAAAATTCAAATCACCCCCCCTTTCCCTACAGCTGATATAAATATAAATAAACAGTAAAAATCATAAACACATTAGTTATCGCCGCATACAAAAATGCCCGATCTATCAAAATATGATAACGGTTTTTCACTGCGTTTAACCCCGTAACGGAAAATCGCGCCCAAATTCGAAAATGGCACTTTTTTGCCATTTAAAAAAAAAGAAATTCTATGAAAAGTGATCAAAAGGTCGTACAGTCCTAAAAATGATAACTGCACCACCCACAGCTCCATACACCAAAGTATGAAAAAGTTATTAGCGCCAGAAGATGGCAAAATCCCCCCAAAAATTTTTGTACAGGAGGTTTTAATTTTTTTAAATGTATGAAGACACTATAAAACCTATACAAATGTGGTATCCCCGTAATAGTACCGACCCAAAGAATAAAGTAGACATGTCATTTGGGGTGCACAGTGAAATCCATTAAATTCAAGCCCACAAGAATACGGAACAAATGCGTTTTTTTTACCAATTTCACTGCATTTGGAATTTTTTTCCCGCTTCCCAGTACACGGCATGGAATATTAAATACCACTTTTTTTTTAAGTTTAATTTGTTACGCAGAAAATAAGCCGTCACACAGCTCTGTACATGGAAAAATAAAAAAGCTACAGATTTTTGAATGTGCGGAGTGAAAAGTGAAAACGCAAAAACGAAAAAGGGCTGCGGCGGGAAGGGGTTAATACGACACAAAAAGTATGATTCTAGGTACTATGGAACCAAAAATAGGGATGACTTGACTCATCTAAATTGTTGTATTGGCAATTTTCACATTTTTGCTTTCAATTCCATCTTATTTCATTTCTTCTATTATCCGCCTCATTTATACCTAGAATCCAGATTTTTAAGTTCAGTACAGTATTTCAGTGTTGTGTCATACACTTTCAGAAAAGAAAATGCCATAACTCTGGAAAGAATAGGGCGAAAAGCACAAGGTAGGCATCATTTGGTAAAATCACTATAGCTTTACAGTTAAGCTTTAAAGGATACTTCTGGCTTTGGGGTTACAAAAACTGACCTTGACAATTTTTTTAGATTACACGTACTTTCAGTATAAGTTCAAGAGTAATTAATTAAATCCAGCAAAAAAAAAAAGGAAATGCCCTTATTTATTTTCAATCCTGAGACTTCTTACTACTTCTGAGGAAAATGTATTTCATGCTCTAGATGGCAGTATTGACATCAAATTTGTGCTTGCAAAAATGCTTTATCTATCTCCAATATAAACACCAATAGCATTCTAAACAGTAATTCTATTCACAGTAGCAGTTTTTGCTGTGATATTAATCATGTGACTCTAGCACAATCGACATTTTAAAAGTGGTGATTTCTTAGCTCAAATAAGTGCCACAGTATTGTAACTTGTGACACCGAAATAAATACTGGAGAGGTAAATAGGGTGAGAAAATCAATTAGTGGCTTTGCATAGGAATCAGAATATAGTCTCTGCTTAGATCAGAGGAGCTTTAAAGGAAATCACTCACATGGATTCCGTGCTTTAAACCCAAGCAGACTTACATGCTGTCCTGTGCCCCCTGTAGCAGAAACCATTCTTCCTATAGCTGTTAATGGCTTATTTTTCAAGAAAAGGGACTTTTAGAAATATACAGATGTGCCTCCGGAGCTCCTATGTACATCCCAGAAGCCCCTTCTGGCTCTACCTTCTGCTAATTATTCACGCCTTACTATGGCACTAATGCCCACCTTAATCTTTCCTTGCCCGAGAGCCAGTAACAGCTTAAGGAGCCATAAGGGGCTTCTGTGATGTACACAGGAGCCCCTGTGGCTCATTTACATTTTTTATAAGTCCTTTTTTAAACAATAAGCAACTAACAGCTAAATGAAGAACAGTTCCTGTTCCAGGAGGCATCCTCCAGCATGTAAATATGTTTGGGTTGAAACCATTGAATCTATCTGGTTGATTTTCTTTAAACTATTCTTGTATGTTTAACTGCCTTCTAGCCCCTCATACATGGAGAATTTGAGAGCTATGCTGGGGTAGCAATTTTAGTGTAAACCTAGATTAATGAGAGGCAATTTGTTTCCCCTAAGGGGAGTTACCACACCTATTGCTTTCGTTGGGAGCAGGACTTTTGATTTTCTGAGATCAAATCTCTCACCTTACCTATATACCAATTTTACTGTATATATAATATATAAAGGTGGGTGTATGTGTGTGAGTGTATGTATGTATGTCCGCACCATTGCGTTTACAATCACCAAATTTTACACAGCTGCTCTCTGTGACTCACAGCTTTTGAGATGAAATTTTCACCCCATGCTTTTCAAAATACACTTATGAACCACCATATACAGGAGCTGCTGATGCTGTGGCATTTGGAAGCTGAGTCGTGATAGGTTGTTGTTTTGCCACAGGTAATTAATATGAGCTCTGTGCTTTGATTGGTTACTATAGGCAATGAGTCTAGTGGTAATGAGGTAATACGGGTAGGGATACAGAGATAGGGGGAGATTTATTAGAGATGCCTGAGGTAAAACTGTTCCAGTTGCCCATTGTAACCAATCAGATATCAGCTGCAATTTTATAAACAACTGTGGGAAAATGAAACTTAAGGTCTGGTTGGTTGCCATGGGAAAATAGAACAGTTCTGCTCTCAAACACTTCTGATAAATCTATTCATGGACAAAGTGACAGCTGCATGCCATTTGCCATATATATTAGGAGGCTGGATCAGGCACATGCAGAGGGGTAGAGTAGATATGCTGGCACACCACGCATTAAATTGCAGATATTTTGATTAAATTGAGTTCATCTCTATATACAGCTATATAGTACTGTATGATGAATATCACTGCTCTAAAACCTTGACTTCTGTGATATTTTGTTAGGATATGGGAGGAGAAAAACAATAAATTATCTCCATGACTTATTCTCATAATTCCGTAATAGCGCACCACTAGAGCTCCTAAGTATTTCCTCCTCCCATATCCTAACACTATTACCTACCAGCCCGTAACCAGCACCACAGCCAAAAAAGAGGTTCCCTCCACCAATTTAACCTGTGCACGGTGGCACGCATTTAAAAAAAAAGTCTTCAGGTGAGCACCCGCTGATCATTTTCTCAAAAATTATCTTACATTATTACCTTAGGCGCCATCCTCTGTTTGTTTTTTCTTCTCTTCTTCTGTAATATCTGTGATGGAGGAGTCCCTTCCTGCCCATATTAATAATGATCAATGCTTTTACTATACTTTATACTAAGCAATAACAATTAAGAAATCTGTACATGGTGGGGTATAACAATGCCCTTATTATTGATAACAATATTGCTTTTTTTGAAATGGGATTTATAAAATATAGGAAAGATATTTTTCATTACATATAAGTGAGAAGTAAAATACTCCAAATATTCTCCTGTCATTCAGATACACACCTCAGCTGTTGCAAAACATCATCATTCACACAGCATCTGCTACAGGACATCATAATATAGACATCAGCTGTGACAGAGCCACATAATACACACATGCTGCTGAAGAAACATCTATAATACAACTTAACTGCTGCAGAACCTTCTCATACACAAATCAACTGCTGCAAAACATCATTATACACACCTCAGCTTCTGCAGAACCTATTAATACCCATCTTTGCTGCAGCAGAACCTCATCATTCACACCTCAGCAGGTGTAGAAGATCATAATACACGCCTCATGTGTAACAAAGGCACATAATGCACACCTCAGCTGGTTCATAACCACCTAATACACACCTGAACTGCAGCAGAACATCATAATAAAAACCTCAGCTGCTGCAGAACATCATAATACACACTTTTGCTGCAGCAGATTTACTTTATAGATATGTATTCCTCCTTCAGAGAGCTAAGAGGGCCTAGTAGACTAGAAGGCAAGCTATGGGTCAGCTATTTTGTAATGCAGGTTTTCAGAATGGACTGAGACACAGACAGAGACCTTGGCGCACCCTAGGGGGTGGATAGACAACTAGAGGACCTTTTTCCCTGCACCAGAGTGCAAAACAAAAGGACAGAACAAAACAATACAAACGACTAAGAGAAGTCATCAGATCTGGGTCAGAACCAAGAGGACAGACACAGTACACAATCACAAGAGCAGAGAATAGTAAAAACACAAGCCACATGTCAGAATACCAGGAGACACAGATCAGAATCACAAGTAAAGTCTGGAGCTAAGAAACTTCTATAACCTTACAAAGCTGGGCAGAACTTTTATGTGACATCAGAGCCCCGGCCCCAAACAGTGATTGCGTCAGAACACTGAGGTCCAGACAAAACAGAAAGCAAAGTCAGTAGAGGAGGACCTATTAACTATCTATGAACCAGAGCCAATCTGCAAGAGTAATGGCAGTGATGCTTAACAATCCTAACTTCCTGCAAGTCACACTGATGATGTTCACCAAAGACAAAAGATAATCAGTGCCTTCTCAGCTCTACTAAGGGGAAAAAGGATGACTCTGACACAGATGTTACATGTTTTAGGAATTTGCACAATATTATTTTACTGGTGGGTCCTGGCACTCCAGTCCAACACTGACATTACCTATTATAACAAACAGTGGGTTGTGGATCCACTGTACCCTCTAAATGGTTTGGCATTGGGCTAATTCCAATGTTTTCCAATTGTCCTTTTCGGTTTTTCATTGATTAATCCCTTTACAGGGATCTGGACTAAAACAGGGACACCAAACCTCAACTTTTTGGAGTAGTCATGGTGTAAGATACAGCTGGGGATGCAGGATCCAGGTAACAAGCTAAAGGTGAGAGGCAGGAAGAAACATGCATAATCCAATACAGAGGCTGAGCTCTGAGCTTTGATTGGTTACTATAGGCAATAAGTATAACACCGTATGGGCGAGGTAATATGGATAGAGACAGGTAGACAGATAGAGAGGGAGAGAACCAAAGATGCAGTCCAGAGACAGACAGAGAGACTGTCAAAGACAATAATGTACAGAGAGACGGACAGAGAGTGATAGAGATACAGTCAGAGACAGTCACATAAAGAAAAACAGAGAGTGGCAGTCCATAGACAGAGAAACAGTTAGAGTCAGTCAGGTACAGAGAGAGTGTCTCTCTCTGTCTCTGACTGTTCCTCTGTATGTGACCGTCTCTGACTGTTTCTCTGTCTGACTCTCAGGTAATAGTTTTGAGACTCTATTAGCTAAGGTCACCCCAATTACAATTTTCATGGAAGATGTGTTTATTATGTCAGGACCAGTTCTCACACAAGTACCAAATTCCATATATTCATCAAATCACAATAATAATTAGCAGATAAATAGTTTATACACAAATTACTTCCCCACTACCCCGGGTGGGGTAACCCGCTTCCCGACCCTTAGTTTTTATATTATTCAGAATCTTAAAGTATTGGACTATACAATACTACTAATAGAAACACTTTAACAGATGCTCAGGGTTAACCTTACTGATGATGTGTTTAGTATGAGACACTCCAACCAAAATGTTCTTCAACAGATCAAATCCCTTAGGGCACAAATTTGAACCAGTAATACAAGCAGCTTAACACATTCTAGATCATGTTTCTATTATGACTCAGCATCACGATTTCATCCAGAGAATCAACTTTGAATTGAGATGTAAAATGGTTGTATAAAGTCAAGGAGGCGGAGAGTTTAACACTGAACTCCAGCTCTCTCTGCCTCACAACACCCCCTTCACTATAATTGATAGTCCTGCATTCAGAGGATGATGAATGATGCCCCCCACTTGGCCATGAAGGGAACATGATCTGGAAGGTGTTGAGCTGCTTCACAACAAACTGATATTGGTTAATTAGACCAATTTCTAATGACAAGTTCCTTTCCGTATATTCCGGCGTATAAGACGACTTTTGAAGACAGAAAAATCTTCTGTCTTCTCTGGGGTCATCTTATACGCCGGTAATCATCTTATACGGCGGTGGTCGGGTCCCGGTGCATGGAGAGGGCTCACGGGCTGAGCCCTCTCCATAGCCGGTAAGTCTTTGCTGCATATTGCAGCAAAGGCTTACTGGTAACACCCGCAATCGATGGCCTCAAAAAGACATCGGGGCGCATACTCACCCTTCGTTGGCCCCGATGTCCGCACGGCTCGTCTTCAGTCTTCCGCGCCGTCTTCTTTCTTCTGCTGGGCCCCGCCATGTTTTTCCCAGCAGCGGCGCGTCATACTAGGCACCTGCCGGGGAAGATCAATGGCGGCGCCCAGCATAAGAAAGAAGACGGCGCGGAACACTGAAGACGAGCTGCACGGACATCGGGGGAGCAGCGCAGCACATCGGGGCCACCGGAAGGGTGAGTATATAAGTTTTTTTTTTTTTTTTTTTAATGCTGGGCTGGGCTGTGCTGTATACTACTGGGGGCTGTGCTGTATACTACTGGGGGCAGTGCTGTATACTACTGGGGGCTGTGCTGTATACTACTGGGGGCTGTGCTGTATACTACTGGGGGCTGTGCTGTAATGGTAATGTTGTTGTTGTATGCCTAATGTTTATGAGCGACAGTTTTCCTGCTATATACCTGCATGTCATAAGAATTTACATTAAAAAAAGGACCATGTTAAATTCAAATCTGTTTTTTTTAAAATTTTTACCGGTGTTTTGCATGCGTTGGAAAAGGGGTAGTCTTATACGGCGAATATATCTTAAACTATATATATATTTTAAACAGGAAAGTAGGGGGTCGTCTTATACACCAGGTCGTCTTATACGCCGGAATATACGGTAAGTACTTTTTTGCAAATATAGATATAAAAATACTAACTTGCAGGATTGTAATTATTAAAATAGATCAAAATATACAGGTATGAAGATTCAGTATCTGGGTGTCTGGGTTATCAGCAATTAAGCTACAAAAATGCTAGAAACTGCAAATAATTGGAAATTACTCATGGATAATCTATTTAATTATACGTAGATAAAGCTTCCATTATGAAAATACAGAAACCTTTGTCTGACTTTAGTAATAAGCACAGGAAGCTTTTCACAGATATCAATTTCTGCTAAATTAAAATGTGTTTTTATGTAAAGTGCAGCACGCCTCAACTCATTCTGATTAAGCTATGTCAAAAATCTATAAAATAGTCAAAATTCAAGTAAGATAAATGACTTTGTAACTCAATCAGAATGCTAAACAGGAAGAATATCTGACGGCAGTTTGTCAAGATCATAAATTAGTTAACTTTTACACCCACATATATTTCATTGTTTGCTGTATTTCTGCTGAACCTTTACTCTCTGGGAACAGTTTGCAGCAGAGTATACTATTTCTTATAATAGCATATACAGCAATTTTTACTTACATGCAAATCAGATGAAAAACTAATTTGGCAGGTGTTACAAAAATGTAATAGACAAAATCGTCCGCATCCACCGCTACATCAAAACATCAAAAATATAAATGTCTTTCTTTCTTGCAAGAAGCTAGCTTGTGGAGGGACTGGGGGTGCACACATTACATGACCTGTACCACAATGGTTCTTTTAGATTTTTTGCGCAGCTATTTGACAAGTATCAACTGCAGCGTACTGACTTTTTCAGATATCTAGAATCATGCAGCACAGACTCAACATCCTGACCCTTCCCCACAAATTTCAGCTCATCCCCACATTGGGTTAGTTCGTTCTCAGGGACCTGGAGGCATAATTTCAAAAATGTATTCTTTTTTGATAGAAGCCAAGGTGAATAATCTGCAGCTACCGGCCATGCATGCATGGCAAGATTCAATTCCAGGATTAGATGATTATGCTATAACGGATGCACTGGAATCCCATCTTTATGTCTCCCTATCAATAACCGACTAATCCAACTTTATATTATTCATCATAGCTATCTAACCCCACTTAGGCTTTATAGGATGGGTAGGCTACCCTCTCCTCAATGTTTAAGATGTGCACAAACTCCCTCCGACTTCAACCATATGTACTGGACTTGCTATTATATATCATCTTTCTGGCAGTCGATCACATAGTTTATATCTACCTTATTGTCGCGACCAGTCCCTACCTCCAGTCTAGTATGTCTATTTGGAATCATTTATGAAGAGGAGTGGACAGGTTATGAGAGAACTTTCCTGAGGGAATTCCTATTTATGACACGTAAGGCTAACGTCCTGTGTTGGATGCGTGATACTAGGCTCTCCATTTCTTAATGGCAATCCCTAGTAAATAAGATAATTCCGTTCAAAAAAGTTATGTATAGGTGCAGAGGATGCCCTGTGAAATTTAATATGGTATGGGATACCTGGTTTGGTTCTGCTCTCACTTCCTATTTGCAGGAAGAGATAGCCAACAGACTTGGTAGATGATATAGTCTTGGCTATGAGTATATCTTATTGAGACTGTGTTGCACATTTGCTCCTTTCCATTATATGACATGACCTGTGGGCAACTGCTACGTGTGTATTTCTTTTGTTCTTGTTGTTTTTCTTTTTCTATTTTATTGCTCATGTATATTAACACCGAGCAGTGACTTTATGCTGTGACTAGGTAGGATACCTAATGTGGGTAACTGAGTTTATGTTCACCTCAGGTGATGATACATAGATAGATTGCTATAGGTATTCTTATAATGAGCGCATGCTGATCGTCACTTGAATCTTTTATGTGATCTAACTGAGAACTTATGTTATGACTATGTATGACAAGTATCTTGCCTGTCTTTAATACAAAATACAAAATACTGCTGTATTAAGTATTAAATACTGCTGTATTATAATATATCTCAATTATGAAGAAAAAAGGTCCAGCAGTCACCGATTAAAGTTTTATTCTATTTTATTCAGCAATTACAATCTTAAACATCATCGGACAAAAAGAGGTTAAGCAGGGGGTTTCAGATTGTCAGGCTTAGAGGTTGTGGATCCTCTGAATCACTGCGGACGATGGCACAAGCCACTACCTGGGACCGGAGTCTAAGTGGCACCCGATTTTCACCAGAGCTTGCCGCAAAGCGGGTTGGACTTGCTGCGGCGTGGTACCACCAGGTCGTTCCACAGGCGTGACTTGTCTGCAGTGGCAGCCAAGGTCGAGGTACAGAATCGGCAGGCAATCTCGTAGTCGGGGACAGGCAGGAGGTCAGGACGGGCAGCACAGGTTCATAGTCAGAGTCGTAGCAACAGGTCAGGACAGGTGGCAAAGGAGCGTAGTCAGAAACGGAACCGGGGTCACAACAGGATATCTCAAGAACAGCACAAGGCATCAAATACAGCTTTCTCTAGGGCGCAAGGCACAAAGATCCGGCAAGGGTAACAGGAAGAGGCAGGGTTAAATAGTTTAAGGGGGAAAGACCAGCGCCAATTAGTGGTGCACTGGCCCTTTAAATTTGCAGAACCCTAGCTGTTGGGGACGCGCGCACATAGCCGAAGGGGACGGAGCAGCCGTGGACGGAGCCGATGCCGGCGGGACAGGAGCCGGGACCCGTGAGTGGCGCTTGCGGCGCGCTGGCGGGGGACCGAAGGCACAGGTGAGCCCGCGACCCGCGACGGGGTTCCGTTTCACCCTCTCGGACTGTATTATGATTTGTATATTTTTTCAATAAAACTGTTAAAAAAAATAAATGTCTCTCTTATATTTTACACTAAAAAGAGGAGCTGCATACAATTTTTTTTTAAAATGCAAAAATGAATAAGGGTTCAGTTTCTTGAAATTCAAGCTGCAACTAAAAGGTATCATGCCTGGCAATTTTCCAGTAAAATATTAAGGGACAGATCTATCAACCTGTCTGTAAGTCAGAATATTCTTAGTGGACCAAGGCCAACCAATTACAACTTAGCTTTCATTTTACCAGTGCTCATGAATATTATAACGGGGAGCTGTGATTGGTTGCCATGGGCAACTAAGAATATTCTGACTTTCAGACAGCTTGATAAATCTACCCCTAAGTGTCAGTTGCTGATTATTTCCCACTTTACACCAACTGATGAAGGGCATACATGCTTCAGCCAACGATCTTCAATAGCTAAAAGATTGCAGGCTGTGGCGAAATCATACAGACCAGTGAAATCATATGTCCCCCATAGTTCTTATTGATGCAGTACGTAATTAACTTGTGTTTGGCCTTATACAGTAGTTCCACCTGTGATAGAGCCTCATTGAATGTTTAATATTTGAATACATTCCTTATGCTTTGTCTTGTCATCTTTAATTCATTATTGTAAATCAAGAGGTAAAATCACAGTATACTTTGCATAAAAATAAATTCTACAGGGGCAGGAGGCAGACATATCTTCAGGATATAAGGATAAATAAGGAGCACAGCATCCAAGGCCAGGGTCCTTCTTTCCCGCCAAACATTAGCCCTGTAATCTTGTTACAGTTGACCTCTGTTGTTCTGCAGGGAAGAAAGGACTCTGCTTGGAGTCCCATCTTTGGTACAGTGATCAAGCACGCTGTCCGGGATTCATGGACCAACCATGGTCATGTTTCTCTGGCCTAATAGCTGCGAATAGAGGTTTGATAGGTGGCTGTCCACAGGAAATCAAACAGGGGGGTTATTACCACTTTTTCTGGTCTCTTCTAGTTTTCGAGAATTTATCATCTCAGGTGAGACATATTTATCTCAGCTGAGAGTTACTTGTTTCATAACAGACATAAAAGACAAATAAGTCTTACCTGAGTCAAGAAGTCACAAAAAGTAGTAGAAGAAGCCAGTAAATGTGGTTATAAATCCCTCCCACTGTCTATACATGAGAACAAAGTCTCGACTTGTGGTCAGACAAGGTTCACAGAACCTAACAGCCTGTAATAAAAGGTTGTAGAATATATAAATGTAACTGAATGCGATTTAATAAATCACACGGATAGAATATTGCTGGTGAGTTAGCATTATTTGAGAAAAATGTTGCCTTAATGTTTCTGTTTTTATTACCATCCAATTTTCCATCCTGATTAAACTTACATACTAATTATAATAACTCATCCATTTACAACATCTGTCCTGAAAAGAGCATGATCTTTGAGATCTCAGATTGTGCATAAATGAACACAAAATTTTGTCAGTTTGAGTCTATGGAAAAATAAGCTTGATTGATTTTTATGATGCAAGCCTAATGAAGGAAAATGAGAATTTGTCAACAAGATGTTTGACAATACGTTAGAGAGAAATTGTCATGAATTCTGTTGAGTTAATTAACATGTAACTATGTAATCATTATATCACAGGGAACATCAACACTAATGGTCTTTTCCTGCATTTAAAGTTGGTTTTATGTTCCTGATGGAAACATAAATTCAATGAGGCCTTCTTTTTCAAATCTGTTACAAAAGATTCAGATGAGATTTATTTTAAGTGCTTGTATTTGCAGACATTTTGTTCTAAGTAACATTCAACAGAATGCATGCGTGACAGCAATATTGCAAGCCATTACATTTGGTCGTACTAATAAATTTAATATCACTTTCTGCAGACAGGATTTCTGCTCAATGTAAATATAATTTTAACTGTGTTCGAGCACATTCAAATTTAATGTTCATAAAATAGCAAATTCTTACTACAAACTGTTTTACATATCACCATGAATAAAATGCATTTTCAGGTTGTCTTTCAGTTTATGGAATTCAAAATAAGAAAACTATTCTAAAGATCACAAATTTAAAAGGTCTGCAAATGCAGAATTGAATTGTCCTGGCCACAGAGGCGCATTAAAAGTTAAAGCCCAAGAAAATGAAGGTTATTGCTTCTGTAAATTCTATTTCAATATACACTCAAGTGCAAATATATCACTTTTATTGAATTTTAAATAAGTTATAAGAATATACTTCAGTAATTGTATCAATGCTTACAGGTAGTAAAAACTCATTGTGCCTTACAAAGTGAGCATTTCTGTGCTGAGTAGTTTTGTATTATATGTATTGTTTGTGAATAATTATTCCCATGAATGTACAGAATAGTCACATTGCTGCATGTGTGAATCGCTGACACTTTGGGTGGGACACGATTGGTGGATTTACAGGCTTATAAGCCTTGAAAAAGTTCGAATTCCTGGATCCTGGTATTGGCCAACTCCAAGCCGGGTGTTTAGTGGCCCGTTCATGGCTGCAAAGTGGGCCAGTGCAGGTGGGGACACCACGTTGGTTCTTCAAGTGTAGATTGTGCCAGTTTTTTTACATAGTTTATAGGACAGGCAGGGCACACAATTTATTTAGCAATACAATGTAGAAAGTATAGCCTTGATGCTTAATAAGGATCGAAATGTTGCATCTGGATGAAAAAAGGCACTCCTTGGGAAATTAACCTTGCTGTGCTGCAACTTCTTAGATTTTTTTTAGCAATAAAGTCATGCACCGGTTATACAAAAAGCTCAGAGCCTCTTAGTATATGCAGTGAAATAGACCTCTGGGCAAACATCAACTGCTGGAGAACATCAACAGCTGGTGCTAGCATTTGATATATCTCTCCCACTATCAGTAATTATCAAATTTATTATGCTTTATACCAGTGATGGCGAACCTTTTAGAGACCAAGTGCCCAAACTACGACCAAGCCCACTGTGCTGACATGACAATTCGAGCAGTAACTGTTGCTACCTGTTTTGTCACAGGTTTTAATTGCATCTGTGTCCTGAGGACACCAATACACTTTAAAGGAAGAGGAGAAATTTAGATTATCATTGTAGCTTCCTTCCATGGGCCCCTGAACAGGAAGAATTGTGGGTCCCAGAGCAGGAGTTCCAATAATAATGCAGCCTTGTCTGCACCTCCTTGTTTATCCTGTAGTACCAGGCAGCTAAGGATGTGTACCTTTAAAAAAGCACTGATAACAACACATCCTGGGTGGCCAGGGACTGCAGGAGAGTCCTGTCTGGATACTTGGTGCTGGGGTGATGGCCTGGGTGCCCACAGAGAGTGTTTAGAGTGCCACCTCTAGCACCCGTGTCACAGGTTCACCACCACTGTTCTATACTGTACCTGGCACTACTATGCCGATCGGAGGCACTCAGTCCCATACGGAGATTGCTGAAGGCCACTGATGCTGGCTACACCCCCCTCTAGATTTCATTGGCGACTGATGCTTTGTACACACCCTGTCTCTCTCACACCTCTTTGAGGCATGGCATTCACCTTATATAATTGGTTGTGTACTCGGGCAGTACATTTCATTCAGCACAGATGTACTTTCCACACAGCATGGCGTCGCGAATGCTAACTAGACTTCTTGTTCGCTCATAGCGGCTCTTGGTAAGCTTCATCCCCTTTTTTAAAATACATATTGTTCACGGTTTTTATCATACATCTCCATAAGAGTGCATTTCATTAAGATTACTGGAGACTAATCAAATATGTGGTAAATACTTCAACACCACCGATGTGATATTTGGGCTGGACTTTGAACACAGTACCTTCAAGCCATCTTGTCTATATGTACAAACCATTAGATGGAACTATGTATTTTTGTGAACATCTACTCATGATGCAACAATTTTTCTGTTTGTTGCATACTTTGTAAAAAAGTTTTTGTATAATATGTAAATACCCTGAGACGGTATATATTTTGTTGTAGTTTGACAAAGGCCGCACAAATAAAGCAAAGAACTTCGGGAAACCCGACGTAAAAAAAAAGGGAATTCGGGCCCTTGTACATGACCCCCATTGTTTCTAATATGCATTTCATGGATCTTATCATCTCATCTCTGATCTGTCTCATCTCTCTTTCTATGTGTCAAATACTAGTAGAATGTTCAGAAGGTAAATGAAAGTGTATATACCCTGATAATTTTACCACATGTTAAGCTCACAGAAGTAAATGGATCATAATGGGGTAGATTTACATACCCTGCCCATTCGCGACCCAGCGGCGCGTTCTCTGCGGTGGATTCGGGTCCGGTCGGGATTCACTAAGGCAGTTCCTTCCGACATCCACCAGGTGTCGCTGCTGCGCAGAAGACCATCGGATTGCATCGGAGTTCACCATCCTACCCTGGGTGAAGGTAAGCGCGTGTCGAGGAACACTTTTTTTTAAAAATGCGTCGGTTTTTCCGAACGCGTCCGTTTTTTTTACAGCCACACCCCCAATTTCCGTTGCGTGCATGCCGGCGGCGATGCGCCACAATCCGATCACGTGCGCCAAAAAACCCTGGGCAAGTCAGGAAAAATCGGCACAAATCGGAAATATTCGGGTAAGACGTCGGGAAAACGCGAATCGGGCCCTTAGAAAATGACCCCCAATGTGTCTGCTCAGAGAATCCCCGCCCACACCCTGGAATTTTGTATTGACCATCACGAGTGATAGGAGCTAAAACAGCAATAAAACTTAGTAAAATTGTAAGGTAAGGGGTAAAAAATTATCTTTATTCTGTAAACATCACCAGGGCATTGAGATTTGAGAATTTTCTTTCATGGGATATTAGTAGACTGAAGCCATTAACACCTCATGAGCCATACTTATTGTACAGTCTAAGCCACTTTATTTAATCTTACTTTCAAAAGACATTTAAAGAGCTCATAAGTCACTATAATGAACGGGAGTAAAATCCTGCCTAATTATGAATCTGTTACAGTAAATGAGTGACTTGTTCAGGTTTGAGTTAGTTGGGTTCGGGTCCGAACTCAATTATCTTAACATATATACATAGGAAAACAGTGACCAAAATCTTTAACTGGATGAAAATAGAATTCAGCCCTGAATCACCAATCTGCATTGTAAAAGAAAATGATGTTGAAGCTGAAAGATCAATAGAAGTGGGAATATAATCTTTACAGTCACAACGTATAAATTCTGGATACCTTTTCTTAGAAAACTCCCCAACAGAGAATAGGCCCCTCTAAATCCAAATCAGAAGTTATGAATAAAGAAATCCTCAATCCTGTATAATAGCATTCTGATGCACCATGAAAGTAACTTGCATTAAGGTAAAAATGTAATGATAGATTGTTAGGAGGACTGCGAGTTATAATTGTGCGACACATTATTTTTGTGGTGTGATTTGAGAACTCCTTTCAAAAGAAAAAACATTTAATATAAACTAAAATAAAATAACTCCATCAATTTAGTACTATCTATACTGTAACTTAAGTGTTTAACTAGAGCACAGTAATGGGTGCTGAGTGCTATGCTTCATAGTTTATACCAATAGAGTTCATAATAGCCCAAATAACAGAGCGTGTATTCTGGGGTGGGATTCAAATTTTTAACAATAGGGTTCTTACTTTGAGAATACTATTGGTCAATGTGGTGCAAGAAAAAAATAAACACACCTTAATCAAAAATTACAATATTTAAAAAGCCCTTTATATTAATATTATATTTTATAAACTTGTCAGGGATTTAGAAAAATATAGATATTTAATCAGTCAAGGCAAATTCCCATATATTCTCAAGTAGGGTGGGAAATATGTTCCCCAGTATGTAGCCAGCAAGCACATGACCCCCAGTATCCCCCAGTATATAGACAGCCCCTGCCCCTTAGTATATAGCCAGTGCCTTCCCCCTTGTATTTAGCCAGTAGCCTCCTGCCCCTAGTATATAGCCAGCCCCATAGTATATAGCCAACCCCTGCCCCTAGTATATAGCCAGAAGCCCCCTTGTAATAGCCAGTGCCTGTCCCCTTGTATATAGTAGCAGCCCCCTTGCATATATAGTAAGTGCCTGCCCCCTTGTATATAGCCAGCTGCCCCCTGCCCACAGTATATATTCAGCATCCCCCTTGTATGTAGCCAGTGCCTGCCCCATTTGTATATAGCCAGTGCCTGCTCCCCTCTATATAGCCAGTGCCTGCCCCCCAGTATATATCCAATGCCGGCCCCTTTGTATATCGCCAGTGCATGTCCCCCAGTATATAGCCAGTGCCTGCCCCCTGCCAAGCTTAAAAAACCCTGCAAAACTCTGTACTCATCTTTCCGATGCCCCGCAGGTCCTCTTCTGTTTTCAGCTCTGGCTCCGTCATGAGTCCCCGTGTGGTGCCATCGTAAATACCATGACGTCAGACACTTGCTGATATTATAGTGTGTGCCAATGGCGGGGACCTGAAGATGGTTCCAGAGCTGAAGACAGAAAATATGTGAGTACAGAGTCTTTTTTTTCCCATAGACTCGAGTATAAGCTGAGTCTAAGCACATATTTTGTGCTGAAAAACTTGGCTTATACTCAAGTATATACGGTAAGTATGCACACATATGGGTTTCAGGGAATAGAGGGGTGCAAGAACAGGGACAGGGGGTAGAAGCTCTGAAACAGAGTTCAGGGTACAGGTTTAGGGTTCCATATCAGATTCGGGTTTAGGGTTACCAGATCATGCTAAGGTTTACAGAGTCAGATACAGTAAAGAGGGGTACTGTTAGTGTCTTCTAGATGGACTATGGCTGTAGAGTTCAGAGCTTGTGAGCCACAACCAGGGCTGCCTTGCTTGGACAGCTGCCTTGCAGTATCTGATTCCTGGAAAGCTGGGTGGTTCATTATGGAACTCAGAGCTGAACAGCACTGTGGCTTGAATGAGGCATGGACTTGCCAGTTAGCTTCCTCGGGCTGGATAACTAACAAATGGATGCTGTTCAGGGCCTTCAGCACTGGTTTTACTAGCTCTGTGCCTGGCCATTTATTCATTTCCAGGATGCCGAACCCAGCAATTGACTAGCTAGCCCCTGACTCCTTCATCTGACTGATAACATATTTTATCGAGATCCCATGTTCTTCTTCTACATGGCTAACATTTCATCTTCTTGCAGCTACCACTCCTTTCTGCAGATTTAAATTTAAGGTTCCGTAATTCATCATCTACACTATCTTCTTATTACAAACTTAATACTGTCCCCACAACCATTACAGTAACATTTCCCTCAGGGTTGCCAATATAGTAATGATGACCCCACACAGTAGCCAATATAGGCATGGGGGTAATTTATCTTAGACTTTTCTCTTTTTTTATATTTGCGCCAGAATTTGTGACATTTCCACTCTCCTGATCATGCATAGGAAAAAGTTTTTATTAAAAGGGCAGAAGAGTGTGCAACTTTTGAATAGAAAGTCACAAAAATCCCACAGATTCAGCTGCTGGATATATCAATCTCTAAGATAAATCAAACAGGTCCAAACCCCTTGATAACTAAAAAAAAGACACATACAGATGTCCTGACTAAAAATAAATGACTACTACAGTGTCCTACACAGTAGCCAATACAGTCACAGTGCCCCCACACAATTGCCAATAGTCACATTGCCTCTACACACTTGTCAAAAGCCATAGTCCCAGTACCTGCCTCTTGTAGCTTGTGACAATGCCCAAAGAGGGTCTCGGCACTCTGTTCTGTATTTTTACCGGACACTTGTGTGAATTTGCCTTCATATTGTCACTTGCAGAATCTTAATCCTTATTGTACTGTGCTACTGTTTTGATGTGCTCATTTGGCACAATTGTTGCTGTCTACTTTTAGTATTCTTTTATAAAACATCTTAGTTGTCCATACAAAACTACTCTATCTATTAGCACTTCTTTTACATCAGTATTTCCACAGTAAGAATCCTAATGCACACACAAGTGGTTTGAGTTTTATATTTTATCTCATAATAGTCTTCAGATCTACAGACAATCAACACTGAACAACTCCTATGAAAGGAAAGGAAAACACTGAGAGTAAAAATAATGGACTTTGAGTGTTCCCAATGAGAACATTAAGTCAATACACTAATTTAATATGTCAGAGTCACCGTGTTCCCTTGTACTTTCAGTGTATACAAGTGTATATTGTAAAGGTATCATAAAAAAGAAATAACAAAAATAACAGAAAACAAAACATATTTTTTTTCCACAGAGATGTTAGTCAAGCTTTACATCTACATTAAACACATTTAATCCACAACCTAGAGAAAAAATAAAATATTAGTTTGTTTACATGATAAACAAATGTGCTCTCTCTTTCTATCTCTCTCTCTCTCTCTTCATGCCAGATCAATGGCAGATCCTCATCTGGGCATTTAGGGTGGCCGCCTGGGAGGTTCATAGCCACCCAAACCCCACATAACACAAATGCTTGCTACGACTATGTTGTCAGCTGCTGCTGCTTTTCTCTTTATCCATGCCCTTTGTATCTCTTTGTCTGTGCATGGCACTCTTCCGATGTGCAGAGGAGATCCCCGAAGAGAACACTCCAACAGATGGGGAGGGAGTCCTGAGAGCCCCAGCAGATGGATAGGGAAGTGGGGTTTGGTCCTTTAGACTATCTGTGCTAACTATTACAGGCGGTCCCCTACTTAAAAACACCCGACTTACAGACGACCCCTAGTTACTAAGGGACCTCCGGATGTCGGTAATTTACTGTACTTTAGCCTTACGGTACAATAAACAGCTATAACAGTTAACAATCGTGTCTGAAGTTAAGCTTTATTGTTAATCCTGGTTCTTATTCAATCCAATTGTCATAAAGGCCAGAAAATTTTTGAATGGGGTTACAATTATAAAATATATAGTTCCAATTTACATAGGATATCAACTTAAGAACATACCTACATATCTTGTACATAAGCAGGGGACTGCCTGTACTAGCTTCAGGATGAAATGGCTACATAATAAGAGAGCTGGAACTGATCCCTAAGAATTGGCAGGTTAAAATACAGGTTATCTATCTACACAAAAGAAAAATCTTCAACATCACAATAGATGTAAAAAAAAGTTGTAGGAGCACGCTATTCAGGGCCAGGAAAAAGTCCACTAAATATAGTAAAAAAAAGATAGAAGCACTCCAAGGACGTAAAGTGATCAAGTGGATTTATTCCTTGGTAGACGCAATGTTTTGCTTCAGTGCTGAGCCTTTCTCAAGCTAAGTTACAGTGGTCACACGCATATAAATATACCAAAATGGAAGACATCACATGATTTGTATCAATTATGTGGGCGGAACCTCAAATTATGTGATGTCTTCTATTTTGGTATATATATATATATATATATATACATATATATATATATATATATGTGTGTGTGTGTGTGACCACAGTAACTTAGCTTGAGAAACATTGCTGCTAACAAGGAATAAATCCACTTAATCACTTTACATCCTTGGAGTGCTACTATCTTTTTTTTTTTTACTATCTATCATCTATATACAGGATGGGCTATTTATATGTATACCCCTAAATAAAATGGGAATGGTTGGTGATATCAACTTCCTGTATATGGCACCTTAGAATATGGTAGGGGGAAAACTTGTCAAGATGGGTGTTGACCGTGGTGGCCATTTTGAAGTCGTCCATTTTGGATCCAATTTTATTTTTCCAAGGAGAAGAGGATCATGTAACACATCAATTTTTTGGAGAATTAATAATAATTCCTTCATTTATTTAGTACTAACAGATTACGCAGCTATCCTCTTTGTGCTCATGCATAGAGGAAGGCTGTGTGACTGCTACTGCGTGTATTTTTTTTACACTATATGTGGTTTATTTCTGTTTTTCATGTACTATACTTTCTTTGTGTCAGTAGATGGCACTACAGGTCTCTAGCTAGCAAAAACATCACCTAGGAAAAAAGAATTGTAAAGCTGAAATGACTGGGATTACATGGTAGCTTTTAAGGGGTTTTTTTTGCATTTATTTAAATGAAGAGAAATGTTATCACCAAAATGACTGAAGATTATGCTTTATAAATTTTCTAAATTATTTCATTTTCAAGTCTAAACCGTACAGGGAAAATAATTATTGGTTTAGCTTAAATCTCTACATCAATTAAATAATATTATGAGTGTCTATAAATAGATGTCAATTTGCTGGCTCATACAACTTTGCCGATATAGGATTGTTTTTGTGTCTACAGTTCTTTATCACCTGCACATACTGTTATGATTAGATGATTAGAAGATGTTGTTGTCCAATAACTATGAATTTAAAAAAAATGTATACAAAGTATTTCTTTTATATTATATTTTTTTATGATTTTGTAATGCTGCTTTAAGAGAGTGGACTAAGATGGTATGACTGGACAAACACAGATGGTGAGAACTAAAGTTAGACCCTGCAAGCTGTCCTTACCTAATTGCCCATTTTACTCTAAGCTGTAGGTGACAACTGGTCCACGTTCCCTTTGTACCCCAAAGTTCAAACACGAGACAAAAACAAGACAAACACAGAAGAATAGTCATACATATACAGGTTAAAACAAAGAACAGATGGACAGATGGTCAGAAGAAAGAAGTGGGTGAAAAAGACAAAATACAGAAGTCCAGAAATTGCTAGCAGACCCCAAGGAAGAATTATAGCAAGCACAGGGAAGTGGGAAGACAATCAGAGTTACAGTCCAGAAAATGAATGGAGGAGGCATCTGTCCTTCACAACCTAGCTTAACAGTTTGCAACTTAGAACAAAGTCAACAGGAGACAGACAGGTGTGGTGGAAATAAATTAAGACAGCCCGGAATGGAATAAAGCAGTGTTCAAACTACTGCAGGATACAATTCAAATTTAAGTACAAAATCACAGTCAGCAATATATCTTCTGCCATACTTTGTGGGCAGAGGTTGAAGCTGAAGCTCAAACGGGCACAGATGTTACAGATTTAGATTTTTATTCTCTTTCCTAAATGTACTCTACTATCTACTAAAAAATTCTCTTCATCCAAAAGAGGTTCTCAGTGCAATTCGCCATGGCTGCACTTACTGGACCTATTGTTTCAAAACACTATACAGCAAAATTTATTTACACAATGATTAACATGACACCATGAAAACAAAGTCAAAAGTAGGTAGCTGGCACACCAGCAGGCATTGCCATATCTTAAAGTTATGTACACAATCCTTTTATGACTTGCGGGAGCTTGTAGACTCCCTTTAAGCATTACAAAGCTACTATAGCAGCCTTAGATAAAGTAGAAAGCATCTCTAATAATGTAAAGGTTGACAAATCGTTTACTTAAATATTGTCACAATATTGATAAATAAATGCTGTAGCAGTGTTATACGCTTTCAGCCTCTTCCTTTGGGTGACACAATAGAAAGGCATATCAGCTCAGCAGTCTCGCATATGAAATAAACTAATAACATAACTGGTGTCAGGGTTACATCTATTAAATGGCAAGAACAGTCTTGTGCCCCAGGCAGAACAGAGTCTGAGAGCTCATTGCAGTAATGTGAATGTGCTGTACTATGCTACTAACTAAACTATTTTCCCCATAGAAAGAACAGATAAAGAGGACAGGGTAGTAGGAGAAACAAATTTGGAGGAATAGAAAAGTTATTTATGTGTGTATACACTTTTAGAGCACATAACAGTTGTAAAAAAGATTTTTGATTGATCTTAAGATACTATTACTGCTATTGAATTATTATAGAGGAAAAGCCACTGACAGTTCTATCATAAAGAACATTTCCATTTTTTTGCATACATGGATAAATCAGCAGATGCTGGAAATTAAAAATAGCATGCAGTACAGATGTTATCACAAGATAGGCCAACAGGATTCAAGCAAGAAACCTACCTAAGGACCTTGGAAGGTTCATATTCATTTCCTCAAATTGAATGGGCATCATTTTACTAGATTCATATAATTTCTACTCTGTTTTATATTACAATAAACTATTGTACATCAGGATTAGTACTAGACTAGTTATACAATGCAACACAATTACAAATAGTTAAACTCTATAGGCTTTATAAAAAAGAGGCAAACTATTTTTAGCTTTAAGGTGGCAATGTTCCTGTACCTGGAGCCAATGAAGATTAGACTCATCTGTAACCTTAAACTTATGAGAACATCCTGGCAGGTCCAGATCCCCAAACCAGATGACATAATACCGATTTTGTAGATACATTGGCATTTTAGTAAATGCTAGTACCACTGGTACAGGAGCTCAGCCCTATTGTGGTCATAAGCAATGGAAAAGTTAAAACCCAAAGGCCTTATACATTGAGGATCATAGGCATGTGACTTTTCTTTTTAAAAGGTATTTGCATCTTAAAGGAAACCTGTCAGGTTGATTCAGGACACTTAACCAACTCCTTCTGGACCTTTGGTTTAGTGTCCTATATCAGCATTATATCTCTGTTTGTGGTCACTATAAAAAACAAAACCTTTATACTTGACTAAAATGTTATACTAACTCTAGAGATGAGTCAAATTAGGCGCATCAGACTCATCTCTGGGGCTCCCTGCTCCTAGGCATTGATTCAATGTAGCCAAAGTAGTATACCCCTTCGACACATGCACAGTTAAGTAGGGGTGTACCAAGTCTGTTTGATTGAACACCGCACATGACTCCAATGAGGTCTCCAGACCGAGGTAAATCTATACATTTGGGGTTTTTTTTTGTGGGCATGAAAAGGAAAATTTAAAGTACTAAATTAGAGTACTAAATTAATTGTCTAAAAGGACTCATGGGTAGTTTTGTTGTGCAAAATTACCATGACCCTTTAAATCTTTAGAAAATACTCATAGGATATACCCATATGGTAATATAGAAGCTGATCCCTCCCCTGGTGCCTTAGACTCCCTGTTCCATTTTGCCGCACTACTACTGTGAAAAAAATAAAAGTATAGGATGTCAGTGAGTTCATTAAACTGGTGCACCCTGCACTGCTATGGAAGTGTGCACCATTTTTTTTTGGTGCACGTCAAGAATAAATGTAATATACCCCTTTAGGTGCACATTTTTTCTGTCTTGTCGGACACAGTGCAGTGATACAAAACTGGTGCAAGCGGTTTGCACATTCTTTTCAGTGCAAAGTGAGGCAAAAAACTGGCTCTTTTAATTAAATTTGGGTCACTGTCTTCATTTCCACTATCTTCCAAATATTTCACTATATTTTATAGAATACTATATAACAGTATGTGTACGTGGCACACAAATGAGCACACAAGTATTATATACCAAGACATCTTTATTCTTGAGTCTGAATGTTACTGATGAATGTGGGTGCTGTAATGCAAATATTCAATGACACACTGCCTCCACCGGTAATGCAGGTTGTGCTAACGATGTAGCATGCAATCTCCGGACTGTCACATTAGATTATGATCGGAACAGAACTATAGTTCTGTTTTCTATACAATGATTTTTTCTTTTTCCAAACATTAAATCAGTTCTCCATATGTTCTATTTAGACATCAGGTGTTTCTTAAAGGAAATGCAGCATCAAATTCTAGCATGATAAACTAGGAAAACTTACTTATAGATCCTGGCACTGTGACTAAAATAGTTCTTTTTAAAGAACCTAACTTTTAAAATTATGTGGGGTAGTCGGCATCTATGATTAAGTGTTCCTGGTTGATCATGTTTGATTTTGATGGTCCTTATTGCTGTCCCGGTGTAACAAAACTGTAAGCAGGGTCGTAATTTGAGGAGATGAAGAGGGTGTGATCGCACACGGACCCATATGAGAAGGCTAGTGCTATAAATCATACATTTAGTGCTCCAACATGTACTATTAGCATAACACCAGCCACTCCAGTCTAATGCAACCAAAGGCAACAGCGACTGTATAAGTGTAGGTTAAAGGGGTATTCCAGGAATCAGCATAATTTATATACAAATGGGTCCTTAAAATATAAGCTAATATGTAATTAGTTGTTATTTAAAATTTTGCTCTTCTTAGCAGAAAATTCTGGTGACATAGACTGTAATGAAGAATTAAAATGCTGCCGGCCCTTTAATTAGTTCTGTGATTTCCTCTGCGCAGTCCATTGTGGAGCAGACACAGGACAGAAGGACACAGGACACATCAGGACACATCACATTTCCTGCACCGGCCTGGACAGGTCATGTGATCACCACTATGTTTGGCTGTAGTCGGTTGGTTCAGTGCATCCAGTATGGCCAGTGTTTTGGTGATGGCAGTTACACATCATTACTATGGTAACAGAGCAAGAAAACCTGTTAAATTATCACTGGGAGCAGAGCATAAGAGGGAGGAGGAGTTACTGAGAACTAAAGGATCATGGAACTTGTAGTTTCCAGTGGCGGCCATCTTGGTGATAACTCCACATACTTCAGAGAGGCCATAAAATGTTGTGAATCATAAAATCAAACTATTTAAGCTCCTTTTTGTGACTAATGACATTGAGTTTTGTTACATTCATTTATTTATAGCATCATGGGTTTTTGTATCAGACGTTCATATTCCCGGAATACCCCTTTAAGTTGTACTTCAGGTGAGCTATTCTTAACTAGGTGTGCATTACCACTAGAAGTAAATAGTTCTGTTTGGGGAATGGGTGTACAAAGCATAGAGTAGGCAAATTAATCAAACTTATTTTAATGAAAAATAAAACCCTTTGGGCATAAGGTGTGATATAAGAATTACTAAGGGGGTTCTGTGCTCAGAATAAAAGATTGGGAGATTGCTGATGTTCCATATTAATAGGCAGGTCCTGGTGCTATATTATATGATGCTAGTGCTGTACAAAGTTTAAATAGTGAGTGCAGTATATCAATCAAAAGATTCTGTATGTAAATTAAATTATTGATATGATTAATATATATTAAATTAAGGGGGTACTGTAGATAGGGGTACCATATATAACAATCAATTAATGGAGTTGCAGTATATCATTCAGGGGGGCATTGTATATTATGTAATTAATTAGCTGTATCTTATTAATTCAGGGAGGGTTCTGGCACACTGTATTATTTAATTTAAGTAGGGTGCACTGTGTGGTCAGTTGCTAGGGGTATATATTATTTAGGAGCATAGTATTGTCATCAAGTGGATATTATCCTGTAAGTGATTGTGTCATTTTTCATGGGACACAATGGGGCAGATTTACTTACCCGGTCCATTCGCGATCCAGCGGTGCGTTTTCTGTGGTGGATTCGGGTCCGGCCGGGATTCACTAAGGCAGTTCCTCCGACGTCCACCAGGTGTCGCTGCTGCACTGAAGACCAGCGGAATGCACTGAAGTTCACCGTCCTATCGCATGAGAAGGTAAGCGCGTTTAAAAAAATGCAGCGTTTTTTCCGAATCCATCGGGTTTTTTAATGGCCACACCTCCCGATTTCCATCACGTGCATGCTGGCGCCGATGCGCCACAATCCGATCGCTTGCGCCAAAATCCTGGGGCAATTCAGGAAAAATCTGCGCAAATCTGAAATATTCGGGTAACACGTCGGGAAAACGCGAATCGGGCCCTTAGTAAATGACCCCCAATGTGAAGATGAGCTCCAAATGCCAAATGCAGTGACAGATCGCAAATAATGTCTGATTGATGACTGATGTATATTCATTTCAGGTAGATATTTATATGTGCAGTTCTTGCACTGTTGGTATGTGTTTTTTTTTACTTCAGCTTCATTCTAAATTATTCCATATCAGTTGGCCACTTAGTTTTCTTTATTATAATTTTTATTGAGGGAAAAACGCTGTTTCAGAAAGGATAGAATCATCCATGATTCCATTGTATTGTTGCCTTGATTGATTTTATGGCATGGAGGATAGTATTCCCTCTAGAGTAACAACACTGGGTAATACAACTCTCTATTGCCATCCTCTGTAGGATCTCTTGGTAAGACAACTGTATATGAATCCTTGTGAAGAGCAGGAGTGGGTAGGACAGAAGTGCTATTCTGAGATGGCATTCTTAGAGCAGCAGTGGCTTAGACAACAGTTGTATTCTTGCTGTTCAGAAGAGAGGAGTGTCTTGGAGAATGTGTGGGGACCTCAATGGGGCACATTTAATAGTGAGGCAAACTGCACTTACAGCAGACTGTGTGTGTGTGTTGTCCATCATCTGCAGCCCTGATGATGCTTGTAAGTGCCTGCTTTTACCAGCAGTGGACAAGGTGACTTAAAGGAAATCAAAATCAAGCGTGATAGACCAGGGACACTTAGTCATACATCCAGGCACTGTGACTGTGGTAATCTTCTTATATTTGTCATCCATGGTCTCCCTCCTTCTAAAATCAAAATTTAGAATTATGCTAAAGAGATTGAAGATTTCCTCTAAAGAGGATCATTTATCTTTAGTTCGGAAACTCCTGCCTCTCTTTTTTCCCCCTCTTTTTAGGGCTTTTGGGCTAGTTTCATTTATCGTGGATGGTGATAAATCTCGCTTATAAATCTGTTGGTTTTTGTCAACTTTTTCTTTAGAAAAACCCTTGAGCGACCCCTTCCAAATTTTTTTTCTATGCCAGCAGGGGAGTGGAGTTTATTGTGAAAAAAATGTGGGGCTTTTTAAACTTGGGTCATTGCAGGGGTATTCCCATCTGGGCATTTACATTTAATTTAATTTGTTTGCCATATGTAAACATTTCTTCAATTGGATGTTCCTGTGTGAAGATAATTTCTCAGAAATGTAGTCATGTTGTCCCTTAGAAACGAGATGGCTCCCTTGGATACAACCACCTCAGATTTTTGCAGCAGTGGCGCAGTGGCGCAGACATGCGCTATTGAATCCTGTCTGACCACCAGGATTCAGCGATCATTACCACAGGACAGCTGTGGTACCTGCAGTATCTCTCATACATTACACATACAAAAACCTTTTGTTTCTTTGTGCAATCTCTCCAGCAGAGGTGGCTGTATCCAAGGAGTCAGTCTTGTTTTTAAGGGACCATATGACTACATTTATGAGAAATTATCTTCATTCAGGAAAATTTTTTTAATAACATCTAATTGAAGAAATGTTTATATATGGCAAATTAATGAAACAGAATGTGAATGCCCAGACGACAATACCCCTTTAAAGCTAAACCAGGTCCAACACTGAAATACTGAGTCGCGCCAAACTGCTTTGGGAAGATGAAAAAGTTAAGGCTCCACCCTGCAGTCAGTTAGTTGCTTAGTTTCGTTGTTCTGGCACTGCAGGGGTTAATCACAATCGCTTTAATACAGAGCTGATTAGGAGGAGGAATTTCTCAGTGCTAAGAAGCAGACAACTTCAGCCTAAGCCTTGTGTGTCACTCATCCCTGCCGAGATTGGCTATAGAGGAGGCAGGTCTGAGCCAGGCAGGACTTTTGTGTAATAGTACAATGGATCCACATCACATTGCCCCTTCCTAATGAATTTGTCAGCTCCTTATTATTAAATAGACTAGCAAAACTCGTTGGAAAAAAAAACCAAGGAGTATAAATGAGAAAAGCATGGACCAGCAATACTAATTACGAGGGTGAAAGTGTGAGACAGCTGCAGAGATATACTTAGTGTCAGTAGGCAGGAGGAATAACTTAGGGACAAGCTGCTCCAAGACATTATCAAGTAGGCACTGGAGAAAACTAGTCTGTCAGAGTTTGGGATATACTTCGTTTCCATAATTAGGAGGCAATCAGCCTTAGCTAGCCTAAAGACACAAAATGATGATGCATTTGAGCTCCGAGGCACATTTTTCTTAGGGTCATATTGCGCATTGAGCATAGATAGTTGCATATTACCCAATGATTATTGCTGCTATACGAAGGAAACACCCGATCCAATGTAAATATAAAACCGTTACCAAACCAGTATGCAGTCTACCTCCATGTTGGCTGCTGAGATTCATCCTTTAAGCTTACTATCCTATTTTAGGAAGCTTTCAAAGAGTGGAAAATGGTGGGGCCAAAATGAAATTTTTTGAGGAAGTGAAAGACTTCGAAAAACTTCGACATTTTCTACCAAATCCAAAAATGATTCCAGCTGGATAAACTAGGAGGGTTTCAAATCTGGAATATAGTTAAGAGGTCCATTTTGGAGGGAAAAGAGAGTATTTATTTTGTTGTCTGTACAGTATTCTTCCCAGGATGCTAAGGTTTCTTTTTTATCTGTAACATATCTGCAACATCCCCAACCGGGGCACAGAATACCGAAGTGGCTGGCTATTGCGGCCTAGGACAATGCTGATGTCACAGTGCTTGGTATGGGGACCAGAGGGCTTGTGCTACAGCCTGGCAGGTCTCCAGCAGGAGGTGTATGCAAGAAATATGGAGGGAGAAGCTGATGTACCAGTTCACCCTGGGGCAACCCCTAAGTGTCTGTAGGATGAGTCCCTGGGTAATGGATGGGGAGCCCGTGGTGTTGACAGCCATATCCAGGAATCAGACGGAGGCAACGTAGTGCAAATCAACTCACGGTTCATTATTGAACATCAGCAGGCAACTGGCCTAAACGGTCTCCCAGCAGATTAAGCTTACTGGAGTGGTCCTCAGGAATAGTTCACCAGCCTGGTAGTAGCTGCAGGCTGCGATGGAGCTGTGTCCAAGCTATGGAAGCTGCAGCTCTGGGATTGAGTCTCCTGACTCTGATCCTGGGATTAGGTTAAGCGTCAGTACTGAAGGTTTACTAAATACTGTCTCTCTCTTCACTAAGTCCATGTGCCGAGAGCATGTGCTAAGACCTTGTGCTCTTCAAGAGAGCTGTTGGTAAAAGAGGCTATGCTCCTCCCTGCCCAGGGGTTTTATATTCCCCCTGTCAGGTGGTAGCACCTCTCCAATCACACTCCAGTTTAAAATGCAGCAACATCATTGGTCAATAACTTACACCCACTTAACTATTTCCTGTCCAGGCAGAATCTACAGCTGCTATGAACATTATCCCTTGGATGAGTTGACTCATTAGATGCATCCTGACAGGTAGAGGGTCATATTCTCAACTACCCTCTTGCCTATACTTTGGCAGGGGTGTTGAATGTATATTGTTTGAGTCACTTCACTTTCTTGTGCCTCTATAGGATTTACACTAGTGGGACCAGGTTTAATTGTCAGCCATCTTTGACCAGCTAAGCTAATTGCAGGAGAAGTGTTAGTAGCCCTGAGGTATAACTTAGGAGAAGGTGCCTCAATTTGCCTGCAAGACATTAACAAGTACAGGGACTAGAACTGATCAGCATGATTGTGGAATATACTTAGTGTCAGTAACCAGGAGGATTTAATGAGGTGCAAGCAGCCTTGGGTAGCCTAGAAGACACAAATGAATGATGATGTAAATGAGCTCAGAGGTAAAATTTTCTAAGGGTCATTCAATATAGAAAAGAGCATATTACACAATGATTATTGTTGCAATACACAGAAAACATCACCTCTGATGCACATAATTGGGCACATTTGCTTACCCGGTCCTTTCACAATCCTGCGGTGCTTTGTCCAACGATGATTCGGGTCCGGCGCAATTCACTAAGGTCGTGCGTCCAATTTCCTACAGGTGTCGCTTCCGCGCCGAGGAGTTCACCTTCTTGTTCCTGGTGCATGTGAGTGCTTGATCTTACGACACATTTTGTTTTTTAAATTCTGCGGTGTTTCCAAATCCGTCGGGTTGTCCGATGACCACGCCCCTGATTTCTGATGATCTTTTAATAACGTTTCACTGTCACCAAGTCTATTCTTTTGGCTATATCTTTCATATTGTATATAAAAACAGCGGGCCCTGGCTCTGGCAAGCACAACTTTATGAGACTATTGTGAGCTGGCACTCTATGAGGAGCAGGAGTGGGTAGGACAGCAGTGCTATTGTGAGCTGGCACTCTATGTGGAGCAGGAGTGGGTAGGACAGCAGTGCTATTGTGAGCTGGCACTCTATGAAGAGCAGCAGTGGGTGGGACAGCAGTGCTATTCTGAGCTGGCACTCTATGAGGAGCAGGGGTGGGTAGGACAGCAGTGCCATTGTTAGCTGCCACTCTATGCGGAGCAGGAGTGGGTAGGACAGCAGTGCTATTGGGAGCTGGCACTCTATGAGGAGCAGGAGTGGGTAGGACAGCAGTGCTATTGTGAGCTGGCACTCTATGAGGAGCTGGAGTGGGTATGACAGCAGTGCTATTGTGAGCTGGCACTCTATGAGGAGCAGGAGTGGGTAGAACAGCAGTGCTATTCTGAGCTGGCACTCTATGAGGAGCAGGAGTGGGTAGGACAACAGTGCTATTCTGAGCTGACACTCTATGAGGACCAGGAGTGGGTAGGACAGCAGTGCCATTGTTAGCTGGCACTCTTTGAGGAGCAGGGATGCGTAGGACAGCAGTGCTATTCTGAGCTGGCACTCTATGAGGAGCAGGAGTGGGTAGGACAGCAGTGCTATTGTGAGCTGGCACTCTATGAAGAGCAGCAGTGGGTGGGACAGCAGTGCTATTCTGAGCTGGCACTCTATGAGGAGCAGGGGTGGGTAGGACAGCAGTGCCATTGTTAGCTGCCACTCTATGAGGACCAGGAGTGGGTAGGACAGCAGTGCCATTGTGAGCTGGCACTCTATGAGGAGCAGGGATGGGTAGGACAGCAGTGCTATTCTGAGCTGGCACTCTATGAGGAGCTGGAGTGGGTATGACAGCAGTGCTATTCTGAGCTGGCAATCTATGAGGAGCAGGAGTGGGTAGAACAGCAGTGCTATTCTGAGCTGGCACTCTATGAGGAGCAGGAGTGGGTAGGACAACAGTGCTATTCTGATATTGTGAGCTGGCACTCTACGAGGAGCAGGGGTGGGTAGGACAGCAGTGCTATTCTGAGCTGACTCTCTATGAGGAGCAGGGGTGGGTAGGAAAGCAGTGCTATTGTTAGCGGTAGTGGGCACTCTATGAAGAGCAGGAGTGGCTTACACAAGAGTTGGATTTTTGCTGTTCAGATGAGAGGAGTGGAGTGTGAGGGGAGCTCTGTCTCCGCAGACCAACACCCCATCAGTATTCCCACTGGCCGGGGACTTCACAATAGTTTGTAAAGTATATGAAAGAGCTAATTGTCTTCCATTTCCTCTTATCATTCAAAGTTTTCCCACTTTAACTTACTGGAGGCTTTACAGCAGCCTGTACATGAGTGAGTAGAGCTCAGTGTCTCCTTTTACCCTGTCAGTCACTGTATTCCCGCTCTGGCTGGCAGGGGTATCACAGCAGCCTGTGCATGAGTGAGTGGAGCTCATCCTCCTGTTCTCCCTGTCAGTCACCGTACTCCCGCTCTGGCTGGCAAGGGCTTCAGCCTGTACATGAGTGAGTGGAGCTCAGTATACTGTTCTCCCTGTCAGTCACTGTATTCCCGCTCTGGCTGGCAGGGGTATCACAGCAGCCTGTACACGAGTGAGTGGAGCTCAGTATCCTGTTCTCCCTGTTAGTCATTGTATTCCCGCTGTGGCTGGCAGGGGCTTCAGCCTGTACATGAGTGAGTGGAGCTCAGTGTCTCCAGCCTCCCTTGTCAGTCACTGTATTTCCGGGCTGGCTGACAGGGGTATCACAGCAGCCTGTACATGAGTGAGTGGAGCTCAGTGTCCTGTTCTCCCCGTCAGTCACTGTATTCCCGCTGTGGCTGGCAGGGGCTTCAGCCTGTACATGAGTGAGTGGAGCTCAGTGTCTCCAGCCTCCCCTGTCAGTCACTGTATGCCCGGGCTGGCTGGCAGGGGTATCACAGCAGCCTGTACATGAGTGAGTGGAGCTCAGTGTCTCCAGCCTTCCCTGTCAGTCACTGGTTTCCCGGGCTGGCTGGCAGGGGTATCACAGCAGCCTGTACATGAGTGAGTGGAGCTCATCCTCCAGTTCTCCTTGTCAGTCACTGTATTCCCGGGCTGGCTGGCAGGGGTATCACAGCAGCCTGTACATGAGTGAGTGGAGCTCAGTATCCTGTTCTCCCCGTCAGTCACTGTATTCCGGGGCTGGCTGGCAGGGGTATCACAGCAGCCTGTACATGAGTGAGTGGAGCTCATCCTCCAGTTCTCCTTGTCAGTCACTGTATTCCCGGGCTGGCTGGCAGGGGTATCACAGCAGCCTGTACATGAGTGAGTGGAGCTCAGTATCCTGTTCTCCCCGTCAGTCACTGTATTCCCGGGCTGGCTGGCAGGGGTATCACAGCAGCCTGTACATGAGTGAGTGGAGCTCAGTATCCTGTTCTCCCCGTCAGTCACTGTATTCCCGCTGTGGCTGGCAGGGGCTTCAGCCTGTACATGAGTGAGTGGAGCTCAGTGTCTCCAGCATCCCCTGTCAGTCACTGTATTCCCGGGCTGGCTGGCAGGGGTATCACAGCAGCCTCTACATGAGTGAGTGGAGCTCAGTGTCTCCAGCCTTCCCTGTCAGTCTCTGGATTCCCGGGCTGGCTGGCAGGGGTATCACAGCAGCCTGTACATGAGTGAGTGGAGCTCATGCTCCAGTTCTCCTTGTCAGTCACTGTATTCCCGGGCTGGCTGGCAGGGGCTTCAGCCTGTACATGAGTGAGTGGAGCTCAGCATCCTGTTCTCCCTGTCAGTCACTGTATTCCGGGGCTGGCTGGCAGGGGCTTCAGCCTGTACATGAGTGAGTGGAGCTTAGTATCCTGTTCTCGCCGTCAGTCACTGTATTCCCGCTCTGGCTGGCAGGGGCTTCAGCCTGTACATGAGTGAGTGGAGCTCAGTGTCTCTAGCCTCCCCTGTCAGTCACTGTATTCCCGGGCTGGCTGGCAGGGGTATCACAGCAGCCTGTACATGAGTGAGTGGAGCTCATCCTCCAGTTCTCCTTGTCAGTCACTGTATTCCCGGGCTGGCTGGCAGGGGCTTCAGCCTGTACATGAGTGAGTGGAGCTCAACATCCTGTTCTCCCTGTCAGTCACTGTATTCCCGGGCTGGCTGGCAGGGGCTTCAGCCTGTACATGAGTGAGTGGAGCTTAGTATCCTGTTCTCCCCGTCAGTCACTGTATTCCCGCTCTGGCTGGCAGGGGCTTCAGCCTGTACATGAGTGAGTGGAGCTCAGTGTCTCCAGCCTCCCCTGTCAGTCACTGTATTCCCGCTCTGGCTGGCAGGGGTATCACAGCAGCCTGTACATGAGTGAGTGGAGCTCAGTGTCTCCAGCCTTCCCTGTCAGTCACTGTATTCCCGGGCTGGCTGGCAGGGGCTTCAGCCTGTACATGAGTGAGTGGAGCTCAGTGTCTCCAGCCTTCCCTGTCAGTCACTGTATTCCCGGGATGGCTGGCAGGGGTATCACAGCAGCCTATACATGAGTGAGTGGAGCTCATCCTCCTGGTCTCCCTGTCAGTCACTGTATTCCCGCTCTGGCTGGCAGGGGCTTCAGCCTGTACATGAGTGAGTGGAGCTCATCCTCCAGTTCTCCCATGTCAGTCACTGTATTCCCGCTCTGGCTGGCAGTGAGGGAGCAGATGGAGTGACGTGCACACGGGGGCGGGGGCAGGGGCGTGGCCGGGCTTCTCCTGCGCTGTGCGAGGAGCTCTGTCCACTCTTGAGCTGGTGCTGAACTCTGGCCCCGCGCCTGCTGCATCCTCTGCCCGGGCAGGAGATCTCCCCCGTCCGCCGCCTTCTGTCTCTGGGGATGTAACTACATCACACTCTGCTCTGGATATCGCTACTTGGAGGTTTATGCTTTTTACTCAAGTCTTGGGATTTCTTGTTTGTGTTTGTGGATTTCTTGGATTACTCTAAAGATCTGAAGACCCTGAAGATTTCCTGCAGAGCAGGTAACATGTAGTGTGTGTTTTGGTGACTGCACCCACCTACCTGTGCAGTGGCACAGACATGGCAGTATGATGGACGTGCTGGTAGTCCATGGCATGGCTGTGCTGGTGAGACTGGCATTGTGTGTGCCCCTTGCAGGGCTCCAGCCTCACACTTCTCCTTCCCCCTGGCAGCTCTGTGCTCTGCACCTGCAAACTTTCTACAAGTGAAAAGTTTCAACACAAATAGGAAATCTTCTACTGCAAAGATATGGATTAGAGACAGAGCCAGGACCCAACAGATGCAGCAGAGCTGAGTGCATTTACTCTTTAGGGTTTGCATTGTTTAGGGAGAGATATTGCTATATGTTTACATGTATATAATACAATGTTACCATCTGCAGATACAGAGGATAAGCTGGATGACTGGAGTAGCAAAGTCATAAAACACATATTGTTGCTTTATAATCTTTGAATACTCTCTGGATGCATCAATCAAGTTGGCAGCATTGTAATATCCAATACGATTTTTGAATCTGTGGATCACGGTGATAATGATATTTTTGACGGGGACTTACAATAAGAGCAAAAGTGCTGTGATTTTTTTTTTTTTGTACAGTACAACAGCTGCAAACAGTGTGTCACCCACTTGTGTACTAATGTACAAGTTAAAGGGGGTTGTAGGAAATCTGCAACAACAATTGGTAGTGTAATTTAGTTCTATTCAAGTGAAGAGGGAAGACCTGCAATACCAGCCATAACCTATATACAAGAGTGGCGCTGTTTAACAAAAGTAAATCCCTCCTCCCCACTCCAATCCTACACAACCTCTTCCTTCAGTAACTTATAATGCAGAACGGCTCAAGTCTCTTAAAATAGACATTATTCCATTCATTGACAGGGCCACTAATGTGGACATTATGCACGCTTGTAGGTACAATTTACTATGCCATTGTCATTGCTGCCTGTCCTTATAATAAAATATGGTTCCGACTAGATACAAGATCATGGTGGATGTATACGTGTGAATTGTAAATGAAGCGTTAAAATGTCAGGATTCACCAAATGTTCACATTATTGATGGCGGGAACCTGCAATTGATAAATGGCCCCTTGCTAGAATATATGATGACTCCTAGTTGTAGATAAGGAAGCATTGATCATGTGAAGGTTGTCATACAGCAGTTGTGGTCCAGAGCTGTGGAAATGATGTCTCTGTCACTAATATTCCTGGGAAGTGTTTGGAAGTAGCTGTTGTATAACTGATCTGCAAGCATTTGGCTTGGATGGGAGATTTGCACTAATCTCATTGATCTTGTAGAGTGACATATAACAGACATGACAAAGTCATTTGTTAAGTGAAGTACAAGTGACTGCTGGCAATGAAAATCACAGTTCAGTCTCACGTACACAATACTGGAAGAAACAAATCTATGTATCATTGTAACCATAGAGCTAGTATTGGGTATGTATGGGGCTATATATGATCTTACAGATTACACTCATTGCCATGGTCATGATACTTGTTCTGTACATTACACACAAGCAGTTGTTGTGTTTCCTAAAGTTACAATTAATTGCTCTTTAATAATAAATGAGTAGATTTGCCAGCGATTGGCAGCTCTAACTATCACTATTGTGCTAAGCCAAATGAATATCACCCAGGACTGACAGCCAGTCTATATTTAAGAGAGAGTTCTCTTTTATTTTACAGCCTTCCCGCATAATACACCTGCCTTCTGTTCTCTATTAAATCACATTCTATTGTGTTCCAAGTAACAATATCCTTATTCAGTCCTGTACTTTGCCTTTCACACACTTAATATGGATGTGAGGTAGCTTGTGTAAAATGATGTCTCTCTGAAGCATAGCCCACAGTCTGGTGTCATTATGTTGGGCACAGAAGATATGATAGACTGTCATGGGGTTATTCTAGCTGGTTTACGGGTTGATGATTTACATTACTGAGGTCTTAGAAAAATTTCTGGGCTTTGAAGTGCACGCGGAGAGTAGATAAGATCTCAGCACGTATGTATCTGCCATATACTGTACGCTACGTGCTGTTGAGTTTTATGGATACAAGCTCTTAATATCGCTGCTAATAGAAATCACTGCTCACATGAGGCAAATAAAAAGGCAGATGGCAAGAAGAAGGGATCAGATGCCTGAATAAATGTGCTAAGAAGAGAGGTCACGCCGCATGGGGCAAAAGTCAAGGGAAGGAAGCATAAAAGACACATTGAAACCTGTGGATATTAATCCCATTCTCTACTTCCCTCACATTCACACTGCATCTTATTACTCTGCACTGACAGTGACATAATGTTCGCTATCAATATGTTTGAAAGGGAATATATAAAGACAATGTACTGTGGGAGACTCAACTGGTGTAATTAAAGGATAACTCCAGGGTAAGCTGAGAATCTGACAGTTTCACTCTTGTTGCTATGTTAACACATAGAAAAAATTCCCACACCAGGTCCACGGTTCATAGGAAGAGGCGCAGGGGTCCAGTGTCATGTCCCATGGGTGCTGTTTCCTGCACACAGAACAGCCACATACAATGCTTGTCATGTATCTGGGACAAAGCACTTACTGAATTCATAGGAACTATTTTCCATTGCATTGTAGTTTAGTGTTTTTCTTTGATGGAAAACTTAAAGGCACTGAGATTATACCCCACTAGACTACTAGTCCCCACAAGTATGTTATGAAATGACTTTTCTAGAATTCCCTCTATTAAGTGAATCTCAAACGTTTACCTTCTAGAATCTTCTAGAAACTCATGTGGAAATGTGCAGAGAAGAGTCCGATTTTGCCTGAGATGAGTCAAGTTCAGAGGCCAAGGGGGGGGGGGGTTACTTCAGATGCCTCTTATGTATCTTTAATTTAAAAAGATTTAATAGGTAAACAGGTGAGATTTCACATAAAAGAGAGAATTTTAGAAAGAATATGTCATACCCTACCTGAGGGGGCTGCTAGTTTTATGGGGTAAAATTTAATGACAGGCTTCAGTTAGGAGTTGAGATGAGGATACATTGTAGGGGATACTTGTCTGTTCACTGACAGTCTAAGCGCTGGGACCCCCAGTGATCATAATGTACTTTTATTTGGCTTTGAGATTTCGGAAGTCTCATAGAATGGAAATGGACCTTAGGTCAAGCTTATGCCCCAATGCTCCATTTCAGACGAGTCCATTATGTTTCAGCTAAAGGAAACAGAATAAATATGTATATTTTATGACCCAGAATTCTGTATTCAAACAACATGGACTTGAAGTCATATTCCAGATAGAAAACAGTGAGGTGTAGCAGGATTTCTTCAGGAGCCATCACAGCTGAGTAACTGCTCTTTCCCCTAGGTTCCATTTGCCATTTCTGTGGAAACTAATGACAGGAAGCCTTATAAATTTGCTTCCGATAGAGCAATACCAGAGACATTGACCCTGTGCAGCCAAGGGTAAAAACAAATCATGTATTCAATAAATTGCAAAGCCATGAGATTGCACAAGGAAAGGCGAAAAGTATGGAGGATTATTCTTCCTGTTTACAAGAGGCAGGGCGTCCCCCTACCCCTTCAGAAAATATACAAATACCTTTATACACTTATGCACACAAATTTATGCATATATATATATACACTCACCGGCCACTTTATTAGGTACACCTGTCCAACTGCTCGTTAACACTTAATTTCTAATCAGCCAATCACATGGCGGCAACTCAGTGCATTTAGGCATGTAGACATGGTCAAGACAATCTCCTGCAGTTCAAACCAAGCATCAGTATGGGGAAGAAAGGTGATTTGAGTGCCTTTGAACGTGGCATGGTTGTCGGTGCCAGAAGGGCTGGTCTGAGTATTTCAGAAACTGCTGATCTACTGGGATTTTCACGCACAACCATCTCTAGGGTTTACAGAGAATGGTCTGAAAAAGAAAAAACATCCAGTGAGCGGCAGTTCTGTGGGCGGAAATGCCTTGTTGATGCCAGAGGTCAGAGGAGAATGGGCAGACTGGTTCGAGCTGATTGAAAGGCAACAGTGACTCAAATCGCCACCCGTTACAACCAAGGTAGGCAGAAGAGCATCTCTGAACGCACAGTACGTCGAACTTTTAGGCAGATGGGCTACAGCAGCAGAAGACCACACCGGGTGCCACTCATTTCAGCTAAGAACAGGAAACTGAGGCTACAATTTGCACAAGCTCATCAAAATTGGACAGTAGAAGATTGGAAAAACGTTGATTTCTTCTGCGACATTCGGATGGTAGGGTCAAAATTTGGCGTCAACCACATGAAAGCATGGATCCATCCTGCCTTGTATCAACGGTTCAGGCTGGTGGTGGTGGTGTCATGGTGTGGGAAATATTTTCTTGGGACTATTTGGGCCCCTTGGTACCAATTGAGCATCGTTGCAACGCCACAGCCTACCTGAGTATTGTTGCTGACCATGTCCATCCCTTTATGACCACAATGTACCCAATATCTACTTTCAGCAGGATAATGCGCCATGTTATAAAGCTGGAATCATCTCAGACTGGTTTCTTGAACATGACAATGAGTTCACTGTACTCAAATGGCCTCCACAGTCACCAGATCTCAATCCAATAGAGCATCTTTGGGATGTGGTGGAACAAGAGATTCGCATCATGGATGTGCAGCCGACAAATCTGCTGCAACTGTGTGATGCCATCATGTCAATATGAACCAAAATCTCTGAGGAATGCTTCCAGCACCTTGTTGAATCTATGCCACGAAGAATTGAGGCAGTTCTGAAGGCAAAAGGGGGTCCAACCCGTTACTAGCATGGTGTACCTAATAAAGTGGCCGGTGAGTCTATATATATATATATATATATATTTACAAAAATCTCTCCCAGTAGCTACTTCCCCACATGGGGGAAGTACATGGCAGTAATTACAGATGACAGATCCCTAGTCCTGCCATTCTTTTGTCCCCTCCCTCTTCTCCAACATTGCTTATCTGAGCTGCCGATTCTCAATGTGCACTGATATATATACATATTGGGGCACATTTACTTAGAATGTGGGAAACTACACTAAAAGTGCTCTGCCTGTGTATAATGCTGGGTGCGACCGATTCATTAAGAATGTGCACCAGAAATCATGAATCTGTCGCTTCCCTGTACTGGCCCGACAGTGTTCACCAACTTTTTTGTAGTGCTTCTTTAACATAGGGTGTGTGACAAACTTTGCATGTTAAATACGGCTCGTGGTCCGACTGAGCACCGGACTCCCCCTAATTTGTGTTGAATGGAGGCTAGTACAGCTGCGCCACAAAACGGTCGCGAATGACACATCTCTGGTGCAAAGTCCTTCAGAAAACTGGTGCAAAGCCTTTAGTAAATGTGCCCCATTATGCTGTACAATGTGCAACAATTGCTTATACCAGAAGAAATGGACTTTGAAGAAAACAGTGCATTGTGTACCATCCAGTCTGAGCCAATGGACTCCCCTGGCCCTTTGGGCCTCATAGAAGCTTCTGCAACTGCTTCAGTGGTAGTTATGACCATGTCTTTGAAGGAAATGTTAAAGGAAATTTATCCCCAGGAATCTACTCAACAAATTAGATTACACTTGCCAATGCCACACAGGAGATGTGTTTGCTGAAGCATTATATGGGGATGCTTTGTCTATAAAATCAATCTTTAGCTAAGGCTATTACCTCTCGGTGCTTTGCAGATAACCCCTCTTTAGTCATTTATCTCTTTTCCCTTAATCCCTCCCACCCTGATTTCAATGATGCCCCAATACCCACACATCCTGTTTCTTAATTTTGTTTTCCCTCTATCAACAGTAGTTTAGTTAGTCTCAAACTTTAGATATATTGTGCAACCTATTACAGTCAGTCCCCATGTTACATACAAGATAGGTTCTGTAGGTTTGTTCTTAAGTTGAATTTGTATGTATATTTTATAATTGTAGCCCCAATCAAAAAAATTTTCGGTCTCTGTGACAATTGGATTTTAAAAATGTTGGGTTGTCATAAGAACCAGGATTAATAATAAAGCTTCATTACAGACACCTGTGATAAATGTTATAGCTGATTATTGTACAGTTATAACCAACATCCAGAGGTCCGTTTGTAACTAGGGGTCGTCTGTAAGTCGGGTGTTCTTAAGTAGGGGACCGCCTGTATAATTTAAAAAATAAAATGTATGTTACTTAGATAACTAACATGGCCCTTATAAAAGAGCAGAGTTCTTTTGAGCTCTGATAAATCTGCTGTAATAGAAACAGGACAAATATTCTCCCTGAGGCATTGTCTCTAGGGCTCCTCTTAATGTCTGGATGTTTCACGAGGGCTTTAAGTGATAGAGTCAAGGTTTTGTGAAATAGAAAATTCTCTATTTTCAGAATACATTGACTTTCATTTCGCAATGGATTTAGACCATTAAATAAAAGAACATTGCATGAAATATTATTACAAAGCCGAGTTTCTAAATCTCGAACTTGAAGTGTAAGGGAAGAGCATGTTGTGTAATTAGACATAAAACTTAGCAGGTAATTAAATAAAGATTCCCAGACCATGGTACACAGCAAAGGTTCAGCCTAAACGCCCTACCTAGCCTCTTCTAATATCTCTGCAAGACATGACATCTCAAACACTTTGATAAGTGATTATAGTATGATTGTATCTAGTGACGTCTTCTCTGATGAAGAGGAAATGGAGTAATATCTCCCTTATAGTTAAGCAATCCCTTTTATACAAACGTTTACTATGGGGGATAATTATCAGTATTTATTATGTGAAATAATCGCAAATGCTAGCTTATTGACATGGGAGGGACATGGGAGGGATGCATGTTGGACAGCCAGTGAATCAGAAATCTCAGTACAGATTTATGTAACTTACACTGCTAGACATCAAAAGAAATGAAAGTCTTGTCAGAGGGGGCTTTGGTTATGGCCTGGATATAACTGTAATGTTTAGGATCCCTATAGCTAGGCCACTATATTACAGAGGAGTGATAATGATTTCAGTTTCTCCCTAGCTTTTACTACTGCACAGTTATCTGCAGGGCCCTTCTTCTGGCTAGGCCCATAACCGGAGTCACAGTATTCCCCCCTTCCCTGATGGCTATCCTGAACGAGTCAGGTGATCTCGTTTGAAAAGTGTTTTTGTGCTTTAAAGCATAAAGGTTAATCTACCCAGTAAAGGGAAAGGGCAAAGGAATGGGTTCATTTCAATGGAAGTGTGGTTTAAGTCACAATGTCCTTGCATCCCATGAATGGGAAGGCTTGATGTATGCTTAAGTACTGAAGATAAACATGACAGCATCTGTCAGATAGTACATATGCGCACAAGGGAATACACTGTTTGGCTGTATGACACAATAAGCTGTGACTGAGGGGGCTGGATCTCTTCAGTGCTTACACATAAATCTTTTCCTGGTTACATGATGCAACATTGTATATATAGCCCCATTGTATATATAGCCAGTGGCTGCCCTGCATATGTAGCACATGCCTGCCCCCCCAGTATACAGCCAGTGTCTGCCCACAGTAAATAGCCAGTGCCTGCCCCCAGTATATAGCCAGTGCCTGCACCCTTAGTATATAGCTAGAAGCCCCCTTCCTAGCCTGAAAAACCCCCCAAAAAACTCTGTAACTTTCTAAAGCCCCCCACAGGTCCTCTTCTGTCTTCAGCTCCCGCTCCATCTAAGGTCCGTCTGTCTGTCTTCAGCTCCGGTCCCGTTGCATATACCATGACGTCAGCCGCTTGCTGACATCATAGTGTATGCCGACGTGACCTCACGGGGAGCCAAAGGCAGAGCCGGGGCTGAAGACAGAAGAGGACCTGTGGGGGGCTTTGGAAAGCTGAGTAGATCATGTTTTTTTCTCATAACCTCGAATATAAGCCACGCTAGGGAATTTTTAGCACATTTTTTGTGCTTGAAAAACTTGGCTTATACTCAAGTATATACGGTAATATGCAAAATGTTAACTTCTTGTCTTTCCACTATCTGCTAACCGACCCAACCATGACCTCTCCATCTCAGTTTGTGGAATCACTATAACACCGAAGCAGCAGGCGCCCTGTCTTGGGGTTGTGCTGGACTCTGATCTCTCCTTTGCACCATATATTCAATCTCTTACTCACTCTTCCCGCTTGCATCTCAGAAACATAATCCGCCCTTTTCTTACAATCTTAAAATACAAATTGTTGCTCTGATTCACTCTAGTCTAGACTGCTGTAACTCCTTATTAATTGGTCTTCCACTCACTAAACTCTCTCCTTTACAATCCGTTCTTAATGCAGCAGCCAGGCTTGTCTTTCAGACCAAACACTACACAGATGCCTCCACTGTGTGCCAATCACTGCTCTGGCTGCCTGTCTCCTTCAGAATACAGTTTAAAATAATAACCCTCACCCACAAAGCTCTACATAATGCTGCTACTCCCTATCTCTCTCCACTCATCTCAGTCTATTGACGAACCTGTGCTTTTCGTTCTGCCAATGATATTATATCAATCTCTACCTTAATTTTAACCTCTCATGCACGTCTCCAGGATTTCTCACAAGCTGCACCAACTCTCTGAAATGACATTCCCCGGACTATCAGACTAATACCCAAACTCCAAAGTTACAAACATGCTCTTTTTAGACAGTCCTATCACACTTACTAGCTGGATGAAATTTCAACTCTCACTTTACTAACCCATCCTGTGTCATCCTTCTGTCTGTCTGATACATACCAGGCTCCAGGCTTCTCTGCAGTCATTTTTACCTTGGACTTTGTATGTAAGATGGCGGCTGATGGCGGCTGATGGCGGGTTAAAGCAGCAGAATTTTATTTTATTTATTAAATTATATTCTACTGTTCCCTTATAAAGAATGGCTGGACTATTATACAAGCCAGACAATATTCTTTTTATTAGCATGGTACCTGTAAGCTCATGTGAAAGGTTGACACAGAGAATCAGTCTTTGAATGAAATATGGGGGTGGGGAGGTGTCTAGAAAAGCATATGCTCTTTGGCTCCATAGGTTCTCCTGTGTCTTTGGCATTGAGGTTGCTTATATCACAATAACATTTTTAACTTTAACATGTGTGACACATTCTCATTTGAATGTTTATCCAGTCTGGTTGAACTTCCTGAAACGGTAGGGTGAACCTGAAGGTGACTGAAAGAGATATAGTAGTTGGTTAGTAAGACAGTAGCAACATAGTAGGATGGCTTCTCACCTTATTGGATAAATTACATGCATGTGTAACAAAGGAAGGCAGGCGGCGTCCTCCAAACAAATCGGTCCTGTTCCAGATATACAGACATACCTGACGAAGGCTCAAGTGCTGGGCCGAAACGCGTTGCTGTCGCATTTTAATTGTTTTAATAAACATCTTTTACTGGACAATAAATCCATTTGTAAAGGTGGTTCCTGAGCGCTGGCACATTCCTCCGCATCTCCACTAGGCTTTCTTTTGAATGTTTAAACTAATAGAAATATTGTCCATTTTTTCAGAAGTTAAATTACTGTTAATATCCTTTTACTTCATGTTGCTGATCAGAGAGATGTCGAATAAGTAAGGCATTCAAGTGTTAATATTTTCTAAAATAACTCTCACTTTTTTCCTCTTATTTTTATAGACCAGACTAATGATATGCATTCAATTCTAAAGGAAGCCTTATGTGCCTCCCTGAGACAATTCATTATTGTTATCTTCAAAAATTCAATGAGATTTTGTCTAATTTGATGTAAGTGTTCAGGAGATTTCAGTCAAGTTTCTTTGAGTGTTACATTAGTGTTTGGAGAAAATTGTAAGACTCTTTTAAAGCATGCTTCTAGGTTTACGAGCAGAGAAGACAGGTCCTGATATAAGGTGGGCTACAGAATTAGAAGCCAGAAAAAGAGGCAAAAAGGTCCAAAGAATTTTTAGAAGGATATTTGTCGCACTAACATTTTTCCAGAAGGGTAATAATACTCCTCTCACCATTTTTGAGGATTATTTTTAGCCGAGGAAGAGTAGGGAATTTTCAGTAATACAAATATATAGCTCCAAGTTGTATAAATTGTTAATAGCCAGCCCCAAACCCCCTACCTCCCCACACTGAGCAGGCTGGGGCTGCCGCCTCTAAATTTATTTCATTTATTTTTGGGGGGGTTGAGGGCATAACTTTTTTTTTTTTTACACGGTTTATTTTTTACTAGATAGTCCTTCCCAAAAACATAAGCCTTCTGAACAATGCACTTGCTTTCACTAACTAGCAAGATGTTTTTGGTCGCGATAAAGTTGCTACTTACTGAGCACAAGTGTTTTGGTTCAGGGAGGATTTTTTACAATAGAATGAGTTTCAATACAATGTGAACACAGCCTTAGGGTCTTTGGGGTATTTATTTATCCCTTACCTGAAATGCCTGGATCATTGTACAAGCACTGTCATCTCCTGTGTCCTCTCCTCCTCATAGATTGTAAGCTCTTGTGACCATTGTACAAGCACTGTCATCTCCTGTGTCCTCTCCTCCTCATAGATTGTAAGCTCTTGTGACCATTGCACAAGCACTGTCATCTCCTGTGTCCCCTCCTAATAGATTGTAAGCTCTTGTGACCATTGCACAAGCACTGCCATCCCCTGTGTCCCCTCCTAATAGATTGTAAACTCTTGTGACCATTGTACAAGCATTGTCACCTCCTGTGTCCCCTCCTCCTCATAAATTGTAAGCTCTTGTGACCATTGTACAAGCACTGTCCCCTCCGGTGTCCCCTCCTCCTCAGATTGTAAGCTCTTGTGACCATTGAACAAGCACTGTCGCCTCCTGTGTCCCCTCCTCGTTCTCATAGATTGTAAGCTCTTGTGACCATTGGGCAAGCACTTTCACCTCCTGCCCCCCCCCCCCTTCCCTCCTCAGATTCTAAGCTCTTGTGACCATTGTAAGATCACGGTCACCTCCTGTGTCATAACTATTTTGTACTTTATTGATTGAATACATCTTATGTCAGGCTCAGGTAACCACTATTAATCAATTGAACTGCCTGGGAATAGGTCAGTCACACAAACCTGTGAGATCCCCACAGCAGGCACAGGACCCGCACAGCAGGCACAGGACCCCCACAGCAGATGACAACAAACACCTTTGGAATCAAAGGCTCCTCCACTCTCCTCATTTCTTTGCCAAGTCTGCAAGTGCGTATGTGCAGCTGTATCTATTAGAACTAGAGAGACGGGTCAGGAGGGGAGGAGGAGCAGAGACCCCAGTAGTGGTCACATGTCCTGTCCTCTTGCTTGTGCATGCCTCGCCCCTTTTTAGTGTGATGTGATTCCCCTGCTGCTCCCTATATGTGAAGTGACACGGGACAGAGAGCAGCTTGGAGAAGACAGTGACGGCAGCAGTGAGTGCTCAGGGGGCGTGGCTTCAGCTTCCCTTCTGCTGGCAGAAGCAGAGACCTCTCTGCGGTGTAGTGGGTTGGCGTGCACGTGACTGCCCTGTGCGCTCCGCTGTCCGCTCTGCAGCTGCACATCACTAATGCCGAGAGCCAGCGCTTTTACAAGAAAATCACCAAGCGTATTTAGCGTAAATCAGCCTCCGCATGAGTCATAGACGCTTGTAGAGGCGTTATCGCGATCTCTGGCTCTAGGAGTTTTTGAGGGTTTTTTTTGTGTGTGTATCCAGTTAAAGGGTGAAGGTGTGTTATCTGGGGTGTCAAAGGCTTAGTGGTGATGTTACGGTGACAGCATATACCTGCTACAGCCCAATACAGGCCACAGTCAGAGGGTTAATAATCTGATGCTGACTTTCTTAGATTCTTCATAATGGTAGCTGCTAGGCCACCAGTGAGTAAATTCTACATAAGTGAGTTTTTCGCAGTAGGTAAATCATTTTTGTGTCTTCAGAAAAGAAATAGTCTTTTCTGGGATAGTGAATTTATGAAAATTAAATCAGCTATCAGAAACCTATTAATACCTGCAGCATCCCCTCCAGGCACTGTGCATTAAGGACATTGTGGCTACTGCCGTTAAGATACATGGTAGAGCTACTAAAAGTCTACAGTATGCTGCTTTAATGAAGATAAAAGTGATTGCATCTGCTATTTTGTGTACTGCATGTTGGATATACTAAGAGGATAGCGTCTCCAATGAGCAGTTGACTGGTGGGGGTGAATTAAGACTGGCCACAGTACGACAGTCTTAAAAAAATTCCTGCCATTGTATTTTGCATAGGACGGAGTAGATGGTATGCGTTAAGTTTCTAAGTCTATCTTTAAAAAGGCTATGCTCATCAATAATGGAATAGCTACCGGGGTAAATATTGAATTGAAAAAAATGTGTAGCAGCAAAATAAAAAGGACTGGCATCTGTGGAGTGTGCATATTCTTACAGTTTAGCTGTGAAAACATAGCTAGAACCTGTATGAAACTTCAAGTGTTGTCTGACAAAATCAAAATAGTTTTTTAACACTATTTCTGGTAAATAGAACATACCCTTATTGTGGTAACACACATTTCTCACCTGCTGTTTTCTCAAGAGCCTCAGTGCCAGTAATGGTTTCCTATCTCTGCATCTCATGAGTTCTATATTTAACATCTTCCAAGCTGTCATGTTCAAAAATGATTAATTACCACAGGGCATATCCATCACTTTCAAGTCTTCTATTTGTTTTCTAATCTCCTGGCCCTTGTGGATTACGCAGAGCCTAGTTGGGCTAATGCAATGTTTCAGCTTTCATCTAGAACTGGAATTCCTTTTTCTGATTTCCAGCATAAACCCTCAATAATGGTCACCTATCCATGTCTACTCTGAGATACAGCCCCAAGAACTCCTCTCAACTGTGCCATTACCCATTCTCCATTCTCTCTTTAACCATGACCTCTTGGTACAGAGAAAGTTTTCCATCACATCCCTCAACATCTAGTTCACCACCACCACAGTCTAGACTCTGGTCCTGCCATGCTGCAGGTCAACAATTTTATCCTGCAGTTCCAAAACTAGTCACAAACTCTATATCCACAAGTAGTTTTTGTGCTGCGTTTACCTAACTTCCAATTCTACTACAGTGCAATATGTTCTCATGCAAAGTGGTCCCTCACCAAATTATGGCCCATTGTTACTAACTTGATAGTAAAGGCACAGTGTCGGGTAGGGAAACTTATGAAATATTACTTCATTATATAAGTTTAATTGTGTGTTGGATTGGGATAGTAAACCAACCGCATTTTTTTAACTATAAGGCGCACAAAAAAATGTTATTAGATTTATTTAGATTTATTTTAAAATATTATCCAGTGAAGCCATAGGGCCAGATTTATCAAAAGTGAGGCAAATTGCACTTGCAAAGTGCAGTTTGCCTCACGAATGTCCAGGGTGTGGCAGGTTATTGAATACTGGTGCACAGTATCGGACTTGGATACCTTCGGCCCACCGGTAAAATCTGATCTTGGGGCCCACCATAGCTATAAGTTTTACATAATCTATTAATATATAGGATACTTGAGATGCTCTATGTTAAATATGTGTATAAATTACAGAGTAGGTATCTTGTCCAACGCTACTTAACCTGCCTGGGGGCCCACCTAACTCAGGGGCGCACCGGTGGATCCAGCTGTTCACCTGTGGGCCAGTCCGAGCCTGTTGGCGCATTGTTTTCAATAATCTGGCGCACCCTGTACTGCTCAGGAAGTGTACATAATTTTTTTGTTGTTGCATCTTTAACAAACAGCGTGCTACACAATTCTGTACACAAAAATGGCACAATCGTCCTCACGCCTTCCACTAATGCAAGCTTATCCCTTATCCCACTAATAAGGTATTCTTTAGAGTTGTCACCATGTAATGCTACACTTCCTTCCCAGTAAGTGTTAGATAGAAAATGCTTAGATATACATGAAAGGTTCTTGTTATAACAGATGACCATCAAACAACCCTTCTCATCATCTCTTGTATAGGAGAAAGTACAAATACACTACTTCTGTAGCTCTTGCTTTATTTTTCTACTTTGACAGACTTTGTCGAGAATTTTAATGTTAAATTCTCCCCTGTAACCTTAGACAAACAAACTGAATAAATAAAAATAAGATGTTCTTTGCATTTATTATTTGTAGAACATTGTATTTATTTATGTGTCAGTGTATATTATGTATGAGACAATAGCTCTTGTTCAGCTTTTGCATGTATTTCCTCTAGGCTATTATTTTAACACTGATCACTTGTGAAAGATATGCTTTGTTTTGTTTCATATTTTTTGTTAAAGTATTTTTACGACCACAAAAAAAATAATCATCAGAATGTATGTTTTATATTTAGCTGTTGATGCTGCTTTTGCACATGAGTTATTGGGAGACACTTTATTGTTTATTTCTGCCATTTTTTTAAAGGTATCAACCAAAAAACATTAGCCTTGTGTTTTATTTTACTTATTAAAAAAAATAATAAAAAATACCGTCATACTGTGTCACTAGTGACAGACTTATAGGGCCATTTCTCATTTTTGGTTTCAATTATTCTTGATAAAATGAATTGGACATCTGATAAATGTTTTCCATCCCCACAAAACATAAAAAGAAAGAATAATGTATTTTACTATAGTGCAGTCTAATGCTGCAACCAGACACCGGGATTATTTACTGTATGGCACAACCGGGAATGTATTACTACCCAACATCCAAGTTACTTTTTATGATTTTGCTTGTCCTTCAATGTCCTTTTACAAGGGTTGAATGTAGAGGCAGTACTCACAAGGTTAGCTTACAAATTCAGAGTATTTATTGTAATCATTGCCAGTGTTTGAGAAGAAGGTCCGTAGAAGAAATGCTGCATAATGTTCACAGTGATTCAGAAATGTGATGCAGAAAGCAGTAAGAAAAGCAGCAGGGTGCAAGATTCAACCTCAATATTGCAGAGGTTAGAATCCTCAGCAATAATTGGATAACTTTTCTCTGTAGGTTTTCATCACAGTATGGGGCACATGTACTAAGGGTCCGCGGACCACATTTCCGCCAGGTTTCCCAACAATTTTGGTACAATCATGCCGACTTTTATGCGACACAAATCAGGGGGCGTGGCCTAACCCGAATGATTCAGACTAAGCGCGGGATTTAAAATTCAAATTGTGTTGCAAAAGACATGAACTCAAATACACCGGGAATAAGATGGTGAACTCCAGCGGGCCTCAACGGGGAAGCAGCACATGCCCGATATCGGGCACACCATCTTGGTGAATGGCGCCGGACTTAATCCTCGTGGGACAGTTCGGATCGGGCATCGCGACAGGACCGGGTAAGTAAATGTGCCCCTATGTTGATGGGTTTTGAGTAAATTCCATTCACTATGCTGCTAAAGTAAAGTAAATGACTGTGGGTTAGCATTAGCTACAGGTGATTCAGCTATGGCTGACACGCAAATATTTCACTGTATGTGTCCACGGCCCTGCATGTTTTTTCCAGTGATACACATTTTGCTTGAGGTGTGTGTCAGTAGATATCTTTCAGCCTCAAACACAACTATAATTAAAAAACGGTTGTGAATGAATAGATCAAGTGGATATAACACTTTTAAACTTTGTTAAATATCTTATCAGAGGAATATTTACTTTATTCTCTCATATTCTGTGTCCGCTCCAGCCTGCTAAACCGCTCAGTTCTCTTTCCAGATGTTTCAGTAAAAACAGATTTTACTTTATTACTATTCATTAACAAAAAATATTGTCAACATTTTTTTATGCATTTGCCCTGATTACAATGAATACTGTAAGTCATGAAGCTACATTTTTTTCTCTACTTTAAGATTTATGGTCATCAAGTCCCAATAGTGACACATATTGATACAATATTTATGTGGATTTCATGCAATTGACATCAGTTACATTATTGCATTAGTCTTTTGGGTTTTTTTTGTCTTGCTCCTGATTTTAGCCTACAATTACCTACGCAGAATATAAACCCAAATACTGGAATGTGATAGGGGCTACTGAAAATAGTGTTTCCTATTAAATGTAATTGTAAGAAATCCATTAACCCCTTAACTCTCTGCGCCGTAGCTCTACGGCTCAGAGGTATAGGGAATGTATGAAGGGGGCTCACGGGCTGAGTCCTCTTCATACAGAGGTGGGGGTTGTTGCATATTGCAGCAAACCCCCATCGCTAATAACCGCGGGCGCCGCCATCTTTATTCCGATCGGTTGCCATGGTAGCCTCGGGTCCTCGTTTGACCCGAGGCTTAATGGCTTCTGCAGATTCGTTACAATGAGCCAGTGGCTCATTGTAATGAATGAGCTGCAAAAATGCCATATATTGCAATACAGAAGTATTGCAGTATATGGTAGGGACGATCTGACTATCTAGGGTTAATGTACCCTGGATGGTCTAACATATAGTGAAAAAAAAAAGTTTAAAAAAAGTTTAAAAAATAAAAAAAATTAATAAAATTAAAAATTCAAATCACCCCCCTTTCGCTAGAACTGATATAAAACATAATAAACATCTATCAAAATATAAAACTGGTTACGGCCGGCGGTGACCTCCGAGACGGGAAATGGCGCCCAAATGTCCGAAATGTGACTTTTACACCTTTTTAGATCACATAAAAAATGGAATAAAAAATGATAAAAATGTCGCACAGACTTCAAAATGATAGCAATGCAAACGTCGGCTCATTTCGCAAAAAATGACACCTCACAAAGCTCTGTGCGCCAAAGTATGAAAAAGTTATAAGCGTCAGAAGATGGCAATTTTTTTTTTTCTTTTTTGTACACATTCGTTTAATTTTTGAAAATGTATTTAAGCACAATAAAACCTGTATAAATTTGGTATCACCGCGAATGCACCAAACCAAAGAATAAAGCTGAGGTGTTATTTTGAGTGCACAGTCAAAGTCGTAAAAACTGAGCCCACAAAAACGTGACACACGTGTCGTTTTTTTCCACATTTGGAATTTTTTTTCAGCTTCCCAGTACATGGCATGTTAAAATAAATAACATTACGGGAAAGTAAAATTTGTTACGCACAAAATAAGCCCTCACACAGGTCTGTACACGTAAAAAAGTTGTGGATTTTTGAAGGTGGAGAGCGAGAAATGAGCGAAAAAACCCTGCGTCCTTAAGGGGTTACTGAACCCTATGGAATTATCCAGAATTTTATTGCAGATTCTGTCCTGGATTTTACATTATTTGCATTTCATCGGGTGAAACCATAAAAACAGTATTTATATGACATGGCTATAGACCAGTGAATATGGCAATTTTCAGGCAGCAAATCAAATCTGATGCACTTCAGCCTATTCTTGTAAATTTATAATAATTATGGAAGTCTAACAGATCAATAAAAATATCCATTGTTTCTAATAGAGTTTTGATCATTTTCATTACTGTCCATTTCCACCATATCCATTACTCCATACATTTTTTTAAATAAAGAAATCAGTGTCTTTAGACAGGTTATTTACCAATTTCCAGGATAATTAAAGCAACATTGGTTGGGACCAATGTTCTTTACATGGAATGAAATTTTGTAGATAATTCTATTTATCTATATAATATATGTTATAGTGTTCTTTATGAAGCAGGCTCTTATGGACACTACTATTTCTTTTTTAGTAGTTATTTTATACAAATGAGAACACAAAACTAAGCAATCCAGTTTTGGATGTTGTTTTTACCATCACAAAACCATAATCACTTAAAGATAATCACTTTTTTTTATCATTAAGTACATATATTCCTCATTCACATGGTAGAGAATGAATGTCTGACTGCTTGTTCCAACCTTTAGCTTTTGCTCTGTTGACAGTTGTAGGCTTTCTGCAACAGTGTATTGGAAGGCTGATCCTAAAGGTCCCAGTTGATGTGGGGCAGGTTAGTGGTACTGCATCCCATATTTTCATGATGAACCACTTTAGTGAAGAATACTAAAATATTCAGGGGTGATAAACAGTAGTTCTGCTAGCATGTATTAATCACCTTTAATATATTGGTTTATAAATATATATAAGTGTCTGACCATAAATATTACATTTCTCAGTAATCCTTGTTTAGGCATCGGAAAAGCAGAAAGGTTATTGCACTTTAATTTGTGTAATGTAAAGTAATTCAATACTCCTTATGTTCCAGCAGGTGCAGACATCTGCTATGTGTAAATGGATAGCCAGTAATAAATAGGAACTTAGAGTACGTTGTATAAGGATAATCTCTGCATTAGCTCTGTATGTTAAGAACACTTAATAGTGGGGATCACCCGGCTCTGGATAAAGTAAATGAGCCTCTTCTTCCTGGGCACAATATATCGTAATTTATCTTCTGCTAAGTTTATTGATGGAATTGACTTTCCGTTGCTAATGTTAGTAGCAACAGCTGAAGATGTTTACTCATGAGGAAGAAAATTTCTCATGATGATCAAAGCTGAATTATATTAAACAGTTTATACATGGTACATATATTACACACAGGGTTGTGTATGGTATTACCCTTTAACATATGACTTCAGTTAGGTTCAACTTCAACAGATACCACCCATAATCCCAAATATGGCACTTTTGCTTAAGGCATGTTTTCTACAGATTTTACTGCTAGTTCTCATTTTGTGAGAAAGCACAACTTGGTTCAAATTTGGAGCTTGTCTATTTACACCTTGTCAGTGAGATCCAGATTAATACATTAATATTTTTCAGAACATTTTGGCAGATAAACATATTCTCATTTTTTTTTGTAGAATAATAAAATGTTACTAATGTGTTATGTTACTGGTGAACCTTCACTTTGCTGTAATTACTGTAGATGTAGTAGCTGGAGTAAATGCATGTACATGTGTGCGTCAGATGGTAGACAGACGGATAGGCCTTATCTAGGTCACAAGTGGGAGGAGGTGTGCATTAGACATTAGCTTCACTCTAGTATCTTTTAAGAGGAAGGTTAACAGATTAGTCATTTAAATCAGACATAGCAGATGCACATGTTGCATAGTGTTTTGGCATGTTGTGTAATATTCTGTACTGACATGTCATCAATTCAGCTTTAACAAGTCACTTTCAAGGCACATAACAAAAAAACAATAAATTATGCTCAAACAGGAACGGTCTTAAAAGGCAAATATATACAGAGGGTCAGTTATGGAGGGTTCCTCTCTAAATGATTTAAAGAGACTCTTCATTCCTGCTCTCTAACTGTAAACATCAGCCTTAAGTCAGCAACATGTACATCGTTCTCCTGAAGACTTAAAACCTCTAAAAAATGTACGAAATCCCCTTTTCATTTTGATGTGCAAGTTTAATCACAAAGATGCCTTTCGGTACATAGATAAAATATCCCAAGACATATTCTTATAACTAGGGATTAGCGGAACTGAATGGCAAAGTTTGGGTTAATAATAATAATAATTCTGTATTTATATAGCACCTACAGATTGTGCAGCAATACACAGAGCTTGCCAAATTAGTCCCTGTCCCCAGGGACTGACAATCTAATCAACCTACCAGTAATTTTTGGAGTGTGGGAGGAAACCAGGGAGGGTGTGGGAGGAAACCAGAGGACCCGGAGGAAACCCACTCAAACATGGAGAGAACATACAAACTATTTGCTGCATTTTTCTCTGCAATGTGTATATGGGATTGTCATGAATCCCAAACACTACAATGCTACTGTATAATTCTCTGGAAATCTGCAAGTAATACATACCATGTGCAGGTATCCTTAGGTTACATTGACACATGGCTTGAATAAGGTCGTGTACCGAAACGCGTAGGCTTGTAGCCTGTATGTCTCTTTTCTTCCATCCTATGTACTGTGCTGTACATATCTATTTTTAAAAGGATCTAATAAATGTTGCCATTTTTTATCTGCTTGCCGACTACCCGTGCTCAGCTGGATGTACTCTTACTTCTTAATTATTTATAAAAATTGTCCTAAGCTTGGACAGTACAGAGTTAGGCTATGATACATCGGTGCCGGGGAGAGGAGGAGGAGGGGCTGCTCACCCCCACTCTCCATAGGAATACACAGCGCACGGCGCCGTACTCCATAGAAAAGATAGGGCATGTCTGCACGCATGCTGCAGCATACCACTCCCGTACAGTGCCGTGAGACCATAGAAGTGTATGGGTAACGTATATACGTCGGCCGTATATACGAATCCTATACGTTCATGTGAATGTAGCCTTAGACTGGACAGTCTTATTCTACACCAGATTCTTATAAGTGTCTAATGCTGGATGGTAAATCTGTCCTAGTATAAGACTGTCTAGTTGTACTCTGCACCTCCTATTAGTTGACTTACTTTACTCCAGAAGTTAGGACAGAATTCTGTCAGGTCGGGAGTATTTCTGGCACAGAGAGCTTTATGGAGTGAGGCCGCGCCCCTTTTCAGAGGTCATGCCCCTTTTGTCGAACTAATCATAGGAGAGCCAGAAAACTATCTAAAACTATTTATAAATATGCTGCAAACATTTTTTTTAGTGCAGACTACAACAGAATACTGTCATAGACAGATCAATAAATCTCCCTCATTCTATTTTCATAATCTGTTTTTATGTTCATCTTTGTGTTATATTTTTTGTACACCGTTATGGGGGTTGTCATTTTGCTTGTTCTGTTAGTAGCATTTCTAGATATGCTTTGCATTATACTCAAGGCTGTAAACATCAATAGCCTGGAGCTGACTGATTGAGGTCTGTTGGAGAGTTTTCTAGACTTGCTCTGTTAAGGGAGTTAATCCGTAACATCATCTTTTGTCCGAGGAGGTAATTGTTCCTATGCATAGATGAGATATAGATCTTCTATTGTAACCCTACCTGTTTTGTATGTGATGTAAATGATGGGATTCATATTGATTGTTCACTTCTACCAAATGAACATAAATGGAGAAAGCTTTAATGAGCTACATGCAGCCAAGGGGGCCCGTACACTAACTTCTCCTGGTTTCATGTGAAACTTGAAACTCGTGGCTCACCAGATTATTTTGGTAATCTATTTATTCTTTCCATCCCCGGTTTTAACTTGGGGATGAAGCATTAAACCATGTTTTAGCTTTAAGGAAATGTCAACCTTTTCTTATCCTTTTTCTAGTGCAAATGGTAGTGGATTATTGGAGACAGAGCAATAAAGGGTTTCTGATAAGCTTTTCACTAGGTTTCCCACTCCGGGGACCTCCGGAGCTCAATTATTCAATAATTTATGATGGATCTTGCAATTGTTGAAGTGTTTATATTTTACATCAGTGAGTATAGGGTTAATAGTCACCATTCCTTCAATATTTAAAAATGGATTTCCTAAACAATGGTGGAAACATTTCACGGACAATATGTTTTATTTCTTTTTAGTTGCTTTTATAAATCTGGATTGAAAAAAAAATACTAAACACAATCCCTCGGGGATACAAAGGAAGGTTCATAAGATGTGATAAAAACATCAACACAGATGTGTACTATGTAACGTGCAGGTAGCTTTGTGAATTTTCTTTGTCTTGTTTGTTGCTTTTATTAGATCTCCTCTGAAGCAAATATAATTGGCTTTTAATTATATAGATGGTTAATTGTGACATGTATAATCAGGTATAACTGATTCAATTAGATAACATTATCCTAGCATGCACTTAGTTCATAGCCTTATTCATGGTTCACATCTTTATTGTTGGTCTGTAGAAGTAGGGTTAACATTGCACAAACTGTGCTGGCAATGCTCACTTGGCAGGGCGTGGGTTGACATGTTAACAGCTTAGTTCTCTATAAACTGATTGAGACCAATGTCCAGCTGAGCAGTGTGCTGAAGCCCAGCGTACAACATAATATTAGATTTCTAAATATATTAGGGCACTTTGGCAGACTTTTGACTTTTTCTGTTTCTAAGGAAAATAGATTTTATGTGCTGCTGTTCTTCTTTTATATGAAATATAAAAAAAAATCGCTCAATATCCCACCAATGGGAAACAATGAAGTTAGCTGTACAATTATGAAGATTATTGCTGATATAGTGGCCCCATAAATATATTTAAACTGCATTAAAAGGAAATATCACCCGGCAGTAGGGAATTGTCTTAAATCAGTAGGAGTGTTTAAGTGCTGATAAAAAGGATTGTCTGTTACTTCACATATTTTTTATTTTGGGTTTTAGGTGCAGGAGTATTATTTTGGCCTTTCAGACAAAGTCATGTTTCTACAATAAAATCATAGGGGTTGTTTAACTTAAATGGTCTCAGTCAGTAGCTGTTATACCATGTTTTAACCTCCCCAATCTAACTGCTCTGTTATGAAGGGCTATGCCATAGATTTTACTGATCAACTTCTCCGTCATTTTCAAAACTTAACTTCATTTAATTCAATTTAGGGGGAAGTGCTTTTGTAGAGCACCTCAGGGCAATGGCTGCACACCTTGCCAGATCCAGGTGTAACAGATCCAGGGGTAGTCCGACAAAAGATGCTGGGGGATGCAAATGTAGCAGGTTTGATAGGATTGTTATGGAGCTAGAGCTCTCAGGTGCTCTGCTAGTGCCCCTCCCCCCCAAAAAGCATTTCAGCCTAATTTACATATTTGTCAAAGTAAATCTTCTTCATGGGAAGGTAAATTCTGGTGACATATTCCCTTTAAGTGATCTAAATTAACGAAGGACATCTTGAGTTAGGGCATAAGACTCGGGAAGACCCGAGGCTACCATGGCGACAGATCGCCGCTCCCTGATAACGTCACTCCTTTTTGAAGCTCCCGGCAGCTTTGCCGGTGGCGATCAGTGGGAAAACACTTGCGATCGGTGCTGGCACCAATCGTGGGTTTTACCAGTAAGCCTTTGCTGCAATATGCAGCAAAGACTTACCGGCTGTCACTACGTCACATGTCGGTACTGGGTTAATTACCTGTATCTCAAACATAATGTTGTTTTTACAAATGTTTCTGCTGCTATAGAGACCTTGGAGATGAGTCCCTTTTAGCGGGGAGAATCACTTCAGATGCCTTTAAGCTTATTTGTATATAACTTTAAATATAAAGGAGATTAGAAGAGACTTCAGTGCAAAATGCTTCAAGATCATCCACCCTGTCCAGCAAGAGGTCCACCTCATTTTAGACCTGTTGTTGATACTGGCATCGTGTACCTTTAAGATCAGCAGCTAAGTCGTCCATATCCCTCGTAGAGGGTATTAGGGCCAGTAGTGCTTGGATGGCTTTTGAAGGTCTGAGCATCTTTCTCTGATGGAGGCATGTCAGAAGACAGTGAATGGTTAATTGCCAAGGTGTTCGTCCGGTATGCAGGCGTGGCAGCACCCACACTAACTGCCACCGATGGGGAGGGCTGGTACCCTTGGGAAAAGGATCTTGTAAGGCTGGAGTATCATCTGTAGCTGGATCCTTATCTGGGCCAAAGAGGGAGTGCTTAGATGGTGGGTGCCTGCTGTGTCCTCTGCACAGGCGAAGATCTGGATCCACCCGGAGAAGAGGAGGCAGACTTCGACTGTGTTTTGGTCACCATTGTAGGGCTGTGACAGGCAAAGACCCCATGTAGAACAGGGCTCCGGGACGGTGGCCAGACTGGGTGAAATAAGATGGATAAAGAAAATTAACCTGCCCTGGCTAGTGGCCGTCTAGAGGGTCTCCTGTGGTCCGTTTACCCCATAAATTGAGAGGTCCTACTTCCCTAAATCAAACTCCCAGATTATATGGAATATTAGAAAACCTTAGCAAACTGTAAGTTCAGTGGTATAAAAATTGATAACATGTTCCCTTTAAAAACACATTGCTGCTTTAGTATTACTTACCCCTTTGTCCCAGAGATAGTGGCCTGCCACCAACTCCTGCAGTGATTGACTGCAGCGGTGTCCTGTCCTTGGAAACAGGAGATTTCAAAATGAAATAATAAAGAATACGTACCTATTATTATTTTTTTAAGTCCTGATATTGTTACCACAAGATTCCTATATAAAATTGTGCTCAGTTCAGTGCACAAGGGATTAAGTAGAGGCTCCATGGTTTTGACTCACACTTCTTTTTATTCTGCTATCGAAAAATAACAAGCTGCGCCGTTATTGGCTGCTTTTTGTAATATATCAAGCATATAAAAATGCCTCCTTTTCCACTTAACAGGCTTTCTATCACCCCTTTTTTCTCTAACTAGTCACCTAAAATTATGATGAATACTAGACAAACAGCTCACAAAGGATTATAGATATGATGTAGATATAGATTATAGATGTCTACGAAGTGGTTGAGGAGGAGTTTATTGAGTGGCGTAGCTAGAAGAGACAGGGCTCCATAGCAGATTTCTGGGGCCCCCTTTCCCGCTTAAAAATATACATATTACACTCATATATACAAACACATTTATATACATAAACATACAGTTCTTCACTGATAGACACACAATTATACACTATTATACACATATGCATACATATAGAGCATATACACATCACATATACACACACATAAGGTGCCATACACAGAGGTACAGCATATATACACACATACAGTATATATATAGTGTTCAGGGTGCGCCAGATTCATGATTTGTGGTGCCCGTGAATCTGGTGCTCCCTGGTGCTCTGACAGAGTGAGACACTTTTATTTTTGGTGCACCTTCAACATGGGCCGTGCGACACACTTCTGTTGGACTTTGCATAATAAATGTGGCGCACGATCAAACTGAGCACCGGAACACCCTTTTCAGTGCAGTATAGTGCAGCTGTGACACAATTGTGTCTCAGACACTTATGAAATACATGTAAAAGCAGTTTGCACTGAAAAGAACATGCAAAGTCCGCATGGCCCTTAGTAAATGTGGGCCAATATGTATATAATGGTGCACATTCTCCATTCTCCACATCTCCTTTAGTGTCCCGATGTGGGGGCCCCATAGCTGCTGCTATGGCTGCTACAACTGTATTTTGGCCCCCGGGCACACATACACAAACATTAAGAATCTATGATATCTTTTTGTGTTGTGTATAAAGCAAGAAGCAACCATAGATCCTCAACTTCTACCGCTAGGAACTTACTAACCCTACTTGTCCTCACTCCCCAGCACTTTTTCTCCATTGAGACATTTTGCAATAACAAATAATGGTGAATTCTTAAGACACCACTGGTATTAGTGCATTGAGTTAACTATTTCCTGGCTTGGGGGGGGGGAGGGAATAATAAACTGTAAAATCTGTTCCTGTCTACATCAAGCTAGCATCTGCTTGATGTAGAATTGCATTTAATTTTAATCTGTTATTATACCAGTTTGCTATTGTGAGTTTTTAGGTGATATTTTACGATGATAGAAACAGATTAGATGTTTCCATGTAAGAGACAAGGCATTCTAAATATAATGCAATCAGTAGTGCATGTGTCATCATATTACAAAGAAAGACGGGTCGCAGATGTGGAGTCGCTTATTAATTCTCACTTGGCTTTACCTTTCTCCAGAGATTACTTTTGTTTTGCGGGAACGGGGTTTGTTTTTGTCACCATAATGATCTGACTATAGAAGATCTACATGTATTTATTGTTGCCAACTTATTTCTCAAGGTTCTGGTAAAATAGAGCACATTATTAAATTTATTTAAAAAATGTGTTTATATTCCAAAGTCAATTCAAATAGTTCTCATTTCAATGTGTTACATTGCATAGGCGTTTAAATCACAATGATGATTACTATTCCACTGATCATCACATGTTATGCATTGATGCACCAAGTCATCAGTGATATGAAGAACCAAGCCACGTTTAGTGAAGGGCAGTGAACTGTGATAATCACCACTGCTAAAGATAAAGATTGTCTATATGTCTATTTTGTAATATATGTTCAATCGCTCAAGGACTTTAACCTCACTGGTCTAATTCTTCTGTTTTAAGTCATTTAAAATAAACTTGTCACCATAACAACACCCCCAAAGCCTTCAAACAGTACCTACTACTGAAATATGTACATCTCTGGAAGAGTTTTTAGCATATTTCTAGGTTGCAGCATGAATGAAATATCATCTTTTGTTCCGTTGTACAATGCAGTCAGTTGCAGTTAGGTAACCCCGCCTCCTGCAGTCAGGTATCCCCACCTCTTGCAGTCAGACAGTTAGGTAACCCCACCCCCTGAAGTCAGACTACCCCACCTCCTGCAGTCAGGCACCCGCACCTCCTGCAGACAGTTTGCTCTGCCCACTCTATGCATCTGGTGTCCCAGACCTGCCTCCTAGATCTCCGGATAGCCAGAAAATGACATTACAATTAGGAGGCAGGGCTGGGCCAGATGCAAGGAGTGGGCAGAGCAGACTGACTGCAGGAGGCGGAGCTTTGTGACTGCAGGAGTAGGGGTTATTTCACTGCAGGGGGAGGGGCTGCCTGACTGCAGGAGACGGGGTTACCTGACTGCATCTGCAACATCCCTCACCAGGGCATAGCCTTTCTCTTGGCCTGGGGTCCGGAATACCAGAGTGGCTGGCTGTTGTGGCCTTGGGCGTGCTATGGTTACGGTGCTTGGTATACCCAAGAGGAGATGTTTTCAAGAGCATGGCAGGTCTCCAGCAGGTGGTGTGTGCAAGAAAATGGAGGGAGAGGCTGATAGAATAGGTTTCTCCCTGGGGCAACCACGATGTGTACATAGGGATACCTTATGATGGAGTTTGGGGAGTCTATGATGGTGAGCAGCCTTATTCAGGGATAATTTGGAGGCACGTTGGTGCAAAATAACTTACAGTTCTTTATTGGAACTTCAAACAGCAACAGCTTTATCATCAGCAGAACTTCAGGCAGAAGGAGATAGCTGGTTGGAGTGCAGTGCTGGATAATGGCTTCAGGCTGGGCTGGTAAAGATGCAACAGAGTCCTAATGTTGGATCTCTGTCCTCAGGTGTAGTCTCTTGGGACTGGTTATGGTGTCAGGCAGCTTGCCTGTGACACCTCTTCTTCCTGATCTGGAACACTGACTCCAGTGTGAGTCTGACCTCACTGGCATCTTGGTTAATAAGGACCATTTGCTTCCACCCACAAGGGTTTTATCAACTCTCCCCTGTGAGGTGGCAAGCACTTGTCCAACCAGCACAGTCTTTCCTTCACAGCAGTTACAGAGCATACAATTGGACAGTATAGTAAACTATCATCTTCCAGGCAGAGGCTTAAAGCTGCAGTTGCTAAATTTACTATGTTATATTCATTTACAATGAATAGCCTTAGCACAGAAAGGTGACACGCTGCCCTTACATGGTGGATCGAACAGAGGTACCGCACAGTCATGGATATGGAGTGCACATGCTTTATCTGCTAAGGCTATACATTGACATGGAAAAATGTACGGTGTTTTGCAGATCAATAAAGGAAACCTACCATTTGATTTGATGCATTATGAAGCAAACATACCTTGAGATTACTGTAGCTACACTGATGCAGGATCATCTATTAGTTAATCCCTGAGCTGAGTGGTTTTGCTGAAAAAACAATTATAACATTTAGGACCTTGGGAAAGCTGGGTCAGGCTGGCTGCCTACATAAAAAATTACATATAGAGCTTGCAATGGAGGTTAGTCAAGCATGAGTAATCAAACTGAGCTGGATCACTCATACACAGCAGCAGGGGGATGGTGCAGCAATTGAATATATAAATGACTATATAAATCTATATAGAAAATATACATATATACGCAATGGTTGTATTATTAATGCACAATATGAGTATAGGCAGGAGTATAAAAGCTAGTAATTTTGCATGCATAAATAAGGATCATGGGTAAAAGGGAGGACACTATATGCCAAGTCAAGTTATATGATATTGCCAAACGGGGATTGAGAGCACCTGGATGAAGAGGGAGAAAAAGGAATGACAAAGTACAATCAGAGGAGAAGGAGGAGGCAGTTAGTTAGGAGTAAGTATAGGCAGAAGAAAGAATAATCCAGTATAGTTAAGTGATATAGTCAAAATGGGGAGAGAGGCAGCTGTATAAATTGCCCAATATGAGGATATTTGCAGTATATGTAGAGGAATTATTCATGTGGTGTGGCAGAGGAGGACTGTATATAACAGTCACCTAGTCACCCCTGCAAATTCGGGTTACCTAGGCGGCGCCTCCCAAGAGGCACACCACCACACAAGGACAGGGGCAGTGTGATGTGCAATGGGAATTAACACGTGGGTTGTCAAACACAAAAGCAGCATGGCAAGCATTTGTTCTAACAAATGAAGAATCAACATCCAGTAAATGGATTAGTCTTTATACTTTTGATAATATTAAACCTGGCACTTAACTTTAGTAAGAATAAACCTTCTAAAAACCCATTTTTTTGCTTCTTTCTTCTCCTGCAGCGAGTTATGTATTTCTTTCACTGACTTAGGCTACATTCACAATGCCGCATGTGGCACGTATATACGGCCGGCTTATATACGGCCAATATACGTCCCCCACAGATGGCAATGGGCACACGGCACCCTATGGGAGCGGTACTGTGCAGCACACGTGCGGCACCGTACCGCTCTGTACCCCGGGAAAAGATAGGACATGCCCTATCATCTCTCATATTACAGCGCCGTGCGCCATACATACCTATAGAGAGGGGCCTCCTCCTCCTCTCCCCGTGCGCTGCCGTGTGCCCGCCGTGCTACGGTACAGCGGGCAACAGCAGTGTGCATGTAGCCTTAGTATGACAAAGATTACTGTGAACTATACTGTGTACTACAAATGGCTCACTAGTTTCCCATTCCATACATACTGTTCAAACATAAAAGCAATCACACAATAACGCTTACTGATGTACAATGACATCATTCCTTTCGTGATAACTGCTAGGAATCCTATAAATAATGTGGTGAGATAATCCAATAATTCTGAGAGGCTTAAATGTTTACCTTGTTTCTCAGCCTTGGTTCTTCTTAATTTATCTTTCCGCTGTTTGCGAATTTTCTAAGCACACTGTGCAGATATTAGGTAAAGGGAACAAGAGAGGGGTCTTCAAAAACCATAAAGAGAGCACATAACACGTTAGTAGAGAGAAATCTTGTTCTGAGACAAATAAACATGTTTTTCCAGACAAGTCTAAATATGAAAGTGTGATTATATATGATTACAATACTGGTGGTTCATCAGTAGGAAACATTGGTACATCAGTATCAGATTGGTAACATCTGCGTCCTGGAACACTACTTTAATTCAACTCTGAATCTTTTACATACATCTGTTACATATTCCAAAGCAATCAATAGACAATAACACCATGTTTGATAATTTGCCAGTAACCTAAAATTACAGCCAGCAACCTGCTGACAGATTTCTCATAATCATATATTAAACATTTTTGTTAAAAGAAGATTTCCAAAAAAAAAAAATGAACAAACCCTATACGATATAGTGCTGTGTTGGGTTTTGATGTACAGAAGTTAGTTTTTAGTCAACAATAGTAGTGTGTTTTGTTTGTGGGGTTACTGAAAGCTGGATCTAGGATTTCACTCACTAGTGCACCAGAGTACTCCAAGTCCAGCTACAATGCTGGAATATAAAGGCATTTTCATAGTTCTAATAGTACTAACACATGCAAATGTCACACAGCTCTCCAGGACTGCTACTAAACACCATCTGCAATCCTATAATAATAATATATTTTTTTTATACAGCGCCATGATATTCTGTAGCACTTTACAAATCATAGAGGACATGTACAAATAGAATATTACATTACTGAGTACAAACATTCATATGGAACAATAGGAGCTTGCAGTCTATGAGGATGAAGGGAGTGACACAAGAGGTATAAGAGCTTGTATAATGGTCCAGCTAATCGTTATAAGGGAACAGACTTCTAAAAAGCCTGGAGCTTAGTATATATCTGGTATTTGCAAGATAACAGACGGGAGGAGGACACAGGATGGGTTAGTAAAGAGAGAGTTGAAATTTCATGCTCTAGCTGTAGCCTGTATAGACCAGTCAATAGCTCAATTCCTGGTGTATCCAGTGTGGCACGGATTTCATCATACACTGACACCTAGCACCAGTACATGATAAATTCCTCCCATTGATCTCATGGTACATTGATAGTAAAGACAGTGGAGTCACAGTACAGGGATTATAAATTCCGTGATATCGTCCCTGTACTGTTTGTGACATGTAAATTGCAATATTGTTTAAGGTCCTTTTTGGACTGTTGTAGTTCCTCGATTCAAGAACCTTTGGATATTATAACGTACCTAATAACTCCTCTATCGACGCACAGGTTCCTACTTTCATAATCTAATTGCAACATTCCATTCTACCTGTTGAAGTACGGTACATTACAAACAATGCTATTATTGATCCATAAAGTAAACTTTTACCTGCACCCACTCAACCAAAACATCTACCCCACCATCCCCTCCGCATTCTAACCTTCACTCCCTCGTATTTCCAATGTCTGTTCATCTTTTCGCTGTTCTCAAGTTCTGTATCATTTGTTGACCTTGTTTGGTCACTTAATTTCTACTATACTCCTTCTTAGTTAACTGATTTAGACACCACAATGACTTTTGTGCAAATTGGTGACCATATAACGCAACATGTATGTATGCGCAATATATTGAACCATAAATTCAGTGATGTCACAGACAATAAATAAAGGGATGTATCAATACACAGTTAATACAAACACGGGGATCACAGGGATAACGTGTACCATGATATAATAGCTCAGAACTAATAACCACCTTCTTTCATTGTCTGGTTTTAAATAAACCCCCTTACAGTTCCTATTTCACAGTCAGAATGTACAGCCATACATTGTACTAACCTGTTAATGTTAAGGAGACAGATTGGAAAGGCTTGATATTGCTATGACATTTGAAGCGGGCCTAGATAATCATATCCATAATTTTCCTTCTTACAGATTACAGTGTTCCACCAGGTTGTGATTGCCATGTTCCTAAACACCATTAATCCCATAGTTGTATGTTCGGTGTGACAGAACCTTAGACTTTTTTTGCTACTTTATAAGATCAAAAGGAATTCTGTGAGTTGTCTGTGTGTCAGTAGTTTTCCACAAGACATTTTTAAGCCCTTATTTAATTTTCTCACTTTAGGCTGCCACTAGATATTTTGAGCAATAAATTGTATTATAGAGAAGAAAATAACTGTATTGCAAGTATTGAAATTCAAAAGTCTAAGTTACCTTATATACTCGAGTATAAGCCTAGTTTTTCAGCACAAAATTTGTGCTCAAAAACCCTAACTCGGCTTATACTCGAGTCAACTAAAACATAAAGACAAAACTCGCCTTTCTGACGTCACCCGTAGGTCCTCTTCTGTCTGAGACAGTCGAGGACCTACAGGGGACATTGGAAAGATGAGTACAGTGTTATTTTTTTCCTTCTACAGGGGCTGGGCAGGCTGTATGCTACAGGGGCTTGCAGACTATATACGGGGAGGCTGTAACCAATGCATTTCCCACCCTCGGCTTATACTCGAGTCAATAGGTTTTCCTAGTTTTTTGTGTTGAAATAAGGGATCTCGGCTTATACTCGGGTCGGCTTATACTCGAGTATATACGGTATATTTAAAAATAATTTGTCTTTATACTTGAGTTTTATTCTATTTTGCTTGAAAATGTTTCCATCCATTGGCATAGAATCCTTATAGAATAATAGTTATAGAATCCTGTCCAACATCATCATTTACTGTGCTCATAGTTATCATTAATGATCATTATATCATTTATATAATGGCACCATTATTTGCAGAAATTTACGGCTGAATTCATCATTTGTTTCAGGGGTTACAATCAAATCTGCATATTAGATGTAGCTTCTTTGCTGTTAGGGCAATGAGACTATAGAACAGCTACCATTCAATGTGTGTGTTGTTGGTTAATTCCTTCAACAACTTCACGGGGATTTTAGCTATCTTTCTTGCAAAAAGAAAAAAAATTCAAATTTGAAGGTACTAGATTTCTAAAATATCTACAGAAAAATATTAACCACAAGTTTTAAAAAAAAATCTAAGAATAAATCTTTTGTTAAATTTTGGCACAGCCATATTGCCTGTCGAAGCATTACCCCTGGAAGCGAGTCAGTCTATTCATCTATTTACACAAAATGGGTAACACACCTTTCTACAATTTATATCGAAATTATTTGTAAACCATGGTGTCAGAACCTGATGTCTAAACCTGAGCTCCCTCTAGTGGTTGTGTATATATTTTTCTTGTTTTGGGCCTGGTATCACTGATTGCAGTCAGCCAGGATGAGCCATGACTACAGCAGAAATTGACTGCTGGACCTAGATTTGTTATTCTGCATGTCAGTCATCTTGCTTGTCTTGTCTTTGCATTCCCAATTGTGACCTAGTTTGTTTCTGAAAGTGCATGTTATCTGCCTCACCTGACCTCTTGCTTATATTTAGATATATTTTTTCTACTTTTGCTGCCTTCTAGTTCCTGACAAGGTTTTGTTTGACTACTTCAGTGTTTGTCCTATTTGTATTTTCTATTCTTGCCTCCTCTGCTATGCACTTATCCAGGGCAGGGACTGTCGACCAGTTGTTGCTTATGATTAGTAAAAGGCTGTGGGTTAGGGATCACTTCCTTCCTTTTTTCAGGAAACATGGTGCACTGACATGGCATCCCTTGGCTATATACTGATTATGCTATAATTAAATTCTTATGGTTCCCAGAGGTTTTTCAGACCAATTATATGGTATTTTTGTATGCTGAAAACATGGCACTTTATATGAATAAAATATGTGACTTTTAAGGTGGTTGTGCCAACTTTTTATTGCTATCCCCTATAAACAGAATAGAGGATGTCAATATGAATGGTGATGGTGGGACTGGAAGGAGGGTCCTGTTCTCACTAATGGAGCAGTAGGTTGACATTGCATCCTCCCACTCCATTCACTGTCTATGAGAATCATAAGAGTGCTGAAAATACTTGTGCACCGCTTAGCAATTTCCAACAATTCCCTAGTATTGGAAACAGTAGTAGGACACATGTCCAACCTGCTGTTCGATCAATTAATGAGGAGTTCTCATGATTGTTGGGGGTCCCAGTGGTTACATTGAATAAAACCACTTTAGAGCTGCCATACAACTCTGCCAATGGAGAGTTGTAGGCATGATCTGTGACATGTTTAGAGGTCCATTGCAGGATTTAGTCATAACAATTGTGTTGTGGAAAAATCGGAATATCTCAAAATTTCTCCACTTATCTGAGGTCAGGTTGTCAGGATGCTTCAGCAATGAAACTAGCATTCCCCAGATTCAGATTCTATTAAAAAATTAACGGCGCGTTGATGAGATTCTCTCTACCAAGTTTGTAGGATTCCTGCATAGAGGGTGTATAAGCCCTGAATAATAAGACAAAATAAGCATACTTCTAGCCCTTATCATGTCATCAAAGGCAAGGGGCTACAGGGGATTTTGGAATGCTACTGAGATAGAAGTCTGCAGATAGAAAATGGACATTTTATGGGGATCCGTAATGGATAGATTGATTGTGTGTTTCTGATTTTTAGCCCTTTTATTTGACAAGTGTTTGCAGCTAAAATCAATCAGGTTCTGGAGGGCGTAGAGCTGTCAGAGGACGGTTCAGTGTGACCCAATGGTCTCACTTCCTGAACTAAGTTTGTGATCATAACAGATTGAATTTAAGCTAAACAGAATGTTTAAAAAAGACATAGAACTGTCCCCAACAAATTCCATGTTTTTCATATAATATGTTTGATTTGAAATATTTTCAATAATTTTGGCAAGGTAACAGGTATGGTAGAGTTTTGAAAATTTGAAGAATGTTCTTTCTGTGCAATCAATATGTGGGTGCAGTTTGTCATCATTGTTAAACCTAATTTTTCAGATTATGAATGGAATGCTTACATGAGGTTAATGATGATAATAATAAGGATTATTTTATTACTGTTTATTATTATTGCCATTAGAATCCAGTTCAATATGAAGTTACCACAAAATATAAAATAATCTATTGCTCCTTGGGAAAGTAACTTCTCTCCCTCATGTCTAGTTTTGAATCATGGCAGCTTATTATTCTGAGTTCACAGAAGACCATTGAAAAAGTGGGATATTTATTTCAAAATGCTTTAGAGAACCTTTAATTCTTCATGTACCTCATGCAGACACTTGCAATTAGTTACCACAAAAATTGTTCACTCCTTTTTTATATCCAGATAAAAGGTCTTTTGCATACCTACAGTATTTCAAAGAAATTACGAATAATGTAACAGGAAAGATCAACAAGAGAATTCAATAGAATGTTCAGAACAGGATAATTATACAACAGTGGGACTTATATTAGGAGTTGTGAAATTATGAATCAGAATGGTCACAAATATTTTAAGGTTTTATACTCTGTTAATTACATTTTGTCTGCTTTGTATTCCTTATTGAAGAAATTTTCAGGGCAAAAAAAAGACTACTACTGCTGCTTTCAGTACGACTACTGCTATACTGATACTAGTAGTAGTACGACAGAAGCGCATTGAGGTGTCATATTGCATTAAAACAAGTGAAGAGGAACAGAGAGTCACAGCTGCTAGGTTTCCTCCCATAAGGAAAGTGAACTTCAAATTTACATACAGAAAAAGCAGAGGGAAAACTAATTGACAAGTCACATAATTTCGAGAAACAATGGGGCACATTTACTTACCCGTCCAAGTTGCGATCCCCCATCCGGAATGTCCGCATCTGCCGTGATGCACGAAGATCGAGTGCCCAATATCCTGCATGTGTCGCTCCACGCTCAGGTCTGCCGGAGTTCGTTAAATCCTGTGCTTAGTCTGAATCCGTCAGATTGTCCAACGGCCCGCCCCCTGATTTGTGTCGCGTGAAAGCTGACGTGATTGCAACACAATCCCCGGCTCGATCCCCGAAAAGTCGGAAAAACCCGATGAAAATGCAACCACGGGACCCTTAGTAAACATGCCACAATGTTTTTACATAAAGAAAATCAAGCGTGATAAATCAGGGACACTTAATCATAGATCCATGCTCTGTGACTATGGTAATATAATTGTTTTATTTGTTATCCATCACCTTTCTTCTAAGATCAACTTTTTGAATTATGCTAATGAGCTTGAAGAGCTTGGGGGGAAGGGTTTGTTACCAGCGCTCCTCTGTCCTGTAGCGTCACAGGCTGTCACACAGTGTGTAATACTGGTGTAACACTGGTTTATCAGGCTTGATTTTCATGGTAGATTTTCCTTTAAACCCTTATGCCATTCTTAGTGCTGACACAATTCTAGATCCAGTCCCAGTAACTGCAGCATCATAATGCCTTGGGGCTGAAAATATGATGGCACCCTGGGAGCAGCAATATAAAGAACTAAAACTTACATTATGATGAATATCACCAATGGGATAGTCTATTGTAGTCATGTCAAACCTTTTAGATTGCCCAAACTACAACCTAAACCAATCAGTCTTATCATTGCCCTGAGGATACCAATAACTGAAAGGAGGATTTCAGATTATCAATATAGCTTTCCTTAAGGGTCACCAGAAACATGAAGAATTATGCAGCCTGGAGCAGGAGCTCCAATTATAATCCATTCCTGTCTGAACCTTCTCACTCTCACTACAGTCCCAGGCAGCTCAATATGTGTAGCTCTGTGGATCTGCCTGGCACTACTTTGAGTATTGTCTGGCAAACTCTTTGCCTGCATGCCCACAGAGTGGGTTCTGAGTGCAATAGGTTCACCACCACGGTGAGTCTTATGAGCCAGTATGTCCAATAATTCAAATAATATTATATTTTACTCACATCACGGTTTCCTATTCACATTGCTAGTTCCATAATTTGTCATAGAATTTACTTGTAAATCCTCTTCTAGAGCTTACTGATGCACTAATGAGATTTTACTTAAAAATCTAATAAATACTGCATCTGATAAAAGTCCAGCCATAGTATAAGTCATTTAAAATCTAATCTAAAAATCTGTATTTGCTTTTCAAAATAAATATTAAGGACCATACATAAAATTCTTCAAACATGTTGACTAGTGAGAGACTGATGATCCAAAAAGTAATAAGACTCAAGTGTCTTTGTTCCATTGTTGGCAGTGATGACTTGATCTCATGGATAGAGCAATGTTTCACACATATAAAAGACTCTATTAATGCTTCAAATCGCAAATGAATGCAAACTTGAGAAATAAGCTCCCTCATGATAATGAGTGCACAGGAATCCACACTGGGATACTAAATAATACTAGGATTTATGGCATGGCAAAGAAAATGTATGGCTACATTCTGCCTTGAAGGTCACCTTACATCATATGACTACAAATTGGACACCAATCTCATACTATGTGCTGGAATTCCAAATCAGGTAGTTTAGTCGAAGCAAATAATTTTTTGATTTAATTTAACAAACAATAGTGATTTTTCTTTTCATTTTAGACCACTTTTTAATAAAGATTTACATAACAGTGTACTAAATTGTGAAGTGTTGAGTTACAGACCAGGAGTACCTTTACTACAGCTATGATACTACAGAGCTGAATTAAGTTATGTTCTTCCAGGTGAGATATGTTATGCAGTTTTACATATCAGGCAGTTTTGTAGATCAAAAATCCAAATTATAGAAGTAACCTGTAACTGGGCAGACGGGGAACAGAAAGACAGACACAGATTGTGAGCCCTGAATCTCAGCCCACCAGCCTATTACTACCTACTTACACTAAACCACTCTAGATGTTGGCCAGCGACTTGCCGACAGTTCCTGCTTAATTGTAAGTTATAACAACAGCAAAGGACAAGTCAAACAAATGAATTAGGCTGCTTTCACACTTGCGCTGCAGATCATTTCAGAGTGCAATGGGTGAAAAACTCATATTTGGAGTCATTAGCGTTTTTTGTATTCTCAATTCATTTACTATGAATTAAAATTTAAGACTCAGAACAATTGATTAATGAAAAACGCATTGCACTTGCATCTGTCTCACAGTATAATGCGCATTTGATGCATGTACATAGACTAGTATGGTATATTTTTCATGCACATGACTTACAAAAGTACAGCATGCTGAGAATTTAATACATGTGAAAGAAATATGTGCATGTGTGCGTGAAAACAAATGCAAGTCTGACAAAACCCTAAGACAAGGTTCCATAGCCGGACAAAAAGGTACCAAATCAACAGACAATAGAGATAATCCAGAAGACAAGCCTAGTGGGCAGCAGTTACCAGATATAGGCAAAGGGATAGCCAGAAAGTATAAAAATGAAAATATATGCAGGCCACCCAGTTTGTCTCGTAGTTGGAGGGTTCCACACTGTGAGGAAAATCGGCATGTATAATCAGCACATGCAGGAGTACAATTGCGTGGCCTACTAGGATGCAGATCAGAATCTGAACAGTTCAAAAAGAAAAGGTGGTTGCGGCACATCCTTAAAACAATCATGGATTGGTTCCAGCAGGTATTAGAACCAGATTTGACTGTTCTCTATAAGGAGAAGCCCCTCTCTTGTGACGGCAACTTGAACCCCAAATTGAGATGTGCCTTGTCTGAATTGGAATCCAGTGAACAGATTATCATAAGAATGATAGACAATGGGGGTAAAGCTGTCAGATTATAGGAATTTAGTCTTTGCCTCTGCATTTAAGACCAATCATTTCTAGTATTGGTTTCCTTAGTGAATGTCTATGGCAGTGACTAGATACTTTGTTTCAGCAACTGGTTACCAAACTACCAGAATGTTTGACCATTTTCCCTGGGAGAACAAGTACGTGTTGGTAATGTGATGTTACCGCACTCTGCAGCTCCATCCCTCATGATTTAGGGGTAGTTGATTTAGCTCCCCATCTATACAAATCGAGCTTGGATTCCATTGAACTGTATGAATATCTTATAGATGTGACAACATTTTTGCTTTCACATCATTTCTTTATTTTTATTTTTTTTATCATCATTGAATTACCCGACATGTTCCATAAATAGGTACTTTGAAATTGCCAAATAGAAAGATGGTACGAGTTAGTTAAGACCTAATAACCGTAAGAGAGCTACCAACAAAAAATGTTATTCCCAAAAGTAATTTAAAGAAAAAATTACCGATCTTATATAAAGATGACAAATCTTCATTTCTAACTTTTGTCTCTAAAAAGGGAATTTCCTCAGGCTCAACACTCTCTCCCAGCCTTTTAATCAATGATTTAAAAAAGTGAAAATACATGGTTGGATACAAAGGGATTTTATTGTTGCGGTACTTCACGTTGTAATGTATGCTCACATGTGAAACACACGAATTCCTTTCTTCCAGGAAATAACACGAAATAAAAATTATTTAATACTAATTATTATACAAATATACAAGATGTAGTTATAGACACCAACAGTCTACGTTTGAGACTTCCCATATTGACCATTACTAAATATAATACTAACTCATTAACAAACAAAACAATTGTTAATTTTTGTCATAGAACATAATCTAAGTGTAATATTAACTTACTAATATACAAATGTAATTTGCCATATTACAATTAAATATTTGTACCATCCGCTGAGGTTGATTAATCTGTTTTTTCTATTTTGATTTAATCAGCTATTCAAGTGACAATACCATTATCCAATTGACTATGTTTAATTTTCTTTGGATGAAAGAAATTATATACAATGTTTTTGAATTAATAGTATTACCTGGCATGTGCTTGTGTGTGATGAAGCGCTAGTAGATGTACTCCCCCTGTGGCGCACAGTAGCATGGAAGTACACGCCCCCTACTAGGGGATTGGATGTTGTTTGTTGCAAATATTTTACATTGAGATCAAGAATCTGTGCCATAAATAAGAGCACAAAGTTCTCAAAACGCGTAGGCTTGACTCATACTAATCGCTTGATATTTTAACGTTTATTTGAAGATCAAATAAAGAATACATTGTTTTAATGTATCTTATCCATCTTATCACTTGAACTTTAACCAGAAAGACAAGCCTAGGGGTCAGAAGTTACCAGATATATTACACAAGCTAAGCATAACTTATGTCCAAATACTTGCACCTCTCGAGTCAACATCTTAGGCTTCTTTAGTAATGTTACATTGAGGTGTTTATATTGTGTGTTTTTGTCAAAAATATTTTTTAATTTCAAAATTTATGGAATGACTTTGTTGTTGTTATTACTTTAGACATACTACAGTATATTTGGTAGAAGTTTTAGTTGACAGGTAAGTACAATTGAAAAAAAGAGTGTAATTATTTTTTATGTAGTTGATTAAAATCTAACAGTACAGAAAACATGTAAAATAAGTACTTGTGCACAGTAGAAAGAAATAACTCATATTGTGAGCATAATCAGATACATGTGTTAATACACACACCTTGGATAATAATTTCTTGGGGGTGTTATGCATTCATAGATTTTTTAACTTTTTACATGAGATTAATGTTGATGCAGAGTAGTGTAACGGCATCTATGATAATGAAGTGTTAGGTGCAATTCAATGATCACAGTGTTTGCATAAATATGGAAGTATAAGTGAAAATACAACAGTCTTTAGTTGCCAGTTGGATACCTTGTTCAGCTATTCTGAAATTCCTAAAGACTTCAATGAAAAATATTAATCAAAATGATAACAAAGGGAAATTTTTGTTCATGATTATGAACAATGATTACAGTATTCTGGTTATTGACAAATTTTTCTCACAAAACTAATCCAATCCAATATCGCAAGAAGCAAAACCTTTAACAGGCAGGTGTATATTCAACCTCTTATGGGCCATAATAGGAGCCCTTTAATGTTGCGTATAGCCCAGATAATCATTGTTGCCCCTCTTTTGGTTTCTATAAATGTGCAGTGTGTTTTCTCTCTATGCTTCTTGGGTGTGGAGACTTTGGTAGTCTGATTTAAGAACGGTGATATATTCTCATAGTAAATTGTTCCCCAGGGCTATAGCTATTAAAAACACCAAAGTAAAAGTTGCACCTGCTGCCAGGTGTTAGAAGAGTCCAAATGCTCTAATGGCACATAAGAACAATCCACTACAATAAATGGAACATAGTAAGCAAAGGGATTTCTTACAGATTTTGCTTTGGAGAATCCTCTCTGTCCACCTGATATAGTCACATCTTTCAATTTCTTATTCATACTGAGATTACCTATTTTTATTTTTACTAGAAACTACTAAGAGTATCAAATAACAAATGACTGATATTCACTGGGTGCTTGTGTGCCTATATGATCACTGCTGCCTACCACTGGCTTATGTAACTTGGTTATGCAAACACTTGAGTTTATTAATTGGCGACAGTGGTCATGTGGGGATATGGACCCATCATTGTTGCAGATAAGTGTTATGAACCACTTAATTGATATTGGAATTGTGGTGGATGTAGAGGGTTTGTCTGCTTTTCTTAAAATTTCAGAAAAACTTTAGAGTGTAATGGCTGAAGAAACTGTTCCCATACCTTAGCCCCTACTATGACCCACTACACCTCCACCCTCATTGCCTATAGGGACCAGTATAAAGTAACCACTGCATATATGGTTTCTAAACTGCCTCCTCTAATGTTCCTGTGCTAAACATTTCCATGTACCCTTTCCATCTATGACACCTTTTCTGAAGCAGCCATCTTTAAAAGTTCTGCTGAACAATCTTTAGGTACATTCTTAACCATGAGCACTAAAGTGGAGTGGGTGCTTCACAGTACAGGTCAAGGTGAACACATAGGGATGAGTTATCAATCTGTTTAACTCAATCCTGACCGCCCACTGACTTTAGACTTCAGCAAGCGCGTGTCTCTGCAGCGACATCTTACAAAGAAAAAATATTTTTCTCTAGTTTTTGTAACTTTATCTCTCCAACAAAACTAAAAATGGAAAAAAGCTCCCTTAACTATGTGTGACGAAAAAGTTATGACCCTTAAACCAATAAACATAAAAATTTGTCAAAAATCATCCATTCTTTAAAACCTATTAAGGCCTGGTCACAAAGTGGTTAAGGTGATAATATGTGCCAGAAATCTATCTAAAATGTATTGCACTACATTTATCAAAAGGTTTCAGACAGTTTTAGACACCTTTGAGGCTTTGTTAAAGGGACATGCTTTTGGGTAAAAGAAGGTGTGGCCTAAGTTGTGCCAAAAAAACTTTGACAAAAATGGAGATTTTTCTGCACCAATAGCAGAAGAATTCTATATTTATTATCTAGCATCACACACTTGATAAATCTGGTTCAGTGTGACTGTCTGGTCTACGTGTACACTTTTAGACACTTTAAGGGATATTCATCAGAGCTTCTGCGCAAGAGGCCAAAGCCTCTTGATGTAGCTGGCACAAGCGCTGGCATATGATAAATAACTGCCTTTATAATAATAATAATAATTCTTTATTTATATGGTGCACACAGATTCGGCAGTGCTGCACAGAGCTTGCCAAATCAGTCCCTTTCCCCAATGGGTACATAGCCTGCCAGCCCCCTGTAGTATATAGGCTGCCAGCCCCCAGTAGTATATATCCTGCCATCCCCTGTAGTATATAGCCAGCCAGCCCCTGTAGTGTATAGCTTGCCAGCCCCTGGAGTTTATAGCCTGCCTGCTCCTGGAGTATATGGCCTTCCAGCCCCTGGAGTATAAAGCCTGCCAGCCCCTTTAGTATATAGCCTGCCAGCCCCCTGTAGTATATAGCCAGCCAGCCTCCTGGATTATATATCCTGCCTGCTCCTGTAGTATATAGCCTGCCAGCCCCTGGAGTATATAGCCTGCCAGCCCTGGAGTGTATAGCCTGCCAGCCCCTGGAGTGTATAGCCTGCTAGCCCCCTGTAGTATAAAGCCTTCCAGCCCCTGTAGTATGTAGCCTGCAAAAAAAAAAAAGTGTACTCACCTGACGCCCCCCTCTCCCCCCCCCCTACAGGTCCTCTTCAATCGATCAATGCTCCGGTATCTTCTCCGTGTTCCAGCACCGTCCATCGCAGGGAATGTGACGTCAGCCACTTGCTAACATCATACTGTGTGCCAATGCCGGATGATGGACGGCGCGGGGACACGGAGAAGATACCGGAGCATTGATCGATTGAAGAGGACCTGCCTGGGGGGGGGGGGCTTCAGAAGGTGAATAGACAGTTTTTTTTTCTTGACTCGAGTATAAGCCGAGTTAGGGTTTTTCAGCACATTTCTTGTGCTGAAAAACTCGGCTTATACTTGAGTATATACGGTAATCGCACCACACCTCTCTTTCTGTTATTTTTATGTACGTCTTCCTTGTTCTCCCTTGTGTAGGGAGGGAGTGTCTTCTAGTTGTCCCATATCACCTAGGATTTGCAGAGGCAAGCAGGCAAGTGACAATTTGGTGAGGTTAGTTATGGGTTCACTCTCTTTTTTGTCCTCCCTGAATCTAGTCCCATCATTACTCACTTGTTATAAATCTGCCCCACAATGTTTCTAAAATTGGGAAATAAACCAACTCTTTAACAGGTGATTATCAGTACTTTTGTTTTTTTCTAGCATCATTCTTTGCCTTTGCATATATTTTTATCATTTTGAAAATACAGGATGCTGAAAGAAAGATATAATATAGGGACAGCAATAGATTGTTTATAATGAAAATAATAACTTATTTTATCACTTGTATATGATATTCTGTACAGTGGAGGTCCATAAGTAAAGCCCATATTATGAATATAACTGAAACACTATGTAGTTCACATCTAGTCTCTTGACATCTACTTTTTGTTTCCTTAAAAATAAACCCCATTTTTGCATGAGAGTTATTTACAGTGCATGAAATATTCCCATTGTAGCCATTCGAACATCTTTTTTACTAACTCTTAAGATGCCACCAATTTAATGCAACAATCTATCAGGTTCCTGCAAATTGTACAGTAGGTACGTTACATGCCTGCAGGGTTCCAAATTTATACTTCTGTAATGGACTCTTAGATAGACTCATCTATCAGTGTGTGAAATGGCCACAGAAGAGGAGCTGCGCTCAATTTCTGTTGGTATTACTAGAATGAAAGGCTAGTCGAGAAGCCTACTGCTCACGAAAAAAGCTATTAGTTCATAGCAGTCCATGAGATATTGTATATTTGCTTTTAGCTATACTAGAAAAATGTTGAAATGTGAAATGATTTCCCCATAATGTTGAATGTTTATATTAAGTAGTGTGTCTGTGATATACATTAACTAAGCAGCTACTACGGGGTACTATGTCATGGCGTAGCCGCAAAAAGGGGAGCTCTTTTATGCATCACAATTAGCACATTTGACCTCCCTAAATGCTTGGCTACTTCCCCCTTGTAGGTCACTTTGTAATCCGCTCTCCTCAGTCCCACTACACTATTATCCGCCCCCTGATCTAAGTTCCGCCACACCATACACTTTCTATTCTCTGAAACTATGGCTCAGACTGCGCTCCAGTTATACACTCGACAGTTTTCCTTCCAGGCTCCTACCCCTTATTCCTTACAAGGACTTTGCACCCTCAGGTCCCCACCATTCATTCCTGAGGATTGACTGGAATTCAACATTTTCTGAATGGGGATAAAATAATTACAACTGCTATTTTTATCAATAAGTACAACCTCCCCCAATCTGAACATTTTGCCCAATGTTAGATCTCTCAAGTGTAGAATCTACCTGCCCACGTCCACAGAGCTCCCCTTTAAAATATACATGAGCACTGGTAAAATGAAAGCTGAGCTGTGAATGGTTGCTATGGGCAACTAGAAATATTCTGACTTTCAGACAGCTTGATAAATCTGCCCCACTGTATTCACTGTGTTGTCCCTGACAGGCAGAAGTGATCAATCGCTGCACCATCCCCCAGCTGCTGTGTATGAGTCATCCATTTCAGGTTGATTAGTCCCTATAGGTGTTTTTTTTAGGTGAGTTGCATATATTTAGGTGTTAGGACAATACTGTTTAGTCTTTTATGAAGTATTTAATATGGGTGGGTTAATTTTAATGTCCATGTTTATATAAAGTATAATAATTTGAGGCATATCTAATAATTAGTCTTTAGCGCATCAGTGTTAAGTGTGGAAACTAGGTGTCAGGTTGGTGGCAATGCTTTTTATAACTTACCTGAGAAATATGCAAATTCTTTAAACTTACATCACCATCCAGGTATTACATTTATGTGGAGCTGTGGAATAATTTGAGCATTTTAAAAATGTTACTTTATTTAAAAACTATACCAGGGTAAATAAAAGATCCTAATAGGACTTCCTTTGGCATCTCATGTCTTCGGGCAAAATAAGTCATAACTGTATGCACAGCACCTGTCAGTGGATTTGGGATTGAGATGTTCTTATTGGCACCCCCCTCCCCCTCCAACCGCTGACATGGGAATTATCATAGCTTTATTCGCCAGAAATCATCAGGGCGCAACACATCTCAGGAAGTCCCAAATATCACCCACAGTTTCTGCAAACTACAGAGAAACCTTACCAGAGTACAATATAGGTGGCCCTTATTGTAACTAGCTACTTAGTGGCCTATCCCTTTAAGTAAAATGAGATAATATAAATATATCTGTATATTCTTAAACCAAATTTCCATATAGTTTCCCCTTAATAAACATATACAGTACAGACCAAAAGACCACCTTCTCATTCAAAAAGTTTTTTGTATTTTTATGACTATAAAAATTGTAGATTTACACTGAAGGCATCAAAACTATGAAATAACACATGGAATTATATATATATATATATACTTTTGCTTTGATTATTGCTTTGCGCACTCTTGGTATTCTCATGAAAATAAAGAAAACTCTTTGATTGAGAAGGTGTGTCCAAACTTTGGTCTGTACTGTACATATAATCTATCTACAGTAGCAGCAGAGATTTTTGGTTGTAAATTGGAAACAGTAGGGCGATCCTTAAACCTTGTACATGTTGTACACAATGTTCTTCCTATATTAGCAGTTTCCTTGACCTTTTCCACCAGAATTTCTCATGAATTTTTCTTTTTCTATTTAGAACAAGATGTCTAGTTGGCACACAACAGTTTTTTGCTTGGGATTCTTCATCCTACTTGTTCAAGGAAGAGCAGCTAAGGATGAATTTGGAATTAAGTCATTTCCGCCATACATAAGACTGCGACACAAGGTGAGACATACATTTCTTTATGTGCTATTATTTTAACTGATCTGCTATTGATCCGTTGTTACATTCTATGATGGCCATTAAAAGAGCCATCAAAAGATGCCAAAAAGCCACCAAAGAGCTTTACTACTTGACTTAGAATATGCCTCTGCCTTTTTCTTTGTTTTTCTAAATAAAACACCTGTGTTGAAGGACATGAGTAGTTGTCAGCTTTTACACTCTATTTTAATAGATTATTTTAGGTGCACAGTGATAATAAGTAGGAGGGAAGTTCCAGTTTCGCTCTTTACATCAGAATCAGGTTGATAAGCCATATAAAATTGTGAAAATGGCATTGGTTTGCTCTGAAGGGACACGCTTGCCCAGATTTACTAAAGCCCCTGTGCCAGTTTTCTGGTGGACTTTGCCTGTTCTTTTATGTGCAAACTGCCTGCACATGTATTTAAGAAGTGTCCCTGACACATAAGTGTCACACACAACTTATTTGTGTTGTGGCTGCACTATACCCAACACAACACAAAATCCTGCACTGAATTGGGCGTCCAATAGAAATGTGTTGCACGCCCTATGTTAAAGCTGCACCAAAAAAGAGTTGGTTTACTCTGACGGAGCAGTGCAAGATGATAAATTTGGGCCACTAAGTGTATGGAGACACTGCTGCATGGAAACAAGTATACAGGTTAGCACATTCCAATGCATTACCTGTTCCTCCAATATGGATGTGGATATTCTATGATTTTTATTTAGCTTGTGATATAAAGCAAACTATGTAATGTTGATAGAGGCAGTATTCACACAATTTGGTGAAGGAATTCAAATTCTTCTTCAATTAGAAATGGTCTGAAAAAGTATGGCTTGTTTTAAATTATTGCCAGAAGAAGGCCTCCTCTTTCTAAAATTATTATGGCAGCATATTTAAAGGGAATATGTCAAGGAATCAGACACTTATACCCCGTAGATTTACTGTTCTTTTTTGAGAAAAAAAAAACCTTTTATATTTTATAACCCGAGATAAGTCTTTGATAAGATAATCTAATTCTTTGCATGGCTTTTACAATGACGGATGCAAGAGTAGGAGAAAGTTAATGAAAGCCTCAGGGCAAATGTCTTTTATTACCTCTACTTTTTGGATCATAATGTAAAACACAACAAGTTCAAGGTGGAGCAAGATGATGTAATCTTATTTTCTATGTCTTAACTGTGGCCATTTACTACAGAGTTATATGTTTTGTGAAAGATAACTCCACTTAATGACTTCCAATATCTCATATTGCACCGAACCATCACATTTCAGGGAGGATTATAAGATATCATACTTCAGTATGTGATGTATAACAGCAAGAAGCCTTTATAATAAGTGGATATTTTGTTTAACACAGAAGAAAACATTTAAAGAAGGGATAAATGGGTCACAGTAATATAAAATGTTTATTTCCATTTATCTTAAATCCATCCAATCTATAAAAACTAGCTTTAAAGAAAAAGTAAAAAAGCTAAATTGGAATCTGATTGTATATGAAGTCAGGCTGGGTGGCATGCTGTGCCATAAAATAGTTGCTTGATTACTCAGCAGGATTTTTTTTTTTGCGTGTTGTTTGAGAGCTTAGATTTAATATATAATAGTGGTCTCCCAGATAACAGCATATCTATCAGTAGCGCAGCATACCATATGGCATTCAGTAGAAAATAGCACAACACATTCTGACATAATGCAGCAAGTCAGGAAAACATTCTGTATTTCTGCAGTGACAATGCAAGGAAAAATAATAAAAAACATGACAGGCTACATAAACCAGACAACATATTTGAATGTCACATTTAGAGACATTGTCACTTGTGTTTATAGTCATGAACAGGACTTAGAAACACTTACAATTAACCATCACATGATTTGAGTGACATTTTCTTTTTCTACAAATGCTGCACCCTTAGAGCCCTGAGAACCACTTCTCCGAAAAGATTTTTTTTCTGATTATCAATGCAATTTTCTGATATATTATCATCTGCATATATTTTATCTATAGCTTGCAACAGCTAGAACCCCAATTATTGGAAACATGTGTACTTGCACTCAAAATCTGTCCTATAAACTATGCACCAAAAAGTTTTACTGTTTCAGATGCTTTCTTAGTTGGTAACTAGCAATGGGGTAAGTTTGTAACATCATGCACCTCCATGTACTCTGACTATTTGCACCCTATAAAAGGTGTCACACTGTTGATTTTGGCACAGCTGTCATTTTCTCTTTGGCCCCCACCATTCCCAGTGTAGCATATGATCATATTGTGTATTGAAACCATGCCAATTTAGCACCTTTAACTTATACTAAACTCGATTGTCATGGTCATATCACACAAAATCTGAGATGCAAAAACTCATCCATGTACATTTTATTAAAAACAAAAAAAAACTTTATTGAATGAAAAACACTATAATGCCTTACAATAGGTCAGTGGTGACGGACCTATGGCACAAGTGCCAGAGGTGGCACTAAGAGCCCTTTCTGTGGGCACCCAGGACTTCACCCCAGCACAGAATTTGCTAGACGTGACTCAAGGCTTCCTCCTGCGGTCTAAGACAGCCATGGACATGCTTTGCTCAGGACTATTTTAAAGAGACACCTCCTTGGCTGCCAGGACTACACAAGAAGTGAGAAGGTGTGGACAGAGATGGCTTATCTTTGGAGCTCCTGCTCTGGTTCCCCTGATTCTTCCTCTTTAGGGGACCCCGGAAGGAAGCTGCAATCCAAATTTCTCCATCTTCTTTCTATTGTATTGGTGTCCTCAGGATGTCAATACAATTGAAACTTGTGATACAGCAGGGATCAATAGGTTACTGCTCAAATTGTCATGTTGGCACTTTGCGACATAAAAGTAGGTTTTGGTTGTAGGTTGGGCACTCTGTCTCTAAAAGGTTTGCCATCACTGCAATAGGTCATCATAGTATCATAGATTTTACGGTTGAAAAAAGACACACGCCCATCAAGTTCAACCAAGGAAGGGAAGGGATTGGATGACAAAGGTCAAGGCGGAACATATACATAGAAATCACTTTGGTTAGATACATAACCAGCTACTCTATCGATCAAGAACAAGAACCTAAGCGGGGTAATTCATGCTCATTTCTATCGAAAGTACAAGCTCTGTTTGTTGTCATTTGGTTTTACTGCACACTAGGTTTCTGCATGTCCTTCCAGTGTGGTTGCCTAGGGCAGGCATGCTCAGTATCCATACATAGTTAAACACAGTGGGGCAAATTCACTTACCCGGTCCTCTTGCGATCTCCGATCTGGACGGTCCGACGAAGATGAAGTCCTGCGAGCTCACATTCTTCTTCCTGGTGCTTGTAAGTGCGTGTCTTACGACACAATTTGAAATGTTAAATCCCGCTCGTAGTCCGAATCTGTCGGGTTGTCCGATGGCCCGCCCCCGATTTGTGTCGCGTGCAAGTCGGCGCCGATGCACCAAAATCCGATCACGTGCACCAAAGTCCCCTGTTAAATGTGACGCAAAACGGAAATCGTCGGGAAACCCGACAAAAATTAGCTCCATGGACCCTTAGTAAATGAGCCCAAGTGTTGTGAGATGTCTCTTCTACTAGGCTTTTCCATGTCCTAAAAGCCCAATAACACATCCATATTTCTCTTATTTATACTGTAGGTATAGGGAGACCACACATCATAACTTGTGGCAGTTCAAATTAGAAGGAGATACACATTATGGGGCATGAGTAGAAGAAATAGCAGATAATGAATAAATGGATTACATGTACATTGCATGTATACCTGTACAATAATATTTACTGTTAACCATTCCTATCAGAATTACTAACATTTTGAAAAACTAAGAAGCAAAGGGTGTTTTGGAACAGCTACCAAAAAAAAAATTGTCCGGACATAAACTTTGTTTGTATACAGGATGGCAAAGCTGCCACAACCACAGTTGTCCATCCTGTGCTACATTGATTTCTATGGAACTTCCGGTGAGTTAACAGAATGGATGAAAGCCAAAAGTCCTAAAGGGACATGGGGAACTTGCTGTCGAACAGGCAAATAGCCAGATAAACTAATATTTAAAACATACAATTTTAAAGAGAACTGGTCATCATCTATTAGCCTAATACACCACTACTAGTATACTGTCAGGCAGCGTAACACTTTCTAGTTATTGTTTCTTTCATGGTCCAGTGTGGTGGCCTCATCCAGAAAATCAACTTTAAATTGAGATGTAAATTGGTTGTACAAAGTCCGGAAGGCGGAGAGTTTAACACTGAAGTCAAGGTATGGAACACTGAATGCCTCCTCCTCTGTGACTGATACCATGCTTCTGACTTCAGGAGGTCAGGTTATTGTTGTCTCTGGTGTAGGGCCATCAATTACAGTGAGAGCTTGACTTCTGTGCTACAACCCCACCTCCATGACTTTATAGAACCAATTTACATCTCCCTAAAAGTTGATTTTCTGAACAATGCCAACACACTTGATCATGAAAGAAGCACAATATGGAAAGTGTTCAGCTGCTCGACAACATACTGGTAGTGGTTTAATGGGTCAATTTCTGATGACAGGTTCCCTTTAAGGAATGTGTCTTCATTTTTAAAAGGAAAACAGAAACACAAGCTAGGGAAATGTTTATGTTAATGTATGATGAATGACTATGGCACTGCATGCCTAAAGCTCTGACATGGCAATAAACTTCAACTCTAATATATTTAGAGCAAATATTTCCCCTTGTATGGTTCTATACAGCACATTGCATACATTTCATGCCACTCAGTTGCCATCATTTCAATTTTAGTTTATTTAAGAGACCTTTATACGGCAACCAAATGTGATCTTTTCTGGAAGTAAGCAGCATAACTTTTCTCTATATTTTTAATGTAACTTATGTATTTAAAGTTGTTGGCTACAATCTCAAATTCATGAGGACACAGCAAAAGACTTTTTTTTTTTTACATCTTTCAATGTCCACTCCAAATGATCCCTCTCTTTAAAAAGTATATTCTGACTCTGACAACTTTTTTCATACTTCTATCAACATGTGAATTAAGTTTTTGGCTCAATGCAGCCACTGTGTGTCCAAGCCCTATTACTGACATCAGCTAAACTGTAATGGATATGTGTGCTAAGAGGAAGAACTTCAAGAGGCATTAAATACATAATAATCCAATGTCTAACAGAAGCCTTACACTAAATTTACTACATATAAGACTTAACATTAGATTAGATGCACAGAAACCATTAAGGAGATCTTTCTTTTTTTCCAAAACACATCAGAGCCCAAATGAGGAACCAAAATAAAAGATCTTTTCTTGAAGACATTTTTAACTTTATACAAAGTTGACTTTTTAGTTTAGTGATAGGTCAACTGCCCCCTGTTCTTTCATAATCATGCAGATAATCACTAGACAATGTAATGGTTTGTGGAAAGAATCTTCAGAATATTTTCCATAAATGTAAGTGTGAAGTCTTGAAAGAAGTGATTTTACATATTTTTTTTTATCTTTTACCATTAACACTGAAGTTATTAATGTAGTACATATAGCTTTTTATCCTCAAGGGAAGAGTAATCTGAGTTTTTATGTGTGATATTTTTACAGAATAAATACTTTGAAATTGCATTCCTACTTTAAAATCACCATTAATGAAATAAAATTGCTATATTAGCACACTACTCAGTACCACTTATTCGCTGAAGTTTGCCTTATGGTTCACCTTCATTTTAATGTGTTTGGTAACTTCTATGTAAAAAGTGATGCAAAGTTATATAGTGGAATAAATTACAAAAGTTACAATTGCCACATTACTTTTAAAAGAGATGGGCCACCAGGTTATTACTCCAAATAAGTGATTAAAACCTCAAAATGCGAAGTGGATAAATATATATGATTCACAACATACCAGTGGATATAGATATTATTTAAGCATAGCCATTCCACACTACATTTACATCACTGACACCAGAACCCAGGAGGGGTTCTTGGAAGGTTTGGCAGGGGCTCGCAAACATGACCAAACAACAATCAGATCTGGGCAACAAAGAGGATTTAACCCCCTACCCTTGTACCTACAACTGCAACCACCACTCACAGCTACCAACTTGTATCCATCTATCTTTATCTATCCTGCTACATGTTACCAGATTGTGTTTTGTAACCACTCTATGTCTACACTCTATTAGCTTATATCCTTTTACCCTTTACCAGTCTGTGCCCTGTAGCTCTTAGCTACCAGCTTAATTCTCACATTTACCCTACATTAACAGCCTGAACCAGCCACGAGCCTGCTGAATAAAGCAGTCATTGGATCATCTATTTGGCGTATAGTGCGGTCATACAGTTCCACTTTCCTGTTAGAGAGGTTACTTTACATTGTCAGTCCTGGCTCATTGCCACCTACTTTGTTCAGTTTTACTTTATAGAAAATTAAAGCAACATTCAAGTACATTTACTTCTCTTTCACTGTCAACAATCTTTATAACTGAGTTATACACTCACTGATGCATAAAGAGAAAATGTGACGCAGTAATGTGAGCTCTGTGGCACTCTGTCACAGTGCTTAAGAAAACCATTATATAACCCACTTAGTAAACAGTGTAAAAAATGCCATAATTGAGGTTTATTCTTGTTTACCACTGAACAAAAATGTCAAAAACAGTCCAAACACTTTTGTTTAGCAAAATGGCACTGTTAAAAACATCAAGTCTTTCTGCCGAAACAAAAGCCAACGCACAATTCCATTGACATAAAAATAAAGTTATCAATAATGGAAAGCAGTAATGCACACATAGGGGGTATTTATCAGAACTTGTACACCACAAAAGTGAAAGCCGCTGGCTGCATTTCTGCACCAGACAGGAACTTGCATAGATATAGACGCTGTACAGCAACACGCCCCTACTTTAACCCCTACGCGCGTCTGAACGTTATAGTACATCGCTGCGGGAAAGTCCTACAGGGACTTTCTATAACGTCCCGCTTCTGGCACCAGCTCACGAACTGAGACTGCACTAGAAGCAGCGGTTGTTAGCTGTATACTACAGCTGACACTGTGCTCTAAGTTTGTATAAGTAAAAAAAAGTTATAAAAAGTAAAGTTTAAACATTAGAATTAATAGAAAATAAATACATAAAAATATATGCCCCTAAAATGTCACTTTCTCTTGAAAACACTTAATAAAATATAAAAAAAGACAATTGCACAAAACCCCTCCACATATTTGGTATTGCCACGTTTGTAACACTCTGTATAATAAAACAGAATTGTTATTGGATCTGCATAGTAAACGCTGAAATAATTTTGAATTATTATTATTTTGAATTACCTTTAAAAAAATGCTATAACAAGTGATTAAAAAATGTTACACACTCTTTAATAAAACCATTAAAAACAACAACTCTTCTCACAAAAATAAGCCCTTAACCAGATTCCTCAGCTGAAAAATAAAAAAGGTATGCATATGAAAAAATGGTGACGCTAAAATGAACAAGATTTTCTCCAAATTAGTTTTTATTCAGTAGAATTGAATAAAATACACAAAACCCCACAGACTTGGTATCGCTGCATCCATGACAATCTGAAAATTTAAAAAAACATTATCGGACCTGCAAAGTGAACCACATAAAAAAACAACCCCAAAAAATGCTCCAAAAAAGATCATTTTTAATTAATACCCTTTAAAAATGCTCTAAAAAGTGACTTAAAAAAATGTTACGCACTCTAACATAAGACCACTAAAAAGATCAACACTTCTTGCAAAAAATAAGCCCTGAGCCAGATTTGTCAGTCGAAAAATAAAAAAGTTATGCATGTGAAAAGATGCTAAAATTATCAACATTTTTGCCAATTTTTTATTAGTAAAATTTGGAAAAAAATAAAAAAAAATCTATATAAATATTGTATTTACATAATCGTGATGACTCATAGAATAAAATTAATATACTATTTTTATTATGGTAAACGGACAAAATAAACCCCCCAACATCTTCCTAAAAATTGATGATTTTCATTTCCTCCATTGAGTTAATAAAATCTCACCAATCAGCTATAGATGACCCTAAATTATGTACCAAAAAATAAGCCCCTATAGGTCCACATTAAAAAAAGAAAATATTATAGCCTGTACAATGTGACAGTGCAAATCTGCTCTGGATGGCGCCTCCTTCCATTCTATGCCCGGCCGTGCGCTTGTACAGCAGTCACCACCATATATGGGATATCAGTATACTCAGGAGAAATTGGGTATCAAACTTTTGTGGAGCCTTTACAAACAGGGGGTGGGGAGCAGTATGAGGTGAGGAGAGAGACAGAGAAAGTGCTGTAGAACCACAGCCTAGGATGTAGGGACTGATAGGGAACAGGGGAGAGAGCTTGTACCTCACTATGTTTATCTATAGCACTGAACACATTCACCTCTGCTATACACACAGAGAGCACTGTCACACCACCTGCTAGACCAGCCCCTCCCCTCTTTTACTCCATACAAATGTATGGTTCACAAGAGTAGCCAAAAAAGGCTTTAGACCCAGCTAGTATAGAGCCAGACTACAGTGAGGACGATAGCAAAGGAACTGTTAAATAAAGGTAATCAAAATAATAGGCAAAGTTGTTCTACATCCCAAGAGCTATTGATTACAGGGACTACCTGTAAAGAGTTAAAATAACTTGATGATAATATTCCTAGTGACTTAACTCTGAGCTGGTTGTGGTGTGCAGGGACAGAGAGCTGATTTACACAAACTGCCCAAAAAGAGATGGAAGGCAGCAGAAAAAAGCAGACTAGAAAGTATTTTTAAATATTTTTTTAGAAATTGTTCACAAATCATCTGCAATTTAAGGTTTGTTAAGTCAGTTTATTTAAGCTTATTACATGTCAAAATAAACGTTGCTACATTTATTATGGCTTTACCATTTACATACCTTTTATGGATCATAATCCTCTCTTATGGATTTATTTACATAAAGTGGGTCTTTTCAACAATTTCAGAAAAATCTTGCCTGACACATGGTAGGGATGTTGTCAATCAATTATTTTTACTAATACAGTTTAGAAAATAACATCTGTGTTTTGATACATAAGGGTCAGTGTTTGGTTCATAAGATGAAGTAAAAATTGAAATGGTTGAGTTTCCAATCTAATGGTTATTGGATTGTTGTCTATTTTTACCTTTCATATACAAAAATGTTTTTACAAAAAACATAAATATGTAATTAATATTGAAGCTACAATAAAACTTGGTTTGGATTATTATGCTCTATGTTTGAAGCCATTTAGAAAGAAAACTAAGGGAGGAAAATGTGGAGTGGTATTTGTGAGTGGGTTACTAAAATATGTGACAATGCGTACATTTATGCAACAAGAGACTTATGTTAAAGAAAAGAATTTTAGGAGTTGATATTTAGACATAAAGTGGGCCAATACTTTCCAACTGAGTTTACATGAGAAGAAATGATTAACTTTATCGGAAACAGCGGAAAACTTTATCCTGTAAGGTATATGAAGATAAAAATTTTACCAGCAAAATTTAGTTGATGGCAAAAGATTGCAAAACTTGATGGTCACAGGGAATTATTTACAGAAAAGGTCTTCTAAATTGCAGAGCAAAAGCCATACAGCAAATACAGTCCATGATCTCGAGGGGAGAGAAGGCAGCAGACAGGTTAGAAGCCCTCTGGGCGGTGTGCAGCCAAAGTTTGGAGAGCTCCAGTAAGCCCCCCTCCCCCTGGAGCCCTTCAGTGTAATTTACATAAGGATATTCTTTTTCACAAAGGTATAATAAAGGTATGCCTGGGTTGTGCTGTTAAACCTCTACAAAGCCCCACCAGTTATCTGATGTGGTATATTTCCTTTATTTCGATTGTTAATCGAATTGATATGCTTAAGCAGTGATCGAGACAGATTTTTTAACCTAAGCTCTTTATTGTTAACCTGAAGAATCAGACACAAGTAAAACAAAAATTACATCATAAAGTGTTCAAACTAAGCCTCTATAATTATTTATGAATGCAGACACTTGTCACATTGTCAGGTAATTAAATACATTGTGTCTTCTTGATAAAAGTTGAACATGTGCAGATTTCAAACATACCACATAGTCACTTGAATTTCTCATCAGAAAACCTGTAAAGGTAAAATAACCAAAAATCCATTTTAAAGTGTTAAAAAGGGACACAAGCTACAAAATATTTCTATGACACACATAAGAAAATCTAAAGTTATAGCATCTAGTGTACACTTTTGAAGTCTAGATACTGTTAACACAGTTAGGCCTTAACCCAGGGGAGCACGCGGCCGGGTGCAGGAGAGGAGGGGTGAGCACACGGTGGATATCCGGCCAGGTCACGCAGCGGTGAGAAACAGAGTGCTCACCACAGAGTGACCCAGTGCCATAGGCCTCTATCGGGGACGTGATCTGACCTCTAATTTTGTGACCTTAGGATGTATATTGCCTTATGGCAGTCATGAATGTGTTAAAATGACATTGCTTTTAACACTTCATTGTCTAACATAAACATTATTTTACAGATAAAGCTACTTTGGATCTCTATGGTGAAAATAAAAAGTATTTAGTGTATGTGTATTGTGAATGGAATCAGTGTACTCAAAAAAGCTTTAGCTTTGACATCAATACTGTAATTTATGGGAACAACAAGATGCAAATATCGGAAGTAAATGATTTATCACACTAAATTCACTGTGAATCTTATATTTACTCAGTAATGGAACGTTTGTATGCTTACTAGGGAGGCCGCGGATGTTTGATGTCTGCTGTACATCACAAGTTCTTAGAATATTTAGCTACATCAGACCAAATTCAATTTGCCTGTAACCTTCTGCTATCAAATATATAGAAGGGTCTCACTGTAGAGAAATGTTTGTTGCTTTGTACCCTTGTATTTTGTAATGCTTGAGGCAGATTATTGATGCTATAAAATATCTAACTGTGAATTACATTGCCTCGGGGAGCTTATGCCTCAAGGTTGTTAGGTGATCATAAAATTACTTTCTTTGAATTTTGCTACAAATAGGGTAATATCCTGCAATTTAATTTTCTGTAATAGCTACATAAAACAAGTCTGTCTTTTTTTTACTCAGAAAGCCTGGCCTCCTTAGCTCCTGGAAATTGTTATATATCCCAGCTTTATATGGTTATCTGGTCATTTGAAGACGCATTTGAATAATTCTGCAATAATTTGAACACTGGGTTTATTGTACTGTAAAATTGTTCTCAATCCCAATGGACTTCGTTTTAGCAGAATTCAATGCGCAGTTAATAGAGAACTATAGTAATTCTAGGTCTGAGAATACAGGTGCATATCTATCTATCTATTTATCTATCTGTCTATCTATCTATCTGAGGTTAACTGTAAATTTATCTGGAAAAAATGATTCACGCTTCTGCAAGTTAGTGATACCTTAAGTTTATTATACATGAACTATGTGAAGGATAACAAGAATTTGGGATTTAAAACTGTATTCTATACAAAGCAGTTTTTCCAGGAATAAGCATAATTCATATCCAAATGGGTCCTTGAAATCTAAGCTAATATCTAATTAGTTGTTATTTAAAATGTTGCTCCCCTTAGCAGAAAAATGCTGGTGACACACACTGTAATGAAGAATTAAACTGCTACTGGCCCTTTAATCAATGCGCTGATTTTCTCCACCTTGAGCAGACACAGGACAGAAGATATCCACTGGTCACATGTCCCCATCAAACCTGCACCTGCCTGGGCAGGTCATGTGATCACATGATTGGCTGTAATCGATTGGTTGCAGTGCAGCCATTATGGCTGGTGTTGTGTGAGACATCATCACTGTGCAGTAATGTGCAGTGATGGCAGTTACACACATTATTACTATGGTAACAGAGCAAGAGAGTCTGTTAGATCATCACTGGGAGCAGAGTATAAGAGGAAGGAGGAGTTATGAGAACTAAAGGATCATGGGACTCGTAGTTTCCAGTGGTGGCCATTTTGTGACTAATGGAATTGAATTCTGTTACATTCATTTATTTATAGCATTATGGGTAATTTTTGTATCAGACGTTCATATTCCCTGAATACCCCTTTAACAGTACAAAAAAATTTATAGGTAATCATTCCAAAGTGGAAAAATCTTCTAAGCACAAGTCTGGACTTAACAATAAGAGTTGGCCTCATTAGGGCCATCTTTAAAGGACATGTAAAGGATTACTACTCACCTCCTTCTCCCGCCCTAAGTTGCACTAATCTTCTAATAGTATAATAACTAAGTAGAAAAATAACTTTATAAGATATGTATGTGAGAGAGAGAAAGAGATGGTGATGTCACCAGCTCTCTGAACACTATGTAGGTGGAGCCAGTTGGGACGGGGCATGAATAAATTATATAACTGTTACTCCACCTCTAACAATATGAAAGTACAAAGTCTTAAACCTATATCTGATAGTTTCCTCTACCTACATATGTTATTTCTAGTTTATTTTTCTGTCAATAATAATTGAGAAGTTATACAAGTCAGGTGGAAATTCCTCCTGTTAAGAAAACCCTGGATTTTAGTTTATCTTTATGAATAATATTAGAGCTTGACTGTCCATCTGTTAAGCAGCTGATTGTGGTTTATTTCTCTTCCTCTGGGCCACTACTATATCTTTATAGCTTCCAAGTGTATGTCATTGACAAATATCCAACAAACAGCAGCTCGATTCATCTTAAAGTGTCTGAAACTATGTGGTTTATTTTCTTCTTAAATCTCCCTCTTACCTTTAAGCAAACTCTGTATCATCCTCAAATATCTTCCAAAGCTCTCAGTGGGAAGATTTACTAAAGGTTGATATTGCTGTTGACAAGTTTGTGTGACATTAAGGTGGATTTAAATCAAAACTTGCATTTTCATGTGGGATCTTTCCTTAATGCTGTATCCTTCACTTTGGGCAAGGTTGTAGATTCTTGTTAAAAAATATTGACAAACTCACCATTAGGTATGGAAATGAATGTTAAGTGGCTGATTATGTATTCATTGTCACTACATTTATCTTAAAGATCATTAAATGGTATTTTAATGAGAAAATATGAACTCATTAGATTGCATTTTCGAAGTATTTATCACTTAAAGGGCAACGGCATACATTCTTGGATTTTTACAGCTAAATAGATTTACAATTCCAGGACAATATTATTTTAACCCCTAAAATATGAGCTAATTAACTGTAACCTTTACTGAACAAATACAGAAACATGGAGGTCTGGTTTCTATGATGTGGTTTTCTAGGCCTATTTCTATTTTTACATTGAAATCAATTGGGGGATTTATCAAAGATTTTGTTTCCTGTGGTCGCTGTTGTGGTCATATACCAGGTTTGAATGTGTCAGATACATGATGTTATCCTATCTTTCATGATACAGTCATGGCCAAAAGTTGAGAATGACACAAATATTATATTTTCACATGATCTGTTGCCCTCTGGTTTTAATATGTGTTTGTCAGATGTTTTTATAACATACAGAAATATAAGGCCATCATATTATGAGTAACAAAAGCTTTTATTGACAGTTAGAATGAGTTAATGCAGCAAGTCAATATTTGCAGTGTTAACCCTTCTTCTTCAGAACCTTCAATTCTCCCTGGCAGCTCTCAATCACCTTCTGGACCAAATCCTGACTGATAGCAGTCCATTCTTGCACAATCAATGCTTTCATTTTGTCACAAGTTGTTGATTGACCACAAGTTCTCAATGGGATTAAGATCTGGGGAGATTCCAGGCCATGGATCCAAAATCTCTATGTTTTGTTCCCTGAGCCATTTAGTTATCACCTTCGCTTTATGGCAAGGTGCTCCATCATAATGGAAAAGGCATTGTTGATCACCAAACTGCTCTTGGACTGTTCTGGAGAGAAGTGGCTTCTTTGCTGCCCTCCTTGACACCTGCCCTTGCTCCAAGAGTCTCCGCCTCACAGTGCATGCAGCAATTCCTGAGCAAGCTCTGCACTGCTGGTAGCCTGATCCCGAAACTGAAACACTTTTAAGAGATGATCCTGGCGTTTGCTGGTCCGCACTGGAGCCTTTTTGGCAACGATGGAATAGATTGTTGACTGAGGTGCAATCTTTCGAGCTATGATACTCTTCCCTGTTAGGCCAGTTTAGTGCAGTGCAATGATGACTGCATGTGTTTCTTTAGAGATAACCATGGTTTACAGAAGAGACACAATGATGTCAAGCGCCAGCTTCCTTTTAAAGTGTCCAGTGGTGTGATTCTTACTTAATCATGACAGATTGATCTCCAGCCCTGTCTTCATCAACCCCCACACCTGTGTTAATGGAGCAATCACTGAAACTATGTTAGCTGCTCCTTCTAAGGCACGCCTGCAATGAAGTTGAAATGTGTTTATGGGGAAAAAGTTCATTTTCTAGGCAAATATTGACTTTGCAATTAATTGTTGTTAAGCTGATCACTCTTTATAACATTCTGGAGTATATGCAAATTGCCATTATAAAATTTGATGCAGTAGACTTGATAAAAATTAACATTTGTATCACTCTCAAGACTTTTGTCAAAGACTGTACATTTTAGTCTGTTTGCTGTCTTTAATATGGAATGGCAGGGCAGTGGAGTCATTTTGAGACAAATGTTGTGCCTAAATGTAAAGTCTCAAATCATATATTTGACACAAAGTAATGGATCAATCAGTAAGGAAATTATGAATTTGTTGTAGCATGAGTCTATGTGTAAGTGACATTGAAAAATTCTATTTAGAGGACATTTTGGTGCAAAAGGAGGATGTACCAAAACAACACCAAAAGAAGACCATAAATCTAATGATAAATACCCCTCTATGAGTAAGGACAACAAAATACAGATTTAGGCAGTAATTGTATTCAGTAATAATACAAATTAAAAAATCTCTTAAAGAGAACTTGTTTCCAGCAACCCCCCACAAACTTCACAATGTAACTTTTTTATGAACCACTGTTCCAGTCATGGAAGTGGAGAGCTTCAGCACATAGTCAAGCTACCCTGCCTCCTCACTAATGCTGACAATGCTAAACTGATTGAAGAGAATTCCTCAGGGATGGGTGAGGAACAAGTTTGATTTCCCTTCATATAGCCAAAGTCTCTCTCAACCCCCCACCTTCCTTAGAGAGTGGTTAATGGTGTACTAGAGCTAAGGCACACAAAGCCACTGTCTCTCTTTCACCCTATCCTTAGGAATTTTCTTCAGCCTCTCATAGGTGAGCATAGGAAAAGTAAAGGGAGCTATACACTCACCTGCCACTTTATTAGGTACACCTGTCCAACTGCTCGTTAACACTTAATTTCTAATCAGCCAATCACATGGCGGCAACTCTGTGCATTTAGGCATGTAGACATGGTCAAGACAATCTCCTGCAGTTCAAACCGAGCATCAGTATGGGAAAGAAAGGTGATTTGAGTGCCTTTGAACGTGGCACGGTTGTTGGTGCCAGAAGGGCTGGTCTGAGTATTTCAAAAACTGCTGATCTACTGGGATTTTCACGCACAACCATCTCTAGGGTTTACAGAGAATGGTCCAAAAAAGAAAAAACCTCCAGTGAGTGGCAGTTCTGTGGGCGGAAATGCCTTGTTGATGCCAGTGGTCAGAGGAGAATGGGCAGACTGGTTTGAGCTGATAGAAAGGCAACAGTGACTCAAATCGCCACTATGGTAGGCAGAAGAGCATCTCTGAACGGACAGTACGTCGAACTTTGAGGCAGATGGGCTACAGCAGCAGAAGACCACACCGGGTGCCACTCCTTTCAGCTAAGAACAGGAAACTGAGGCTACAATTTGCACAAGCTCATCGAAATTGGACAGTAGAAGATTGGCAAAACGTTGCCTGGTCTGATGAGTCTCGATTTCTGCTGCAACATTCGGATGGTAGGGTCAGAATTTGGCGTCAACAACATGAAAGCATGGATCCATCCTGCCTTGTATCAACGGTTCAGGCTGGTGGTGGTGGTGTCATGGTGTGGGGAATATTTTCTTGGCACTCTTTGGGCCCCTTGGTACCTGAGTCTCGATTTCTGCTACGACATTCGGATAGTAGGGTCAGAATTTGGCTTCAACAACATGAAAGCATGGATCCATCCTGCCTTGTATCAACGGTTCAGGCTAGTGGTGGTGGTGTCATGGTGTGGGGAATATTTTCTTGGCACTCTTTGGGCCCCTTAGTACCAATTGAGCATCGTTGCAACGCCACAGCCTACCTGAGTATTGTTGCTGACCATGTCCATCCCTTTATGACCACAATGTACCCAACATCTGATGGCTACTTTCAGCAGGATAATGCGCCATGTCATAAAGCTGGAATCATCTCAGACTGGTTTCTTGAACATGACAATGAGTTCACTGTACTCAAATGGCCTCCACAGTCACCAGATCTCAATCCAATAGAGCATATTTGGGATGTGGTGGAATGGGAGATTCGCATCATGGATGTGCAGCCGACAAATCTGCGGCAACTGCGTGATGCCATCATGTCAATATGGACCAAAATCTCTGAGGAATGCTTCCAGCACCTTGTTGAATCTATGCCATGAAGAATTAAGGCAGTTCTGAAGGCAAAAGGGAGTCGAACCCGTTACTAGCATGGTGTACCTAATAAAGTGGCCGGTGATTGTATATGTCTGTAGTTTAATATTGAAAAATTAGAGAGCTCTACGGCGTTGCTCCAAAAGAGTTATTCATAAAATTCTGTACTTTTGATGGTTTTATTGGTAAAAAGATGAATGTAATAACTATACATTTCGAGATTATACCATGTTCTTTCTTAGATGCATAACAATGTACTACAAAACATATAAAACAGTAATCAATCATAATAAAAAATTAAAAAATGTGATTTCATACATTACTAAGAGATATCAAATATATAATATATAAATGCAGTACAATCTTCTATTAATTGTTCAATTTGAAACTCATAATTAGTAAATAAATTATATTTATATAACAATAAAGAAGAAGACGGAATATGTGAATGGGGATTATCAATAGATACAGGCAATACATCATTTAAACACATGATTTAATTAAATAAATAAATAGAAAGTATATACTTTACAATATAGTTCTCAAAATGTATCCCCTAGCATGGTCCAGTTAACTATTGATAAAGATATATTTAAAGTTATATTTTATATGAATATTTAATTACCAGAGTGCGCTCTGCCTTTCAAGCACCTTGTTTTCGCCCTCTATTTTATATTTTATTTTCTAGTATGTATTTGAATATTGGCAGACATCTAGATAAAGGACAACTAAAGGACATCTACCACCAGTTTACAGGTGGTAATAAGGCTGCTTGTTCCGTCTAGGGATGGGGAACCATTTTTAACACGTTTTCTGGCTATCTTTATTAATGAAATAATAACATTGTGAAACAGCCGGAGGCGATCAGGCTGATGGCGCCCAAGCGCCTCTCGGCTTCCCCGTCTGCTCCGGGCCGGGGAACTAGGAGAGAGCACGCACTCCACTCTCTATGCATAAATTAAACACCGGTTAATTGGTGGTCCTTTAAGTACTAATTCCATACTGGTAGCATGGTGGTAGCAGGGAGTCAATCAGGAATAGGGAGATAGGGCAGTGTAGGAAACAATGAATATGCAGGACTCCCCTACTGTGATTGAACTCACCTCAGGTCAGTTGCATATAAGTTTACAAACTGATTTTTTTTAACATTACAGCTATGGAAAGGAACCATTTAGAGATAAGGTCAATGCTTTTTATCTATAGTATTTAATGAAATATTTATTTTGGGTGGGTTAATTTAATTAACATTCGGTTTAAAGGGAACCTTTCACCACATTAACCACCTTAAGCCTACAACTAGTTGTCGGAGTTGATATGTTTTATATATGAAATTAATAAGTTGTTCCTTGCTCGTGTGAGTGCCGACTCACTCACCCACTAGGGATTATGTCCACAGTTGCAGATTCTCATGGTTCGACAATAAGGATCCAAGCAAGCTGCTCAGGTTGTAGTTTATTACTGATGTTCACAGGGTGACAGCAGAGTGGAAAACTGTTATCTGGAGCCTAAGGACACAGCACAATTTATGTATACAATGGTATTACATTACACCAGTTGTTACCTTCACATTACAACACCCCCTACCATTGTCTGCAGCTGTGTTCCTGGCACCTACACTCCATTATCATATCAATGGAAGTCTCTGGAAGATTCCTCAATGTGGACTACAGAAACATCCCTGTCTGACCAGAATGTACTAGAATATTTCATCAGAATATTCCAATATATCTCCTACACCAGTACCTTCTTCTGTAATATGTGCGTTGCAGCATGAATTAGAAATCATCTTTTATTCTTTTGCACGATGCAGTCAGGTAGCCCTTCCTCCTGCAGTCTATTTGCCACTCCATGCATCTGGCATTCTAGCCCTGCCTCCTAATTGTGCCGGCACATGATACATCCCCCCCCATGGTATATGTGAGTGTGTATACAGGGGGGATGCAGATCTTAATAATCTATAGGAGTTGGAGCAGATTAGTTTCATAATGTATAGGAGTGTATAGGGAGCGTAGAGGGCCACAGTATATAGTAGTGGTGCTTAGGGAAACTTAAACTGTATGAATGGCCCTGATTAACTGATTGGGGCAGATTTACTTACCCGGTCCGTCCGCGATCCAGCGGCGCGTTCTCTGCGGTGGATTCGGGTCCGGCCGGGATTCACTAAGGTAGTTCCACAGCCGTCCACCAGGTGGCACTGCTGCGCTGAAGTTCCCCGGAGGCGCGCTGGAATGCCCTGAAATTCACCGGCCTATACCTGGTGAAGGTAAGTGTAATTTTCGCGACACATTTTTTTTCTTAAAGGCGGCGGTTTTTCCGAATCCGTCGGGTTTTCGTTCGGCCACGCCCCCCGATTTCCGTCGTGTGCATGCCAGCGCCGATGCGCCACAATCCGATTGCGTGCGCCAAAATCCCGGGGCAATTCAGGTACAATCGGCGCAAATCGGAAATATTCGGGTAACACGTCGGGAAAACGCGAATCGGGCCCTTAGTAAATGACCCCCATTATGTCTATATACCCAATAAAGGATAACAACTTAGTCATAGAATCTCTAAATTTAATCTCCATAAATACAAAATATACATAAATTTTTTTTTTAGAAATGTATATTTGAGACATATTGCATGATTCAGCTGCAGCTGAAGTGATTTTTGGAGAAAAAAAGAATGTTAACACTCGAAGAAGATTCTACAGATTTGTACATCTGTTATTGTAACACAACCAAAGTATTTATTAGCTTTTGTAACAAAAACAAATTGGAAAACTGGAATTCGTTTCAACAACCTCAAAAAGCAACATCTTCCCATACCCTCAAGTTATTTTGTTAATCAAAATCAGAAGATTGAAACATCACACCTGGAATATGTTGCTGGAAACTTGAATTGTGTAAGAAAAATTCAATATGAGTGAATTTTGCTTTATGTATATATAGGTCCAAAAAGAAGGATGCATTCCAAATAGAGGGAAAAAGGTGAAGAGTTTATTATATTACATGTGCAATGTTTCAGCGTCAGTCGTTTTTTGTATAAAAAAAATAGGTTTTATGGAAAAAAAGATATGTTATATAGTAACTTTCAATGCCATGTGCTCTGTGACTAGGCACTAGGCACGTGGAAGTGTCTATAGAGGAGCAGTTTCAAACCGCACCTCCGTGTGTCCACTTCAAATATGTTTAAAAAACCATCACCCCTCTGTAGCCACTCTCAGGAGACCATGAGTTGTGTTGTGCAGAAGTCAGGTGGGTAGCTTATAGTCCTACCGAATAGACCAGTGATGGGCAACCTTTTGAGCTTGATGTGTCAAAATTTGCCAAAAAACCAAGCATAACTCGGGTGGTGTGTCACCATGACAAAAAAACATAATTTTGTGATATTTATAGTTTAAATAAATATGTATACTATTTAACTTCTAGGGTACTTTAACCGTAGGTTGTCTGATAGATCCTACCATGTACTGCCATACTACAGTCTGGCAGTATATTGGGATTTTCCCAATCATCTATTACTATGTGCAAATCGCACATTGTAATAGATTGGTTACAATCAGACACGTGTGTAAATGCTTAGTAATGCTTAGTAACCTATGAAAGTTCACAGGTTATAGCGATGGCGCAGGCGCCGCTGTCTGCATTTTCTTCATGCCCTCTTGGCATGGAGAAGGTGTGAGGAGCAAAATAATCACAATGTCTGGCGATTTGCAAGGCGTTGCGATTATTTCAGGGCTTCTACGTTACAAAACTGACACACAAGCCCTGATGACTGTCTTCTATCATACAGTGCACTCACCTTACTTACTGTATGATGAGAGTGGTTGTCCTCCCTGGCCCCTGCTGTGGAGATGGTCAGTGTAGAGGTGGCAGCTGCTGGGACATGACACAAGGCAGCAGCGATGTGGACTCTGACTGTGCTTCCTCTCCCCCCCCCCCCCCCGACCACAACTATCAGGAGCTCCAGAGGAGCCTCCTTGGTGTATGGCCAGGTCACCTCTCCTGCTGTGCCCCATGCTGATACCTGTGCTGACTGGAGACACTAGGCACAGCTCACACATGGGGAGGGGCCGGCCCGGGGGAGGAGGTGGGGAGAGTGCTGGAAGCTCAGTGCAATCTCTCAGCCTCCTGGCTACTGCACCTGGTCATGTAGGATGAAACTTAACTCTCAGGCAGTCGTGTGTCAGTGAAAATGGCTACGCGTGTCAGCACTGACACGCGTGTCATAGGTTAGCCATCACTGGAATAGACTGTTAGTGACCCAAGCCTCTTGATGTATCTGGCACAATAAAGGGACGCATGGCCGCTATCATGCACCGATGTATAATAAATCTCCCTCTATGTCTTTAACTCCTTGGTTCTATAATTCATAGACCAACAGGCCTGTTATGATTTAAAAAATGAGATACCAGATCCAAATATGATACTAGAACCATAAACTTTGAAGCCCAAAACATGGGTATCTGAAATAGTGCCATCCCTTCAGTCTTCTAGCCTGACTTATCTTAAAGGGGTATTCTCATCAGGGCATTTACATTTAATTAAATTCATTTACCATATGTAAACATTTCTTTAATTGGATGTTAATAAAAAAAAATGTTCCTGTGTGAAGATAATTTTCTATAAATGTAGTGATATGGTCCCTTAGAAACCAGATCAGCTTCCTCGGATACGACCACGTCACACTCTGGCAGCGGTGGCCAGACATGCGCTATCGAGTCCTGCCTGACCTCCTGGATCATTACCACAGGACGACTGTGGGACCTGCAGTAAATCCCGGACATTTCATATACAAAACCTTTTTGTTTCTTTGTGCAATCCCTCCAGCAGAGGTGGCCGTATCCGAGGAAGCTATCTCGTTTCTAAGGGACCAAGTGACTACATTTATGAGAAATTATCTTTACACAGGAGCATTTTTTTTAATAACATGCAATTGAAGAAATGTTTATATATGGCAGATGTATCAAACTGAATGTGAATGCCCAGACGAGAACACCCCTTTAAGCTTAGAGGCTGGAGGGGTAGCATAATTTCAGATGCCAATATTTTGGGCTCTACATTAAATATGGTCTCAGATTAAAGAAGAGAATCTCATCTTTCAGTTCACAAAAGACCAGTGGAGCTATGAGCTACAGAACCAGAGATACAGGCATTTAAAGTAAAAGGTGGGAACTTGATCATAATCTCCAGCTTGCATTTCACAACTATGAATTTATCTGCTCATATCTCTACTTTTGTATATTGTGGAATAACAAGCCTGATATGATTTGAAAGATAACATTCTATCCTTTAACACAATACCAGAAGCATGGTTCTAGCAGCTCTAAAACTCAACATGAAGGCATCTATAGTGATATCTCTCTTCCAGCTTATGTATTGACTCTTATTATTTTCACAAGATTTTAGATGAGATTTTTTTTAGGTGAACAGGTAAGATTTCCTATAATAGAGGGAATTCTAGAAAGGACATCTCACTCCCTTCCTGCTGCCAGTAAAGTGTGGTAAAAGTAGGTGACAGGTATAAGATAAAACAATAGGTAATACAGACATATTCAAACCACCAGTCACAGTAAACAGAACATCTCTAATCCATTTACCAAAGGTTACCATTTTTTAAATGAAAAATGCATCTTTGCTCTTGTTGGTATTTTTATTTTTTCATATTTATGTAGGCTCCCTTAAAGCAATAATCTTTTGGAATTGATTGAGATATTCAAATTAAAAAAGGAAAAAATGTGCTTTGATCAGGACATTGTATGTATTACAATAAAAACATAGCCCAATAGCAAATGTTACAGTATCATCAGTTTGATCCAATACCATTTATGCTCCTCGCATCTATAAATTATAAGGAAGTCATTGACCTTAGTATTCACATGCCATTCATGCACACATGAACATTGAGGCCAGTGATTGGCTGCAGTGATCATACAGTTTCTATCTCATAATATTGAGAATTGATATGTGATGGATTTTGCTACCATCTTTATTGTGTATGTGAGAACTTTTAAATCACATGAACTAGAAAGTTACTGTACTTCACCGTCGCTGTTCAGTACAATCCACATGAATATTCCCCAAGAAATTATACTGAATTTGACCTGCTTCTGATTTGACTTTCATACTTTATGTGAAACACTGACCAAGTACTGACCAAGATTGTATTAAAATGACATGTGGTGAGTTTAAAAATATTTCTTTATATAAGTATTACGATAAATAATAAATAAAAATACATTGCAAGAATGTTTATAAATGTTTTTTTAAATCTTTCCACGAAAAACTGGGAAAACAAATTAAGTATAAACTTAGGGTGGGAAATGCATCTGCTACTCTCTAACAAAGTGTCAAGTAGTCTCCCTTCATGAAAGAAATATCCACAGCAGCCCTTCGAATTAATGAAATGTCCAGCAAAGTGCCCCCATTAGTATAATGTTCAGCAGAGTACCCCATTAACATAATATTCAACAGAGTGCCCCAATTAATATAGTGTTCAGCTGAGTTCCCCCATTTATACAGTATATAGTCCACCAGATTGCCCCATTATTAGAATGTTTAACAGAATGCCACCATTAATATAATGTCCTGCAGAGTGCCCCTGTTAATATAATGTTCAGCAGGGTGCCCCCACTAGAATAATGTCCAGCAGGGTGCTTCCACTGACATAATATTCAACAGAGTGCCACCATTAGCATAATTGTCGAACAGGGTGCTCCCATTGATATAATGTCCAGCAGAGTGCCCCCTTTAATAAAATGTACAGCAGAGGGCCCTTCTTAATGTAATGCCCAGCAGAGTGCCCCTATTATTAAAATGTCTAGCAGAGTGCACCCTTAAACAAAAAAAGTTAGTACTTAGTTTCGGTCAATGAGTAGTTGTGGTCAAAGATTCCTACTCGGAATGGTCATCAGTTATATATTAATGATATAGAGGTAGGAATTAATAGCACGGTGTCTATTTTTGCAGATGACACCAAGCTGTGAGGTGTAATATGGTCTATGGAGGATGTTCATTTGCTGCAGGGTGACTTGGACAAACTTAGTGTTTGGTCGTCCACTTGGCAAATGAGGTTCAATGTGGAGAAATGTAAGGTTATGAGCCTGGGGGCTAATAATCCAAAGGCAAAATATGTCCTTGGGGGAGTAAATCTGGGAGAGTCCCTTGTTGAGAATGACCTGGGGGTACTTGTAGATCATAAATTGAACAGCATGCAATGTCAATCAGCTGCCTCTAAAGCCAGTAGGATCTTGTCATGTATCAAAAGTGGTATGGACTCTCGTGATAGGGATGTAATATTACCACTGTACAAGGCATTGGTTCGGCCTCACCTGGAATATGCTGTCCAGTTCTGGGCACCGGTCCATAAAAAGGATGCCCTGTAGCTGGAGAGCGTTCAACGTAGAGCCACAAAAATGATAAGGGGTATGGAGGGTCTTAGTTATGAGGAAAGATTAAAACAACTAGATTTATTTAGTCTGGAAAAGAGACGACTACGAGGGGACATGATTAATTTATATAATTATATGAATGGTCCATACAAAAAATATGGTGGTAAATTTCAGAGCACTGTCTCTGGAGAAATCAAGGTTTAATCACCAGAGGCGACAGGGCTTTTTTAATATGAGAACTGTCAATCTGTGGAATAGCCTGCCTCAGGCGCTGGTCACAGTAGGGAGAGCAGAGAGCTTCAAGAAGGGTCTAGATGCCTTTTTACACCTAAATAACATTGATGGTTATGTTATATAGAATTGTTTCCCCTAAATCCCTTCCTCATGCAATCCCTTACTTCCTTGGTTGAACTCGATGGACAAGTGTCTTTTTTCAAACGTATAAACTATGATACTATGATACCCCCGCCGCTGACTTCCAATGTCCTCTACTCCCCGCAGCATGTCTATGCGTTATAAACTTTGATGTCAGCAGGGGGTGACACTGCCTCGTCATGGTTTCTGTGCTGGCAGATCGCATGGGCGTGCATCTGCCACTGCAGATGTGGAGACATACTGCAGAGAGAAAACGGCACTGTGGGTCATTGCCGGAAGGGTGAGTACTAAAATTTTTTTATATATATACAATATATACATATAAGCCGAATGCGGCACAATATTTGTGCTGAAAATCTCGGCTTATACTCGATTATACACTCACCGGCCACTTTATTAGGTACACCATGCTAGTAACGGGTTGGACCCCCTTTTGCCTTCAGAACTGCCTCAATTCTTCATGGCATAGATTCAACAAGGTGCTGGAAGCATTCCTCAGAGATTTTGGTCCATATTGACATGATGGCATCACACAGTTGCCGCAGATTTGTCGACTGCACATGCGAATCTCCCGTTCCACCACATCCCAAAGCTGCTCTATTGGATTGAGATCTGGTGACTGTGGAGGCCATTTGAGTACAGTGAACTCATTGTCATGTTCAAGAAACCAGTCTGAGATGATTCCAGCTTTATGACATGGCGCATTATCCTGCTGAAAGTAGCCATCAGATGTTGGGTACATTGTGGTCATAAATGGATGGACATGGTCAGCAACAATACTCAGGTAGGCTGTGGCGTTGCAACGATGCTCAATTGGTACCAAGGGGCCCAAAGAGTGCCAAGTAAATATTCCCCACACCATGACACCACCACCACCAGCCTGAACCGTTGATACAAGGCAGGATGGTTCCATGCTTTCATGTTGTTGACACCAAATTCTGACCCTACCATCCGAATGTTGCAGCAGAAATCGAGACTCATCAGACCAGGCAACGTTTTTTCCAATCTTCTACTGTCCAATTTCGATGAGCTCGTGCAAATTGTAGCCTCAGTTTCCTGTTCTTAGATGAAAGGAGTGGCACCCGGTGTGGTCTTCTGCTGCTGTAGCCCATCTGCCTCAAAGTTTGACATACTATGCATTCAGAGATGCTCTTCTGCCTACCTTGGTTGTAACTGGTGGCGATTTGAGTCACTGTTGCCTTTCTATCAGCTCGAACCAGTCTGCCCATTCTCCTCTGACCTCTGGCATCAACAAGGAATTTCCGCCCACAGAACTGCCGCTCACTGGATGTTTTTTCTTTTTCGGACCATTCTCTGTAAACCCTAGAGATGGTTGTGCGTGAAAATCCCAGTAGATCAGCAGTTTCTGAAATACTCAGACCAGCCCTTCTGGCACCAATAACCATGCTACGTTCAGGCACTCAAATCACCTTTCTTCCCCATACTGATGCTCGGTTTGAACTGCAGGAGATTGTCTTGACCATGTCTACATGCCTAAATGCACAGAGTTGCCGCCATGTGATTGGCTGATTAAAAATTAAGTGTTAACGAGCAGTTGGACAGGTGTACCTAATAAAGTGGCCGGTGAGTGTATACAGTATATATGAACATATATCACAAATGATCAATCACAAAGGTTACGTGACTTTTATCTTTTAGGTATCAAATTTACACAGGCTTTCAATCTTTACTATACATATTACTTAAGTCAATTCAAATCAGGTCCTGCTGCAAGGTACAAAATTTACAGGCATGAGGTGAGAAAGAAATAAGTATTCTTCTCCTTCACCTGGAGTAAAGCAGCAGCCAATTTTGAATCAGCATCATTAACTCCTGTGAACATTTTCTTGTCTCAATGTAAGAGATTTCTTTAGAATATTTTATTTTTTTATGAGAAGGTCTAGTCTTTACAACAGTTTTTGCATTATTTCTATCCACTATTATTTCAGGGCATTTTGTATCAGAACAGATTTAAAAGCATTTAATTTCACACTTCATAAGGAGTTTTTAACATGAAAGATGAATAACTAGTCTTACCTAGCCAACTGTTTTACACAGCAACCACTATCCTTGAAAAAACATGTCTCAGATTTCTAATTGGCTGAAGATTCCCCCTGGTTATTATCATTTTATAGGACAAGTGTATTATGTCTTATATATTTCTGCTATAGTTGGTATAACAATAATATCTAGATATTAAAGGACATCAACCACTAATATAAAGTAAAATTATAATAAACATACACACCGATTACACTCTTCTCCCCGATCCAAATGGAGGTCCTCTGGTCTGGAGCCATTAAAGCTGAAATATATAAAAAATGAAAATGACATTAACAATTTAATCCCAAGCCATGAACTCTTGAAAGTGTTAATTTCTGACCAAATGTAGCTGTAAAATGTATTACATAAAATACAAAAATGAGTGATACATTCCTGAAGACAGCATGTGAAATATAATTGGTACAATAACATATAAAGCAGACCAGATCCTGCTAGTTCCCTGTAATACAGAAACCAGGAATGACTCACAAATTACTATAGAAGGCAGAATAAACCCCTTTTCTTCCTATTAGTATTTTTAGCTTTTGTGTGTTCACAATGTGTTGTGAGATTCTCTGGTAATAGGAAGACTGGAAAGTTTTAATCACCTTACCCATGGTACTTTATAAGAAAACAACATAGGTTTAGGAGCATCATTTTATCGCATAACAATGTGAAGAACTCATTATATTCTTATTATTATTCTGTGTAGTTATGTTCCTATTTTATACCTTTTATGATTTTGTTGCATTTTTTCACATTTTAATTGCTATGGTGTTGCTGTTGGATTTTAAGGTTCCTGCTAGTTTCACCGAGATCAAGTTGCTCCAAATTTGTTTGGGTCAGGTAAACACACAATAGAGAAAGCAGCACTGGCACTGCCCCTATTTACACACATAGCTCTCATTAAAATTAAGGGCTATGTAAATCATATATAAGAGAAGTTTGTCAGGCTCTATTTGTAGCTGCCTCTAAGCTGGTGGAAGGACATAGACATTGCTATTCTGAATCCTGCTCCTCCTCTCTGCATTGCTCTTCTATTTAATCTATCACTTAATGGAGCTCCAGTCCATCTTGCTAGTCAGGGGGAATTCAACAAAAAATCTGGTTCTATCTAAGTTTGTCAAAAAGTTATGGACCATTTAATTGGAATTATATAGATAAAAATGAATCATGTAAGATAGCATGCTTTTCAGCAATAACTTAACTAGGCCTCATGCCAACACCAAGACGTTATACATCAGTTGAGGAAATTATTATTATGCACAGTGTTAATGCTCCCCATTCTGGATTACAATACAGTGGAAATCCCCCCAGTCATAGATTTCATATATAACCTGTGCCAGTATCAGGCTTACAGGCTATAGTAAATTGAGCAAGTTGGGATCCAGTGCAATGCCTTTTATGCTCACATTTCAAAAAGTGATGTGAGACTGACAAGAGGATGAAATAGTTGCAATTGCTTGGCTGTGTGCCGGGAATTGTGACTTTTTCATGCCCTGTCCAGCAGAAAATTTTGGAGGAACATTAAGCCATAAGATACTATCGCCATCAGAATCAATGAGACTCCAAATAAAAATTGTTCAGATTCGAAAAGCATTGAATTTTTTTCTCATGGTGCCATGATCATTTTTAACCGATATGAAATAAAGTGTTTATTTATGGCACCATGAGAAAAAAAATAAACGCTCTTCAAATCTGAACAATTCTTATTTTTAGCCTCATTGATTCTGATGGCGATAGTATCTAAATAGCTTAATGTTCCTCCAAAGTTTTCTGGTGTACAAGGCATGAAAAATGAATTTAGCTTAAAAAACCAAGAAGATTTTTTCCTAAAGGACTCGGGCACCGCCTGGAAACCTATTTATATTTCATGAATTGCACTGACCCAAACTCAGCTAAGCTGTACAGTGGCAATGAAAAGCCTCAAGGATAGGTGAGCTGAACAGTTATACAATAGTCACAAATACAAAGTCAAAATTTGGTTACCTTTTCGATTTGTATACAGAAAACTCTGTATGCTATTGTACAATGCAAAAGTCCCCTTCTTACATGTATGCCTTAGGGCAGTGTTCCTCAAATACTGGTCCATGGACCACTGCTAGGGATCATTTATTACCTTGATGCTGGAGGAGGCTGAGGCAGGAGGAGCAGACTGAAGGTTCTGTGGGCAGTGGGAGGTACAAGGAGCAGAACTGCTGCCGCCAGGTAACTTCACAATACTGATTGTACAATCTTTTGTACAGGCCCTTGGGGCAAAAAAAGGTTGGGGACCAATGCCTTAGTATAACTCTGTACAAATATAGCTGTAATAAAGAGGTTTGCATAAGCCAGAAATATTCAGCATATATGATGGAAGCTGCTAGACTAGACTGATAAAATTCACTGTAGTTAGGATTTGCCTTGATCAGTTTGATCATCCTTAGGAAGTCAGCTTGAGAGTAAAATAAAATGATAGTTTTTCATATTTTGAATAGAGAAATGTATTTCTTTTCAAGCAGTTAAGAACCTAGGTATTTTACCTCTGAAATACGTTAAATTCTGTCAATTTCTCTGTATGTAAAATACTTAGTCACCAAATCATAGCTTAGATATTTTAGACAGCAAATCTAAATTTTGGTAATTAAATGATTATACAATCAAATTGATTTTCCCACCTTCCCCAATAGATAACCCCCCTTCTGTGTGCCACTATCTGTTTAATGTATATTTTTAACCATTGATTACTAATAAAGATCTACTATTTATACAGACATTTTTTTTATTATTGTTTTGGCATCCCATCTCTCAATGTTATTGGGGGATTCAATCAGTGTTATAATTACAGAAATTACCAGAATATTAGCAGGAAACAGACAACTCCATAGCATCTCTTTTCTTGTGATTGGTGGCCTTCCTATTAGTCCAACCTTATTCTGTGGATGACTTTAGTTAACATTAGTTTAGTTAACATTAGTTTAATTAACAATACAAATATTTACGACATACATTTTGGCAATGAAGTCAATGAGATATTGGCCTTTCATCAGTGCTTTAGAATGAATTATCTGAGATGCTAATTAAAAGTTATGGCTGGAGTATGGAGTACTTTTGCACCAATGAGGCTGTGGTTCTAATCCACCTCCTATTTTCTCACATTCAGATTGATACACAATGGGTAGAAGAAACTACAAAATACTTGATAATGTTGAGCATACCCAAATCACAAAGTTGGGTCCTTGCTGAACCTTGGCTGTGCGGGTTCTCCCGGACTTGACCCCGAACTTCTGGTCGTCTCAACCCCTCCATGGCGCTTCAGCTGCCATTTTAGGAATGATCATCATTCCCTGCTAACATCATCGGGAATGATGAACCTTCCAAACATGACAGTGTGCAGTGCATGTTGTTCACTTATTTGAATGCCTCCAGTGGCTTTGTCAGCGCCATTTAAAGATTTAACACTAGCGTTCAGGTGTCACTTGTGGGGTCAGTGGGGTGTCGGGTTTTTATAATTTCTGTTTGTAAAAAGGGTATTTCTAATAATAGGTGAAAGATATTAGATTTTTGGGCTTCCAACATTTGGTTCCATTGCTAATTAATTGCGAGTTTGAGTCCCACTGAATTTCTGTTGTCCCACTTGTATATTTTTGTTTTATTTCGAATTAAACAAGTTTTTGCGTGATGATAAAATGTATCCTAAACATTTTTTTAAATTTGCTATTATTCATGTTTTTGAATCATAATAATGCACAAACAATACAAGACAGTAATGAATAATAAATAATAATATTTGTGTCCTGAATGTATCTTCTTTGTGATATACAGTCTTTTGTGACTTTGAGACAGCAAAGGTATTTCCTCATCTAGATCTACATAACTCTTATTATCATGAGGGCAGTGTATAAATAATGCAAAGTTAATTAAAATCAGCACTCCATATCTTCTGTGATAGCCATTAATATACCTGAACATAAATCTCCGTGCATGAGATATTGTAATCTCGATAAGTTGTTGGAGGCGCAAAGGCAGAACCTAGCTTCTGACTTTCATACAATAAAACACTCTATCCTGTAGAAAGGAGAATATAAGATGGATAATTCTTCTCTACTTTGAACAGTGTGTCGTTTTGTGACACTGCAAATGCATGCAGCGGCATTATCATACAAGGTCAATAGGTAAATAGTTGGTTTCACAAGTGTGAAAAGGACAGAAAATAGATGGGCACAGGAGAAAAAGCATAATAGATAATAATAGAATAGGAGCTGCTACTCAAGTGTTAAGCCCAAATGAACTCAAAAACCAAGAGAACAGTGAAATAAGTGCATAGCTCAAAAATGTAACAAGTAGAAAGGTCTTTATTGTAAAAAAAAACATTAAGATGTCAGTGCTTCATGAATAAGATGAAAGCATCAAGGACACCATAATCATAATAAATCTATCATCAAAATGAAGCATGATAAACCAGGGAAACTTACCATATATCCAGGCAATTTTGTTAAATTTGTTATCCATGGCCTCCTTCCTCCCTCCTTCCTAAAATAAAAATAATCCCAATGAGTGAGTGTAACGAGAACCCTTCCATGCTGTAACTTCACAGGCTGATACACTGTGCACATCTCCCCTCCCTCAGCACCAACCCCCTCCCTCTGCCTGCTGTAATCTCACTCAGTGAGAGTGAAAAGTGCTCTTGCACAGTGTAACAGCCTTTGAAATTACAACAAAGAGGAACTCTGGTAACACCCCCTCATTAGCATTTATAAAAGATGATTTTAGAAGAAAGGAGGCCATGGTTAACAAGTATAAGAAGATTACCACAGTCACAGTGCCTGGATCTAGGAGTTAGTGTCCCTGGTTTATCATGGTAGATTTCATTTAAATATCATATGACTAACATTGAAATAACAAATTCTTAGTGGAAAAACTAAATATCTCCTCAAATCATGAAAACCTGGAATCTGAATTGGTTCCACAGGAGACTACTACTGTTCTTTATGGATTCTTGTATGCAGCATTGTCATTCTATAAGAGCTAACATTGAGTATGCCCATGGGTCTTCTTATGGCCATGTATTACTAAGAAGAATAGCAGTGCAGCACAATAAAGAACTAATACTCTAGAATACAGTTTTTAAGAGGAGCACAAATGGTACTAAATCAAGCATGCAAGGAAATCTGACTTGACTAAATGTTTGATTTGTACTTTCTAGAAACAATATCTGAATACCAGTATTTACAGTATTATTAAACATTTCTGCACCCTTTAGGCTTTAGAAACACTAGTTAGCATCAGTAAAATATACTTAATAATATAATAGTAGCCACCAGAGTTTTTTAACACTTTGGCACTTTGGTGGGCCTTCTCCAAAAGGTTCAAAAGTAACCTGCTTTTTACTTAAGCAAAAACCTCTGAAAACACTACTCAATGGCAGTTTATAGCTAATCCACATCCCCTCACGTCAGGGAATGGAGACAGGGCAGATTGGGCAGCATGATTACTTTTGCACACAAATGTTAACACTGAAAATACATCAAAATGTGTATAAAAAGTGACTCAAATATTCTTCTCATTGGTTTTAATAGAGGCAGATCCATTTTTATCAGGTTAAAAAAGTGAATTTCTGTTTCAAACAAAAGGCGAAAAAAACTAGAATTGTTTGCCTAAGGATGTCTCAAGTACTTCCTTTATTGTATACTTGTATTCATTGTATACTAACACCGCTTGCCACAGACTTTCTCATGCTAGAGGGAAGATTGTGTTTATTGCAGCCAATATATTAGATCTCCTCGTGAGAGCTTGAGGCTTTGGGGGCTGAGCAGGGTAACACTTTGACATATTAATGGCTCACATAATCCTCCATCCCCTTAGAGTCCGATGCAAATCCATCATTTTCCCTACGGTTAAAACAGCCCTGCATGTACTGCTGTATAGCATACGGCCCAATGTATCATCTACAAGCAAATTCTAAAAAAAATTTATTTTTATATTCATAAATGTTGATTATGAGGTGCATAGCATTAATTTACATGGCTATTTTTCTTCTCTTCCCACAAGATAAATTATGTTTAATTAAGTAGATACTACAAAACCAGTAATGACACATATATATGTCTTCACATTTTTACTTTTCTGTTCAGTAATTCATTTGGTTAGAGCATTTATCTAGCCCAAATCTATATTCAATGTAATGGCAATAAACAGCAAACACATTCCATTTCAGGCCAGGAGTCATTGCCTAAGAATTAGCGTTAATTAACCAATCTGGATATTTTCTCTTGATGTCTCTTACAATGCTCAGTGTAGTTGATAGAACATGAAACAATGTGATAATTTCTGTTTAATTCCTGTTGTGATACTTCCTTTATTTGAACAGGTTGAAAGGACCATAGGACCTTTTGATTCTACAATAAAATCTATTTTTATCCTGGCATTTAAAAACACTCTTAACACTAAAAAGACTCATTAATGATTAGTTATGTGACAGACTTGACTTTAAGTGTTCCCTGTGGTCACTTCTAATTGTGCAGGTCTTTGCCCAGTTGCTGCTCCAACAGAGACAGTTACTGAAATATAGACTATTATATGCGGATGTATTGTGGGGTATAGAGGTAAAATAAAACATATGTAGGTAATTAAAAGTAAAGCAACTTCACAAATAGTCCAGGATAAAAATATCCTACCATAAGAAAATTGGCTTATATGTGATTTTGGCTACTTGACACCCCAAATGTAATTGCTTTGTGTGAATATCATGTATCCAACTGCAGCATTATTTGCTTCAAGGCATTACATCACCATTAGGTACTGTAGATACAGTCCAAAATTTGGGAACACTTTTCTCGCGGCTCACCAAGACTATGAATGCATAGGATTGTGACATTTCTGAGGCTCCTCCTCCTTCTTGCCCAGAGAAAGAGATGAGCCAACGTCTCATTTTCAATACTTTGAAAGCACAAGGTGAAACTTTCCACAAGTCACAGGAGGCGGCTGTGGAAAAGTTTTAAATTATAAATTCAAAAATGCACATTCCTTTAGTGGACATACACACGTACATAGACTAAACTTTAATTATTAGATGTGTGTGTGTATGTATAACAGTTACTAAATACAACAGTAACCACTGTACATAGAAGCTCCCCTACTATTGCCCCCTTGCTAGGTACCACCTAAATCATGCTATGCATTCATGTAGGGGCTGCATTTAGCAGAAGTGGGCTTTTGCAGGTTGGTGAAGTGGGAGAAGATGAGTTTAACGGGCAGATTAGTGTAGCAGATGCTACTCTATGTTGCTCATTGTACAAAGAAGTGAGTTTATATAATGTCTTCCCCTCCCCAGATTGGTACTGGCCACATCACATTCTACATTCCTGAACCACAGTTCATTGTGGACTCTGTTGGCATGGTAGGGGTCACTCTCCACTTCATTAGTAAGTGGGTGACATGGCATTGATCTCCTGTAGCACCCTTTCCGTCTGGTGACTGTGAGATGCAATGTTCACTGATGTATGAACTATTAAGTGTCAATTCCCCATCTATCAGCACACACATATAAATGCCTAAGTGTAGCACCTGTCAGACATCGTACTCTGTTCCTGGTATGCGGCTAAGTAGGCATTAATTGTACTTGTGTGTCTTTCAGAACTACTACTACTTCTACAGTATGAAGATGGGGTTAGCTGCTATGCTGTTTAGATTGATTACTACCACACTCATATCTTTCCTGCATCATTAGCTCTGGTACTGTTGTTACAGAACCGATTGGGATTGATAGCTTTTCACACTAACCACTTGCCCCCTGGATCTCTGCCCAAATCACTATTGAGACCGGGCTCTGACATCACATAAGAGTTCTGCCTACCCTTCTGTCATATACCCTTCTGGTTATAGAGATTCCTAGCTAGCTGCTTAACTTGCTTGAGATTTTATTTATTGTGTTCCAGGTATCCCGGCCTTGGCTCTTGTTCAGACTCTTCTGTATTTGTGATTTTGTAATTCATTTGGTCTTTCTGTTGTTTATCGACCATTCTTAGCTATTTGTTTTGTTTTGTCTACGAGTTTGAAACTTTGACGTAGGAAGGGATTATCAGCCAGTTACTAGCCACCACTTAGGGTGGTTTTGAGTAAGCAGGAAGGGCAAGATTGGTGTGTTCACATTTAGGGCTCACTGTCTTGTCTGTGTTCCTGTACCTGGTCCCCCATTAGACTTTGTTTATCATCTGGTCATCCAACCACATGGTGGTAGTATTTTTCTTACGGTGGCCATCATAATGTAAGACTCCAAATGGTTACAATTTATAGCACAAAATCTGCCATGCCACAAATTGTGACTTTCTTCACCTGGAAATAGCTGTATACGCATGATCAATTTCTTTTTCTAATATTAGTTCAAATAGAAAACAAGTAAATGACAAATCAAAGGCTTGTCCTACCCTCGACAAAGTATGAGCTTCTCAAGGACAAATACCTTCATTGTAAATCAGGGTCAACTGATACAAGCAATATTCTTAAGGAAGACACAAGATAAGTTAATCTTTCTAAGAAAACAGGCCAAAGCAATATAGAGAGCTTTGATTTATATAAGCAATTTCACTATAATTTATAGAAAAGACAAAATTAGAACTTGCTTGTGTCAGCTTTTCCCGGCCTTTGTGCTAATAGGGCCAGATGGACTCAAATCTTGCTAGGCGGCTTAAATCCCTTAGGATCTATTTGAAACCTGCTGCACATGAGTCTTTTTGTTAAAGAATCATGTTGAGATATATCAAAATAGGCTTTTTTTTGCTTTTACAGTCGCTGTTTTCCAACAAGGTAAAATTACTTTATTGTACTTGATAAAATTACTTTTTTTTTTTTAAAGTGTTCTAAAATATACAGCTTAAGGAAGCAGTGAGATTTACATATTGTAGCAGCAGATTGAGCGGTTTTACACTTTTATTCCCAATTGATTTTATTCTTGTGGGCATTCATTCTATTATTCAGAATAAGAACTTAGTGTGCTTTCATACAGAAGTTTTAAAGGCTGTTACACCTCTTGGAATGAATTGCATGTTGAATGATTATATATTACATCTCTGTACATTATAAAACCTATAACACTTTCAATAAAAGGTACAATTTAATATATAAAAACAGCATATCAGTCAAAGGGAGGAAAAGCAAGGGGGAAAATAGGTATTTTAATTGAGAGTTGAGGTAGTTTTCCCCGTGGTGAGAGTAACATAAGTGTTTACAGATGAACTAGAAATTTCCTCCAGGGTCACAAGCCGACAGCTAAGAGATGAAACCCAAAGTGCAGGGATTAAAAAGCAACCAACTACAGAGGTATAATTGTGTGGTTCATGAATAACAAATAATTCCTAAAGCAAACTTTAGAGGCAACACATTCCAATAGATATACATGTTTTATGTTCCCTTAATTTTTGTATTTTTTTTTGCAAAAGGTTTATTATCCACAGAGAATATACTCTTACAGCAACCTGTAATTTATTAGCATGTTACATACACACTCACCGGCCACTTTATTAGGTACACCTGTCCAACTGCTCGTTAACACTTAATTTCTAATCCGCCAATCACATGGCGGCAACTCAGTGCATTTAGACATGTAGACAAGGTCAAGACAATCTCCTCCAGTACCGAGCATCAGTATGGGGAAGAAAGGTGATTTGAGTGCTTTTGAACGTGGCACGGTTGTTGGTGCCAGAAGGGCTGGTCTGAGTATTTCAGAAACTGCTGATCTACTGGGAATTTCATGCACAACCATCTCTAGGGTTTACAGAGAATGGTCCGAAAAATAAAAAACATCCAGTGAGCGGGAGTTCTGTGGGCGGAAATGCCTTGTTGATGCCAGAGGTCAGAGGAGAATGGGCAGACTGGTTTGAGCTGATAGAAAGGCAACAGTGACTCAAATCACGACTCATTACAACCAAGGTAGGCAGAAGAGCATCTCTGAACACACAGTACGTTGAACTTTGAGGCAGATGGGCTACAGCAGCAGAAGACCACACCGGGTGCCACTCCTTTCAGCTAAGAACAGGAAACTGAGGCTACAATTTGCACAAGCTCATCGAAATTGGACAGTAGAAGATTGGAAAAACGTTGCCTGGTCTGATGGGTCTCGATTTCTGCTGCGACATTCAGATGGTAGGGTCAGAATTTGGCGTCAACAACATGAAAGCATGGATCCATCCTGCCTTGTATCAATGGTTCAGGCTGGTGGTGGTGGTGTCATGGTGTGGGGAATATTTTCTTGGCACTCTTTGGGCCCCTTGGTACCAATTGAGCATCGTTGCAACGCCACAGCCTACCTGAGTATTGTTGCTAACCATGTCCATCCTTTATGACCACAATGTGCCCAACATCTGATGGCTACTTTCAGCAGGATAATGCTCCATGTCATAAAGCTGGAATCATCTCAGACTGGTTTCTTGAACATGACAATGAGTTCACTGTACTCAAATGGCCTCCACAGTCACCAGATCTCAATCCAATAGAGCATCTTTGGGATGTGGTGGAACGGGAGATTCGCAAAGGGGGTCCAACCCGTTACTAGCATGGTGTACCTAATAAAGTGGCCGGTGAGTGTATATATATATATATATATATATATAGTAAAAAAAAAAAGAATATAGCAGCACTCAAAAAGAGAAAAATATTACTCAGGTGCACGCTCCCAGAACCGGGATCACAGTTCATCCAACGTATAGAGTAAGAAAAATGGCAGCACTCCGAGATTCAATGTGGTCAAAAACGTACTGGAATAAAATAGTACGTTTTTGACCACATTGAATCTCGGAGTGCTGCCATTTTTCTTACTCTCTCTCTATATATATATATATAAATAGAAAAAAAGCACCACTCCAAACGATAAATTCAAAAAACTGTGGTTCTTTTTATTTCATGTGCAGTAGCGACGTTTCGGCTCGCCTTGAGCCTTCCTCAAGCTAAACAATCAGTGCATAACATGGACATATATACAAAAATCCAGTGATCACGTGACTTAATAAGCCCCGCCCTTCCCAGGGATTTTACAGGCATTCCATAATATCACAATTACATATACAGTGTAGTCATTATAATGTGTATAAAAAAGCTTCTGCTAAACAGACATAAATAGGTCAATGATTGTGATACAGTGCTTCAGTGCATGAGACTAAAAACACCACCCATCATGGTGGATGGTCGTACCCCCACATGTTCAGGAACCTCCGATCTTCACTCCGAGTGTTCGCACAATGTGCACACTCCCCAGCATATAGCTGGAATGCTTCCTTGGAGCGCAAGCTGAGAACGCCCGACTGCGCATGCGTCAAGGACACCGGAAGTGTCTCTCTGTTACCCTGGAGACGTGTTTACAGCCAACTCGTGACCGAATGCCGTTACCATTGCTGGTATGAGGTAAGTATAATTAATCACATTAACAATGCGGGATTCATAACATTGAATAAATTGGCACACAGCTTCACAGAAATGCAGAAAGATGTCACCGGTATGTTGAGTGTTAGCTTATAAACCGAACATGAAAATAATATAATAGGGGTCTGGGTTGCCACTGGATATGTGGCTCCAACTTTGTGACCACCTTGAATGTAATGCATAGCCCTCATTATGGTAGACGATCATGATGAACATCAGTTTGAAGCATGCTGTGGCCCCTAGAACTTATGGGTCTTGGCTGTGTGAATAATCTATTGGAGCGTGCACAAAAATAATGCATGAAAAATGAGTGCTACAGATGAGGGATAGAACATACGGAGGTCGTCTAGAAAAGCTCAAGTTCTTTGTAGATTCATTGTCTGAAAAGATAGATAAAAATTGCGTATCTATTAGTATACATATCGAATATCCACCGATCATATTACTCTGCAAATACAGTTAGGATGTTAAAAGAAACAAACAAGGTCCAACGGATGACACCATAACCCTTTGACTCCCTATATTACATTTAATTTGAAATCCACATTCAATCCATTTGGTTTGAGTGTGTTTAGTGTGAAGATCCACTGTAGCTCTTTTTTCTTAAGTAAGCGTTCCCTATCTCCCCCACGTCTCAATGCAGGAATGTGATCGATCAATTTAAAACGTGAGTGTTTTTCTGTGTGTCCTGTCTCACAAAAGTGTTTTGAGACCGGTAGGTCTTTGCGTCCTGATCTTATAGTGTATCGATGTTGGTTGAAGCGTACTTTAAATGTCAATGTGGTTTCTCCCACATACATCAGCCCACATGGGCAATACAAGATATAAATAATGTATGAGCTATCACACGTCATGTGGGCTGATGTATGTGGGAGAAACCAGTTCCGAACTGAACCTTTTGAAAAATTCAGCAAAACTTCAGCCAATGATTAGATGATTCTCTAAACTCTACAGTACTTTTTTTTAGTAATTGAAAGGTTTTGACTTGTCTTGCCTTATGACTTGAATTTATGAATTACATAACTTATGTTGTTTTACAACAATGATATATTCTCTGTTGATGGTACAGCATAGGAATCCAAATTGTGCATAATCTCTAGTTTAATCATGTCCGTAGTTGGTATTTTCAGATACTTTATATAAAAGCTGGATTTCTATTAAATCCCTTGTGCCCTTGGGATAATACATATATATAAGCAAGAAATTAATTATTACGGTAATATGGACATTTTCTGTCATCAAATCCTTCAGAAATCAATCTTCTAATGTATTCTTAGAAGAGGAATATTTTTGAAACAATATTTTTGTTTATGCCAAACAGATAAATCACAATGACAATTCCCTTTCAAAATCCCAGACAGCGTTATCACGCAGGGACTTAATCTTCTTTGTTCATAGCTAAATTTATCCAATGCATCTACTATAATCTGTCCTCATAACCTTGACCTGGCTTTACAGATATGTGATAGTCACTTTTACATGTGGTCATAACACTGAGTTTATTTCCCTTTGAACTTAAGAATAAAAGTGATTGTAGTGATGAGTGAAAAATGTAAAAAAAAAAATAGTTACAAAATCACAAATCATAGAAGTGAATCTAGAGATTCTAGACAGCTGCAATTTTGAGATAGAAAGAATATTTAAGGATAGGGACTAACTTGCTGATCGTGGGAGTCTCAGTGACGGGTCTCAGTGATGAATCATGGGAACGGGGGTCCGTTATAACCCTGAAGCACACTAAGAGCAGCCAGTTGCACATGTGCCAGCTGCTCCATTCATTTCTAAAGCGCTGACAGAGATTGCTGAGTATGTTGCTCATCTACAGTATCTCCATTGGTGCCATAGAGATGGATGTAGCAGCCGGTGCATATGCGACTGGCTTCTAACTTCATCTCAGGGTATGACTGTGGTGCAAAAAAACCCTGTTCCCACTGATCAGCAAGTTAACCCCTATCATGGGGATAGGTACTAACCTGTATTTTATTGAAAAACCCCTTTATGGTACTTATCTCTAAGCAACATTGTTGCTGCCTATTTAGAGAGTTGGAGTTGCAGTCTTTCAAATAATTTGTTAGCATTTTGTGATATTGAATTGAATTGGTTAGATCTGGAGAACAAGTAAGTATTCACTCATGTGTACCTCTGCAATTAACACATCTAAAAATAGAAAAAAACAGCACATATACTTTCCACAGGTCAAATAGTTTGCACATATTTTCTTGCTGTGATTAAGATAGTCAACAATCCAGCATTACTGAAGATTCTGTTAAGATTTCATAATAAATCTTCTGCTTATGAAAACATGACATCTATAAAATATGGCTAGCATCCAAAGGAATACCAAAAGATCAGTCAGTGCCTTCTGGGGAAAATGAATTGCATAGAAGTCTCATATAACATGTACGCCCCGTTCAGGCTACACTAGACATCCTCTGTCTTTAAAATACAGCAGCAAAAGAGCTGTTGACTATGATTTTTTATTTATTTTCCAATCTGTCTTGCATTGGTCTGGACACAACCTTATTTCATTATGGAGGTGTATTTTAAAGAAAACACATGCCAAAACACATATAAGCATTTGTATCATTAATTAAATGGTAGAAGTTTAGTAACAAAATAAAAAATAAGGCAATGGTGTGAACTCACAGAAACTAGTTAATGGGAAAGATTTATCACTAGGCAGAATTCATGTATATGTTTTTAGACTGTCTAAGATGCATTTTTGGACCTCAGTTTTATCATATTGTTTTAAATCTGGCATATGAAGTGTCAAGGTCTCTGAAAAAGTTGCAAAAACAGCAATTTTTCCCCCAACTTATGCCTAAGTCTTTCCTATGCCAATAGGAAACCGAAGTGGTTTTATGTCCAAATTTACGACTTTTTGTGCAACTTTTGGTGACATTTTCATTGCAACCATGTTTAGGACTGTATTACCTTTTGATCACTTTTTAATGGTCGCTATTTTCCATTACGGGGTTAAACACTGTGAAAAAACGTTATATTTTGATAGATTAGGCATTTTTTGATGTGGCGATGCCTAACGTGTTTATTATTTTTACTGTTTATTTTTATTTATATCAGTTCTAGGGAAAGGGGGGGGGGGGTGATTTGAATCTTTAGGTTTATCCCTAGATTGTCTGATCGATCCTGCCATATACAGTATGGCAGTATATAAGGATTTTCTACCTAATTCATTTAAATGTGCAAATGGCATTGCACGTGCATATTACTCCTCTATCTGTTAGTTAAATTTTATACATTTGGTATTATTATCCGAATTCAATAACGTTTAAATTGATTTTATGATGCTATACATATGTCATTTTCTTTCTACTGATGGGTTTAGTAACTTAATATAAGGGAGGGAGTGTATGGCCCTATGTTCCCATCCCTTATACTTTTTTTTGATGTGTTATTGTAATAATGGTTTAAAACGAGGCAGCTTTGGGTCTTCTGAAGACCTGAGGCTTTCATGGCGACAGATCGCTGCTCCCCGATGACATCACGGGGCACAGATTATTACTAGCCAGCTTATTACTTATTGCTAGCACCATTCACGGGTGTTACCAGTAAATCTTTGCTGCAATATGCAGAAAAGACTTACCGGCTATGGAGAGGGACCCATACACCGGGACCCAATGCGAGCTGTACTATTACGCTGCATGTCGAGAAGGGGGTTAGAGGATATCTACCACCAGGATCAAGGATTGTAAATCAAGTTCATTTACATGCTGGTGTGATTCATCTCTGGCAGGATCTTTAACTTCTTATGAATTTGTTTTTCCTGAAAAAGGCTTTTAAAATGATGCAAATGAGTTTGGGGGGCTCCAGAACTCAATTAACAGTTGTGGAGCCTGCATAACTTTCTTTATTTTTTAAAACCTTTTTTCGTACATGTGTTTTTCTCTACCGTTTGTGTCTTTTCAGAGTCTTAGATGCAAACTTTAACAAGCAATTTTTCAGTGTATTTGTTAAAGTTTATTTGAAGCATGCTGTTTTCATTTTATATGTACTTTACATTTGGTTGTTTAACAAGAAATGTAAAATCAGAGACAGCAGCTGAAGCATTCACAAATCCTCTAATCTGATGTCACAGTTGGAAACTCTGAACTAGCAGAACACTCCAGAAAATGATTGCCTACCTTTGTATAAAAGCAATGTTTTAAATCTATAAGGAGGCGACTAAGCCTATATACTGTAAGAGTAAGTTGTTAATTTCAAACTTTTTATTTTACTTTGAAATTATGGTATTTGGGTTTTATAATAATAATAATAATAACGACCAATAAATTTTTCTTTGCCAATCAATATTCTATAATACATTATTGTACAGTAATAAGCCAAAGTCTGAGCATAGGTTTCATGCAAAGTAAATCTTTTTATTTCGATAATTACAGAGAGAATTGACGTTTCGGCCATTATGTGCCTTCATCAGTATGGATAGTGAGGAGAGAGGTACCAGCGCCGGTATCTCTCTCCTCGCTATCCTTTCTACAGTGTGTCTGATGAAGGCATAATGGCCGAAATGTCACTTTCACTGTTATTATCAAACTAAAAAGATTTACAGCATGAAACTTATTCTCAGGCTTATTACTGTCATATGGGGTAGGAACCCTAGTCTAGAGGGAAGTAACCCTTTTTGGAAGTACAAGCTGTAGCCATTGGGGGACATTACAGTGTTTTTTTTCTATGGTCAATTTTTGAGACATTTGGCAGCTCTTTTTTGCGCCTTATGTATGATCAGGTCTTTTTACTTGTGAAACATGTTCAGTTTTTCCTGAACTGGCAGGCGCAAATGAGGGGGTTATATGCAGGAGTGGACACAAGCCATGAAGCAAATAACCTCTCCTCAGCTGTAGTAATGTGTTTAAAAATGCAATTAAAATGCTACGTTTGACCACACCCTTAAAAGTAACCAATAAATTTAAAAAAATGTAAATGCAAACATTTCAGAAATTTCAAAAAAGAGGTGACTGTGTAAAATTGTAAACATTTAAAGTATGTGAAATACTTTCACAGGATCAGGTGGAGATTTGCGCCTAAAAGTAGCAAAAATAAGTAAAAAAAAAGTGATACATAAGTGAAAAGCCACACGGAAGCCAAACGGAACATCTGGAAAATAAAGATACAGTACATAAGGCACACTGCTCAATGTGCAGACCAATGCATACTTGAAAAAAGACAGCAAAATTTGCAGCAAAAAGTCGCAAAAAGGACAAAAGTCGACTGGCAGAAATAAAGATACGTGTCCCCCATTGTATTAGATTGTTGCACAGTTAGGTCCTTGCATAGATAAAATTAGCATGACATATATGGGGAGTAAGAAATTCTCTAACTAGACAGTTGGTCCCAGAAAGAGAAGAGCAATGAACATTTATCATGGTTTGTACACCAGTTTTCTGGTGGTGCAAGGCCAGGAACTACAACTTTTAACCACCAAGCCATTCCCACAGCAAGCGAGTGGGGAATTGTCTAGGTAGGGATGTGAAAATAGGATCTCAGAACATAGCCAGGGTATCTTAGTATATCAGGCGCATAATGTGCCCAGTCTTGAAAAATCCCCCTATATTTTCTTTTAGGGTAATGGATTACTGACAAGGCACTGGATTTTTATTGTGCATATTTGTTCCTAAACTGAACATTAACCCCTTTTATATTAAGCCTGAATCAAATAAAATGCATCAGAACCCTATAGAATGATTACAAAGTTTCCACTTTCCTTTTTTCATGATTGTATTGAAAATAAACCTTAAAGGTAATGATTTGCTTTTGAATTGTGATATTGGTGAGAGGTTCCCGAGTTCACTTTCCTTTTGGGACAGTGTGTTTTGTATCGACATTAAAAAGGAGCCATAAAACATGATGTCCCTGAACAAACGGAAATCCCTATATTGGCCTTCTGGATGTCCTATATTGAGTTTGTGGGTTTCCAAGGATGCTAGAGAGTCCCCGCCCACACTATGGAATTTTACACTGAGCAGCCTAAGGAGTGATAGGTGCTAAATCAGTAATAAAACTGAGTAAAATTGTAAAGTAAGGGGTAAAATGATCTTTATTGTGTAGACATCACCAGGGGATTGAGATTTGAGAATTTTCTTTTGTGGGAAAACATACAACAAAGTACAAAGTACAAACATATCTTTCCATTGTTGTTCGTGGCAAAGGGACTCCCTACATCTCAAGTGTGCTTCAATTGTATTACTAAATGGATCTCTCATTCCATATAATATAGTTTATTAATCATCAGTAATATGGAAATGTAGAACATTGAGCATGAACACATTTTTTCATTTTGCCCCATGTCTAATTCTGATTTGTATTTTTATTTCTAGCAAGACGGAAATCATGACGTCCAAAGGAATAAGGGTGAGTAATTTTCCCTTTAAAAAAACAAAAGATCTGCATTGCTAGTAAGCTAATGAAAATATCAGATGTCAAATTTGCTAATTTAGATGTTGCAATTGAACTAGTTTACGTGTCTATCTGTGCAACGGAAACTATTTTGCATCCTGCTTCACAGTTTTGCATGTTGGTTAACTAACTAAGCTCTAGGCATTGTGCCCAGAAAACACTTAATTCAATCCAGTATGACAGTAGGGAAATGTGTCTTTTATTACCACTGACATAAGTACAGTAAAGAGAAAAAACTGTTAATAATGACAGCAAGTCATGAAAACACTTATTAAATGAATTTTTTATTAACCTTATTTTAGAAAAGATAAAGATTTAGAAGAATATTAGAAATGTTGCTTTCTACTAAGAAAAAATATCTAATTCAGCTGACATTATATGATATATTATATGACATATATATATATATATATATATACGTAGTGAAGAGGCAGCATGCTTGAGAAAGGTGCGGTTTTAGCACTGAAACGTCGCTGTTTGATGGAATTAAAGTTCACCACTTTTCTATAATTCATTGAGTGCTGCCTCTTCACTACGTATATCAAGGACCCATGCCAAGGGATCATCGGCTGTTGCACCAACTACTAATTATTGGCTTGTGCTGCTTTGGACTTTGCATTTTCTATATATATATATAAGTCTCCTAATTGTGTCCCTTGTACAAATTTGACCCCAGCCTAGCAGAAATATTAAAAGACAGTTTTACATCCACACATCCATACTAACATGTATTACAGTTACAGTGACCTATACACACAGACTGTCACACACACATACACCTATGCATTTTACACAGAAAGAGATTGTATTCAGATGCAGACATCACTGCTGTGCACATAACCTGATATGATGGATGTGTCAGCCATGCTGTCCAGCAAATACCATCATTCTTCCCTCTTCCCTGGACTGTGGGGGTAAAGTAAAGTATAAGAATGCAGCTGCTGCCATCCAGGAGGAAGAGGGAGACACAGTAGTTTTTATTCTGCTATCATACTGCTTTGCTGACCTCCCCTTCTCCTCACTGACTTGACTGTAGCCTTGTCAAAGCCTAAAGAGAATGGTGTGGTGTGCAGAGCAGGCTTATGGATAGCACACTATTCTTTATTACACTGAGCAGCTGCAGTGGGGTAAAAGGTGGGTTATATGTAGTGATATTGTGAAGACTGTACACAGGATAGAGCGGACATGCTCCTCAGCTCCTCCTGCCTTTTTCACCATCCCTCATTATTCCATAGCAATCAGTGGGGTTAGGTTCTATAAATGGGTTTTTAAATCTAATACAAATCTGGCATTTTTTAGGCACTAAATCGGATCTAAAGATTTTCTTATTAGCTTTGAATGAATCTTTAAAAAAGGCGATTATCTAGCTGACATTCATACCACAGTTAAGGAGTGTGAGCAAGAATGTAAAAAAATTATAAAAGAAATAAGGAAATAAGATTGAAGCTCTTAATTAAAAAAAAAACAAAACCTGTGTTTCAGAGGAATAGAGGGGGTTATATACAAATTTTCAGGACAATTAGAGCCGCATCTCTTATTCACATATTGGGTTCTGAGACAAATAGCACTATTTATCCAGGAATATTTGGGTTTGTAGAAAATATCCCAACTGTAACAGAACCAGTGGCAAACACCTAATAAAGGATGCAAAGTGGTAGAGGTCATGAAAGTTCTTCCTTAACCCCTTTAGGTCTAAGCCATTTTAAGGCATTTTGGCGTTACTATTATTCAGGGGACATCTTTTTTTTTTATATTTTTTTTAAACTTTTTTTCACTGTTTTATATTGCTTTCTGCATAGGCTGACATTACCACTGTTAGATCATGCACAGTGCACAATCATAGCAGGCTGCTACTATAGGCACTATAGGCTACTTATCGGACCTCAGGGTTGCCATGGCAATGACCGGCATGGAGGGTCCCGATCGTTGCGCCCATGCACTATAGACGCTGTGATCACTATGACCGCTGCCACTATAGAGTTAAAAAGGCGGGACCACGATAGTCACAATTGCGGCTGTTACTGCGGCTGGTACCGATGGGATATATTGGATTTTAGACTATTACAGTTATACAGAAAGTTTTTAACTGGTGATTCACAAGAAGAAAATTCATCATTCATATGCTGCACCAGGCAGCTATGCTGACAGCATGCAAAACTCTGTTTTGAAAGAAAAGAAAAGATGGTTTTGTGGAGGGAACAGATGCATTCCAGTGTGACAAAGAGGTCATTCAACTCTTCACAACAGCTTTAGTAAAACAAATCAAACTTTCTGGCAGACTTAACAGTAAGCTTTAACTAAGAGTGCAAGACTGGCTATTTATCTAGTAAATGTGAAAAACATTTATCTGCTTTTCTTCTTACAATATAGATTTTCTTTCACACTTTTCATCTATGTTTTTGTAAATATATATAGTTGTAGTATCTTATATGTTTTTTATGTTGAAACCTAAGTCCTAGAACAAACGGTATGATTGTACTTACTAAAAAACAAGATGTTCTGCTGCTTAGCACCCAACAACCAGTTATAATCAGCTAGAAAAGCCAGCAGCATGTGTTCTCCAAAAGGAACACTTTAGGCTAAACTGATACACTGCGTGATGCCAAGTACTGAAACTTAGGTCAGGACTGACTATAGGTTTATTTGGACAATAATTGGAGCTTGTCTTAAGCATCAACTAGATTCATATACCGTGTATTTGCACACCAATGTCGTTAAGGTAAAGAGGATTCCTGTGATGGCCAAAAAGAGCACCACTGGGATAGCTGTGGGATTTCACCCATAGCACAAACTTTTCCACAAGTTGATACATTTAACCTGCCTAAGAACTGGATTGCATTTGTTTACAGGCAGTGCCCAGGTTACATACAAGATAGGTTCTGTAGGTTTGTTCTTAAGTTGAATTTGTTTTTTGTTTTTTTTTCTTAAGTTGAATTTGTATGTGGGTTGAAACTGTATATTTTATAATTGTAACCCCAGCCAAAATCTTTTTTTGTCTCTGTGACAATTGGATTTTAAAAATGTTGGATTGTCATAAGAATCAGGATTTACAATAAAACTTAATTGCAGACACAATTGATAACTATTACAACTATTACAACATTTTTTTTAACCTAAAGTTAAAGTACAGTAAATTATTAACATCCATAGGTCCATTTGTAACAAGAGGTTGTCTGTAAGTCAGGTTTTCTTAAGTAGGGCACTGCCTGTAGTTTATATATTGATTCCCTGCATAACATTAACAGGAAAAAGACTAGGCAAATCCAGAATCACTAGATATACATTTTTATGGCGAACAACATAAAAGACATAGGGGTTCATTTATCTTAATTCTTAGTCACAGCTGTCTTTTTTGGGAGTTTTGGCCTTACTTAATTTATCTTAGAGAGTGATATTTCTGGAATTTGGCTTTTTGCTACTTTTTAAAATAAAGTAAAAAATTCTTCTGTAACTCCTGTGCGCAAATTATTATTTTTATTATTATCATGGATTGCATAATTAGGGTTTGACAGTTTAGGATTCAGATACAGATATGTGTTAATATGGTAATTGTGACAAACCCCCACTCTCAAGTCATGTTAAGGGGTGTAGTTAAGCTAGAGAGACTCACAATTTTGTACATAAAACCACACCCACCTTCCCAAGATGGCATCTTAAAGCTAAATTCTACTCTCCTGGCCCTGGCACTCACTCAAATTCCATTGTCACCACCTGTACTTTACTTTATTAACTAACTTTTATTAAGAAGACAAATAGACATATTTCTAAATAAATCCTTCACAAATTTAGAAAGTTAAAATACAGATAACCTAATTACCAGTAGTGCTATCCCTTCAGGAACTTAAGTTCTTTTAAGGCTAATTAAGACTAATTAAGTTTAAAGATTGAATTACGGATGTGCAGTGTAGACACAAAAAATGCAACAGTGAGAATAAAAGGTAAAATAACATACAAACAATACAGACATAACCAGTTATAAAATAAAAAGATAAAACAAACAACCTTTATTACTAAGAAGACTTATCTGGCTGTGGAGGTCAACAGATGAAATTTGGACAGTTCCAATTTTTCCTCAAGCCCCCTTGCTTGTGACATCACAGAGAGAGCTGTAATCCTCAGGTACATTTGTGAATTGTTGGTTCAACTCATAACTCTTCACAGAGAACTGTTGCAATGGTACCACTGCCTCCAATCAACTGGTTACGCTGTTCTCCATCACCCCATACCAAACGTGGGGGTGTCACCTCTAAAATCAGGGTTGTTATGTAATCTAGTGGAGTTCATGGAAAGATACAATCTTAAAATATAAAAAAGGAAGGTGGGGCAATCCTCCCAGACTCTATCCTGTTAACAGGGACTCATAACTATGGGTTATGTCGAAGTTATTAGGAAATATATAATCCTTCTTTGTTTGATTATTACTTTCTTTGTTGCACTTTTGGCAGGACCTTTCTTTTGATCTTTTGTGCATGATTTGTGTGTCTTCCCAGGTGTGAAATCATTCACTACAAATATAAGCAGACCCTGGACTAATTCCATTTCTGTGTTCTAAAGGGTAATTTGGATTTGCAAATAAGATAGGAATTTGGTGAGGAAACTATGAATAGTAAATCATAGCCATATTTTGACCTGTTACCACAGTAATTTATATAAGTGAAATACATGAATCCTTAGGTCTGTCAAAAAAGGTTGTATTTTAGACAGCATTGCAGAAAAGTGTAAGGAGAGTCCCGAATATGGACAGTCCTTGGTTCTTAGCTATATCTTGTGTGGAGTGTTATCTAGTGCAAAGTATGTGCTCTAAATTCAGGAGCAGATACTCTATTACTTCTTGGTCTTCCTAAGCTTTATACAATATTAAAATTTTATTGACAAATATATAGCTTAATGGACATCTACCATCAGGTTTACTGCTGGTACACTTAACAAACTTACATGCTTGTTAAATCGGGCAGGGGATGGCACCATTTTTTTATGACTAGGAACTTCTGGATTCCTCTAAAAATGACATTATTAAAAATGGAAATGAGCCATTATAGCTTTGGCCTACGTCACCTGCGTGCCTCTCAACTCTGCCATCTGATCATATATGCACGCCTTGGCCTTCCTGGCAATCATGATGTCACTGTGATTGGCGGGCTGGACAAGGCCAAGAGGTGGTCCAAAGACGTAGGCCAGAGAGCCTATGGCTCATTTCCATGTTTTAATGTCTTTTTGGAAAAATCTAAACATTCCTGAACATAAGAAAACCTGTGCCTTGCCCTGGCAGACATAACAAGCATATAAGTTTGTGCAGTCTACCATCAGTAAATCTTATGGTAGGTGTCCTTTAATTCACATGGTGAGGGTGCAGGCCAGTAACCCAAAGAAGCTGAGTTTTTGAAGCAGCCCAGAAGAAGCAGGAGGATTTTTAAATGTCTAATGTATGGTGCCTCCCTGATGTCTGCAGGGCATAAAACAGTTATATATGTTGTATTATGGGTAAAATTCCCAAGTAGTCAGTCATACTAAGAGTTTTGAAACAGAAGTATAAAAAAATCTTTTTGGTAGTGTAGAAAAATACCTAACAAGGTAGAATAATGTTTTTGCCATTAAGTACTATTTTCAAATATGTTGATACCTGGAGCTGAAGTCCCTTTTGAGTACCTTTATGTCTTTTATTGCATAGATAATAAGATGTAATTTGATTGGGTAGTGTTTACTGATCTCATTTTCACAGAACCATTTAGAAATGTATGTTCTCCCTCTATTATACATTTCTGTGATTGGCAAGCTAAAATCAAAGTGTTCACATACTCTATTCTCTTCCACAAAGTGCTAACAGTAGCTCTGCTGCCACTTATCAGAGTTAGCCGTAAAAGGCGAATAAGCTTCTTGTCCCATAGAACTGTTTGAATACAAACTCTGAGTGAGTGAAGGGTTTCCTGGGGCCCATACATGTGAAATAATAGCACAAGAGGGCACAGAGCGCCTCAATGATTTGAATGGTCTTTACCCACGCCAGACCGTTTTCAGTTCTTCAATGTATTCCTCATTATACATTTCCTTTGCAGTATTCATAGCATATACTACATAATTACCAAATGGAAAAACAATAGATCAAAGGTATTTTAGTAACTGAATCTTTTATGCAAAGGTGGGATTGAAGATTACCGTACATTTGTAGCTTTATATGAAACTACTGCATGCTATTTTTTTGGAAAATGTTGCTGTGGAAACCAGCTAATACTGAGAAGTCTTGCCAGAAATGACAAGTATGTTTGATTACAACCCTGGATGTACTATAGTCTCAACACTGCATGTACTCCAGAATAACGGCAATTGGTGCATTTATGTCAGGAAAGATATGAATGCCTGGGTGAACGCTAACATACTGTTATTTAACAGGACAATATAATGAGCATCCCATTCTTAATATAAATTGTCTTAACTTCATTAGCATAAACCCATACAAAATGTAAAATAACCTATAATACAAAAGGTGAGAATTATCTCTTGATAATCTCCCAGCCACATGGGTCCTGATGGATATTTCAAGAAGGTCCAGACAGTTCCTGGACAGGTTATAGCTAGTGCGCTGCAATGGGACAGGATCACCCTATGCTGTACAACTCCACTGCTCTATCATGCCCCTTCACACCCTCTCTACCATTTACAAATTCTAATCCCATTTACAAATTCTTTCCCAAGGAGTCCCCATATAATTTTTATATAAAGAGATAATCCCAGGGATGAACCTAAACTCTCTGCTGCCATAGGTGACCTATCGAACAGTGATGCGCTCCACCCCATCCAACTTTTTTAGCAAGTGGGTTTTCCACTGAAGAGATGCTATTTTAAAATGTCAGGTCCTGCTTTTAGCTGGTGACTATATCCCTAATTCTGCCCCCATCTTGCAGAAGCTGGTGCTGCCTGAGGCAATAAGGTCAACTTGTCTGGTGCAACCCTGGATAATTATCCTAAATATTTTATCTTTCACTGAAACTCTGGTAACTGAGCGATATGTATTTCATAATCTCTCTTTGATGATATCTTTCAATTCTATGTAATATAGATTCTATCTAATAGCAATACTATCCAGTAATAATTGTTTTGCCCCATTAATTGCCAACCCCAAAGCCCCCAAATTCCTGTAGCATTGTAATGATGTATCCCTGGTCCTCTTTAGCACTACTTAAGAGTAAAGCAATGTAATCTGTATAAAGGGAAATTTTATCCCCTTTCACCCTGCAACAAATTACTCCACATTATCATCTTCTCAGATTTTAATCACCAAAGGTGATGCTTATGGTAATAATATAGTGGGGGGTTAGGACATTCCTTACTTGTACCTCTGAACAATGTAAAATAATCTATAATAAAACCATTAATCTCAACGTTAACCCTAAGGCCTGTATACAGAAAAGAAAGCAAATTAATGAAAGTATCTGCAATTCCAAAACACCTCATTAATTCCCATTAGGAGTACTTTTGCAAAGATCAGAATTCAAAATAGAAATAAGCCAATATGATAAAATCTACAGGGGATCTTTTTCTTTCTTTCTTTCATTCAGAATGGTTAATGCCTCAGTCTTAGACTGTGGGAGGGATTCCATATCCTTTTTCTTCCTGTATAATTAAACCTTTTAACAAGTTGCATCCCATCAAACTACTACCCCTCCTCAGGTAGGGTATGAAATGTGCTTTCCAGGATTCCCCTATTTGTGAAATTTCACCTATTTACCTATAAAAAAAGCCATGTAAAAACAAGCAGATGAGTCAAGTTTAGAGGCTGCAGAAGGGGTCACTTCAGATGCCCCTTGCTTTAGTTCTTTATGTCAGGACTCTCTGAATGTGTTCTTGCTGCAGGGTTCTGAGCTTGTGAACCACACCCAGGGCTTCTCTGCTGGAGCTGTGATTAAAAACTTACCCTGCAGAGTTAATTCCCTTGGCCAAGCTGGGTGTTTATTTTGTGGATAAGTAAGGGATTTAATCCTGTTTCAGAGCTGGAGGTTGTTTAAGTGATGGATAGCTGAACCAGTCAGCTACTGGGGCAGCATCCAGGAACTCCATTTAGACTCACTAATTTTTTAATTCCACGAATGTTATACTGGTCTCATTGTACTTGTTGTACTTCTTTTGCTATTTCTATATTGTTGTGTATTCCGACCCTTAGTCTCTGACTATTCTTTGCCTAACAATTCTGTTCTTTACCACCATCTTGGTTTTGACCTACTTATCCTGACTTTGCTTGTGTTTGTATATTTGTCTGTCTTCCTCTGTTCATTATCATCTGTTCTTAGCACATACTCAGAGTAGGGAAAATCGACCAATTGTAGCCTATGGTTTAGCACATGGGCTGGCAAGAACTCAGGGACAGGGTGACTTGTTAAACTCAGGGATTGCCCTCTTCCTTGACACTATAGTACCTCGATACATGCTTATGATGTCATACTAAATATAAGGATCTAATATTTCAGATTGCATTAGACTTGTGGTTCTCAGCCACAAAACCAGAGATAGAGGTAGTTAAAGGGGTTGTCCACATTACGATCAAAATAAAAATTTTCAACATACTTTCTGTAACAATTCCTCACTGTTTTTATAGATCTCTGCTTGCTGTCTGCTTGAAATCTGGTAACAGGAAAGTTAATTGTTTACTTCCTGTAGATAAACAACAGTCCATGGTTAGGTGATGCCACAAAGCTGCATGGCTCGTTATAACACACTCAGGCACATTTATCAACAACAGTGCAAACTGTAGTGTGCAGAGAGTGCCAGATTCATGATTTGTGATGCCTGTTCTGCATGGATCTGGGGCACCCTGCACTGCTCAGACAGAGTGCCCCAAACTTTTTTTTGGCGCACCTTTAACATGGGGCGTGCAACACATTTCTGTCGGACTCTGCATGATAAATGTGGTCCGACTGTGCACCAGAACTCCTGCTTAAAGGGGACAAACCCTTTAAGGATATGGTTGGAAAGGAAAGATAAAGATGCAGTTCTCTCTTATTTCCTTAATTTTGCATCTCTGGTGATCTGATCTGGTAATAATGTGATCTGAAGATGACATTCTTATTTTTATTATGCCATAAGTATACTGTATTATGCAGCATAATATGCATAGTGTGTAAGTGTCCTGAAATACCTATACAAAATAGGTATCTCCCTAACCTTATTAACCAAAAGAAATAATTTATCAGGTTAATTAGTTTAAAATATACACTCTTTAAAGTAAAAAAAAATTAAAACTATCTGGATTACATTCTCATGGCACAGAAATATTACATAATTTATTATTACCAATTTATATATGGTTATGAACAGCTTTACAATAATTAGCAATTTCTCCATACACAAAGATTCATTGAGCCATTTCAATAATGAATTATTAAAAGTTATATTGCTGACAAATTAAGAGTCAAAAATGAAAAAAATAAAATTGATTTTGTCATTAAGGGTTGAACATAATAATCGTAATAATATCAGTATAATTAAAATAATATTATACAAAAACAGTGTAACAATAGTAATATTTCATTTTCAACTTTTCCCAATTAATGTTGAGAACCAAGAGTTCTCTTTATTTTAATGGTTGAATAGTGAAACTATGTTGTCTAGCAATGAGCTTTGTAATGTGAATCCACATCATTAGTTTCTTTGTATTGAATTGAAGAAATACTTTTAAGAGTAGCCACAGGGCTGGAATTGTAATAAGCTGCTGCTTAAAATCTTTTCTGCATGTTCATCTCCACCCCTCTTGCCAACAACTATTCCAAGGATGTAAACCTGCAGCTAAGTGGAAAGAAGTGATGATGTGCAGTAACTCATGCATAAAGCATCTGATGACAAGGAGATTGCATACAAAGCAGGGGAATCAGTAATATGCTGCTCCCATACATACTGAAGAAGAAGTACTTGTTACTATTAATATAGCCTTCACGAAAAGCCGCACTCAACTTGTTATCAGCAAGGGAGAATATGCATAAAATGTGATGCACTAGAGCATCCTCCCTCTAGGTAGGAAGGAGGTAGTGAATTATATGGATCAGTTAAAACAAGAATTGTTATGCAGCTGACCACAAAAAACAACGATGACTTTGTGAAATGACTTTACAGCTCACTGGCTTCTTTCCATTTATTCAGGATATTGTTAAGTTGCATACTGAAGTATAATACTGCGCAATCTGAGTGGGGTTTGAGCAGTTTTCTCTAAAAACCTTTAAATCAAATAAAAAATCTATTTGTAGTATTTTTATTTTTAAAATTAATAAACCATTAGTGTACGTTAAAATGGGTTTGGCCAACCAAATTCATCTGAACCGCCAAGTCCAGTGGGGCAGCTATAGATCTTTGAATCACTAAGAGCTTTGGATGTTGAAATAGAGAAGGTGAAATAAGAAATAAAGCATTTTCTCTTCGGAGTGTCCAGCAGTCTCTAATCACCTTTGCTAGAACAAGATTGTGGACCGAAGACTTACATTTATAGTAAGGGAAATTCTCTGCAGTTTCCACTGAAAAGTCACGTTAAACTCAAATTCATACTCTGCATTTTAATAAACCATACTGTACTTATTGTCAATTTTTAGAAGGCAAATGTGGTGCAAGTTGAAGATATTTATGAAATGAATCTAAAAGTGGTCAGCGTTTCTCTCTATTGTAAACCATCCACTTCAATACAATTATGCTTTTTTCCACCTTTTTTATTAACAATTAATTGCACTGATAGAAAACTGACCTCATTGTTAAGGCATAAATAGATGTACATGGACTTCCTTTGCAGGGATATAAAAAGGCTGACAAAATGTAAGAATTTTGACAAAAGAGGTTACTGTGCAAAATGTAAAACATTTAAAGCATGTGAAATAATTACAATTTACATGTTAAAATCGGGTCCATGAAAAAAAAAAAACTTCCTTTGCACCTGCCCTGGACCAGGTGCATATTTGCAACTAAAAAGTTGCAAAAAAGTTGCAATAAAGGTGAAAAGTCGCATGGAACATCTGGAAAGTTAAGATACATGAGGCACACTGCAAAAAGTGCAGGCCGAGGTGCACTTGAAGAGCGCCAACAAAAGTCGCAAAAAAAGTCGCTAAAACGAGAAAAGTCACAAAAAAAGACAATTTGCCTAGCTGAAACTATGATACATGTGCCCCCATGTTTTTCTAATATGAAAATTCTATGAAATATAGAATTGCGAGCTCTGCAGTGCGGAAACAATTTATTATATCCTGACATAACCATATTATATTTATTAATTACTATTTGTATAGAGTTCCATTAATACCACAGTGCTGTTTATTTGAAATATGGGTTTCTATACAAATCATAAAGACTATCACAAAAGACAAAACTAGACAGGACTGACAGGACTAAAGGTTACATATGTTTTTATACAGACAATTCCAAAGTCTAAAAATGTTCTAGGATGAACCTGTTTTAAATGATACATTTAATTGATCTTCTCAGAATAGGATGATAAATGTGCCTGCCATGTGAGGTTTAATCTTACCGTCTACAAGAATCAGATGTTCACACTTGTCTGATGACACACTACCACACTAGATGACACTTCATCATTATAACTGTCCCAGAATTCCCAATTCCGCTTTTACAGAGTAGCACAAAGTACTTTGTTCTGGTGACTCTTACAGTCTAAGCATTAATTGCCCTGTAAGATTTCATACCAGCTAAGCTCCTGGAAGTGATAACAAAAAACAGATTCTATCTACTGCACAGCTACTTCTAGATAAGTGAAAATTGTCACTAACTACTAGAAAAGTAGTTAGAATCATGCTATTTGATTCCCATAGGAAATACAGTTTCTTGAGAATCAGTGAGTTCAGAAAGATTAGAAGGACTTTTACTATACAGTCACCAGCAATGCAGTTCCCAGTTTGCACTTGACTTTACTGTGAAAGCTGAAAAAAGAACAGAAGGAAAACATATTACAATGAAACCAAAAGCCACAGGAAAATGCTGGCCATTACTTTCTATTGTATGTATAGTTATACTTGTTATGACACTCGTATAGCTATGGAGAGAGATGGACACCATGATCCCATGGGCATGATCAATAATACAGTGAATTTGATGTGTACTGTTAATTGTAGACTCCAGTTTTCATCAAGTGCATGATTATATTTTTTCTTTCTCTGTTCAATTTGTATCTTTTATACTTTTAGGGGTTGTGCTTGGTCATTTCCCACAATCCAGCTGTATTGAATGGAGCAGCAGGATGCATGCTTGACCTGCCACTTCCTAAAAATTATATGGAAAGGGATCAACGTGAACTGTAGGGATCCATTCTAGTCATCTGTAGGGGTCCTAGCAGTCAGACCCCCACAGTTAATCAGTTTAGTAAGGGTTGTCTCTGCATTGTAGAAAGGCTAAAACTCTTAAATTCACCCAGTAAGTAACTGGAAAGGACTACAAATTTGCTATATCTGTCCATGCGCTGCCACCAGTAGCTGAGTTTTAGACATAGTTTTGACCATGTAGAGCAACAGACAGTATTTTATTACTAAATAGCTACGCTGCCCCTCCCCTCAGCTAAGAGTAAGAGCTGTAGCAGTATTCTGGTTGGATATTACAGTAGCAGTGAGGTGGGGCTGTGAGCATTTAAATGCTAATAGCTCAAAGTTACTGTGGTTTAAAGACCCACCCAGAGCTCTTGCAGAGATGCAGACCCATTGCAACTTCCGACTTACACAAAGGTATTAATACTCAGATCTCCAGGGCCAAAAAGTAACTCTTTCTCCAGGTCAAAATGTGAGATAGCGGCTTACTGTACTTGAATACAAATATGTGAATGGCCAAAGGTGATTTCTTTTCGTCTATGTTTTCTTCATGAAGTATTTAAGGCTGGATTCACTTTTTGTAATATGTACCTACAGTACATATATTACGTTACACAATACAGCTAGTGATTGAGATTACCTTATGCTAACCTGCTGTGGTCCCACTGTTTCTCTTTTACTGTGTAATTGCTAGAAAACCCATAGCCTGCACAGAAAAGACATCTGAATTACTGTAATTATTCACTGTAAAACTGCTCTTATTACATTTCATGAGGAGATAAGTGAAAGCTGGCATTACTAACATTGACCCAAGTTTTCTTCAGGGGAAATAAAAACTAGAAAAAATATGTTAATAAATATACAGAAATTTATAATTTAGTTAATCACAGTTTTGAAAGGGAATCGTTCCTTTGTACTGTTTATGCTTAAAGGGGTATTCTCGCCTGGGCATTCACATTCAGTTTCACTAATCTTCCATTTATAAACATTTCTTCAATTGGATGTTATTAAAAAAAATGTTCCTGTGTGAAGATAATTTCTCATAAATGTAGTCATTCGGTCCCTTAGAAACGAGATGGCTTCCTCGGTTACGACCATGTCACACTCTGGCAGCGGTGGCCAGACATGAGCTATTAAGTCTTGTCTGACCTCCTGGATTCAGTGATCATTACCACAGGACGGCTGTGGGTCATGTAGTAAATCCCGGACATTTCATATACAAAAACAATTTGTTTCTTTGTGCAATCCCTCCAGCAGACGTGGCCGTATCCGAGGAAGCCATCTCGTTTCTAAGGGACAAAATGACTACATTTATGAGAAATTATCTTCACACAGGAACATTTTTTTAATAACATCCAATTGAAGAAATGTTTATAAATGGAAGATTAGTGAAACTGAATGTGAATGCCCCGGCGAGAATACCCCTTTAAATCACAATGAAAACCATGTGATAACAATGGCTATTTGTACTAGAGCAAGAACATATCTATTATTTTCTATTTCTTTTGAGCCTGAATTTGGTTTTGCTGGTTCCCTGAGTATCCGTAGTTTCGGGTGCCTTTAAATTGATTGGGTACGCAATTTCCCCTTCTCTTATTGCCAACAATTTATTAAGTGGTGTGGGAGATTTAGCCCGGTAGAGACCGTGGTAGCGGGGTGCTGTGATGCAGTTCACGACAGTGACACCAAAGTACAGTCCAAAACAGGTCTAGCCTGTGTTTATTTCCGCAGGAACAAAATAAAACAGCCTTCACATTCAGGCATCAAAAACAAATAATATCCTACCCGTCAGGGTGCTAACTAAACAATGGTTCTCTGACTCACCACTAACAAAAACACTTTTGCTGCTCCAGGCACAGAGGTCAAGGCTGCGTGCTCTCCGGCCTCCTTCCAGAGAGACCACACTCTCAGCTCTGCTGAGCGGCTTTATTAGCCTGATTGGGGCTGTTCCCACCACCTGTGTCCAAGGTGCTGGACACCCAACCTCAGCACTAAGGTCTTGCATAATAGCAAAACCTAGGGGAAACATACCGCCCATCCACAGTTAACCCCTTCAGTGTCTCACAGTGGTTATTTTTGTGTTTCCAAATTATTGCTCAGGTAAGGCAAGGTAAGGTAAGGTTTTAGCTCACCTTGTTCATGCAACAGAGGCCTAGGATGTATCCCTGTATCCCACTGAATGATCATACTGTGGGATTTGACACCCCATTCCTTCCTTCTCCCTGAAAATGGGAGGAGAGGTAAAAATCATCAGCAGCCATTGATTGGCTGCTGCCATGGTTCAAGGAGTCTTCCAAGTGAGGTAACCATCCTTATATGGACAGTTACATCACTGTACACTCAGCAGAGGCCAGAGAGGGATCCAATACTTTGCATTTGTCCCCAATCGCCACTGGCCTCTATATGTCGCTCAGCAGCATGGAGAAGGATGGAAAGACATAGCTTGCTGTATCATTTAATCTAGTGTTTCCCTAGACATACAATGTATACTGTGCAGACAGTTTATGTCTAGTATATGCCAATATATGTCTATGAATTCGCTCAGCCTATACGACAGAAGTTTTCCTGAGAGCTGAACTTTTTTTTTTTTAAATGTGATCTAAATGTATGGTAGCCAAAGTAGGACATTTAACATTTTTTTAATGCATTCTGTTTCTTCCTTCCTTTTTTTTAACATACTGTACATACTATTAAGGCACTCATTTGGCTAGATTTATCAAAAGTGTCACAAAGGTAGATAAAGTTAGTGCAAAGTTAGCTCTGATGCTGGATTATAATAATAATAATAATAATACAGGCAGTCCCCGGGTTACGTACAAGAGAGGGTCCGGATGTTTGTTCTTAAGTTGAATTTGTATGTAAGTCGAAACTGTATATTTTATAATTGGAGATCCAGACAAAAAATTTTTTTGCCCCAGTGACAATTGGAGTTTAAACATTTTTTGCTGTAATGGGACCAAGGATTATCAATAAAGCTTCATTACAGACACCTTACAGCTGATTACAATCTGGGACTATAGTAAAGCATCTAGAGTGCTTCACCAGAGGTCAGAGGGGTCTGCCTGTAACTATGGGTTGTCTGTAAGTTGGGTGTCCTTAAGTAGGGGACCGCCTGTAATAATAAGATGACATAGTTTAAAACTGTCTAGATGTAACTCCTGTTAGCTGACTGTGTTTATGCCAGAGATCTGTGCATTTGCATAATTTTTGGTGCATGGACTTTATTCCCGCAAAGACATACCTGCTTTTAGGAGGCCGCACCCCGTTTTTTCTATTAGTTTTAAAAGTGCAACAGCTTTCTGTCATAGATAGATTGATAAATCAGCCCCATTGTATTCTGTGTCCCTGCCTCTAAACCCCATCCATGATAAATTTAGCCATATACCCATTGCCCACATATACCAACATGCCCAATTATGCTTTCAGTATGATTTTATCTGTTGCACCATGCCTCTGACATCTCTACACTCCAGTGACTCTTAATTTTTTGCAAGTATTTCATAATCAACTAAAATCCTAAAACTTCTTATCAAGCATAAAATTCAAGGTATTGATTGCTAGATTGTTAATTACAATATATGTCACATGGAATATTGATCCATTTAATTTTACGCTTACCTTAACATCTGAATGCAAAATGATTTTTGCTTACAGATCAATTTCAGACATGCAATTCCTGATTGCTCTGAGGGCGCTGTCAGCGTTTTTGATTAAATTAGCAATCCCTAGTTCATACGTTGTTTTTTTCTATTTAAATGGGATATGCTTAATTTATAAAACACTTAATTCATTTTTAATATGCAGGGGATCATATTAATGAGTGAAAATGTTTAGTCAGATATGATAGATGTGTATCTGCTGTGGAGTTCCATAAAAATCTGTCTAACTTAGCATGATAAGAGAATACAGCCAATATAATGATTGGGAGGGGGGTTCTGCAGAAAGCCGTTTTGAAGGGCAAGTGTTGATCTGAGCTTTTGTGCGTGTATACTCTGTCCCACAAAGAATAACTGATCTGTAATGATAGTGTTGGGTTGTATAATTTCAGGCTTCAGGTTCTAGAAAGAACAGATAAAACATATTTTCATCTTGTCTGTCAGACGACATTTAGTATGTCACTGCTTATTTTAACCTTGGTTGACTGGTACAAAGCTGTATTTTTTTGCATCAAATTTAACTAATATTTGGTTGGAGAATTATAAATTTGAGAACTGATTGAAATGATTTCAGGGTAGGAAACAAAATGTTCTAAATAATTTAGGACAACCGGGGTTCATGTAAATGTACTCAAAGTGCATTGTGCAGAAGCCAACTAAAACCTGCCAAAAACAACAGGACTCTAACACTATGAAGAATTTGTATGCATGATGGATTAACTTTAACACCAACACTGCAAGCCACATGATAGAAAATAGAAGTTCAATTTATAATGTAGTACTGTAGATGTACTGTGTATTTCTGGTTTGCTCTAAAGATGTGCTCATGATTGATTGTGGCTTTATGTCATGAGTCCACACTTCAGTGTTCGGTTAGCCCTAAAGTTCAGACCCCAAAAAGGCCCTACCTATTTGCCTGACACAACCTAAACAGTACAGAACACTAGAAGTGGTTCCTCCCTGCACCAAAGTGCCAACACGTTACAAGACAAAAAACAGAAACAGAAAGAACGGTTGACAAGCCAGGTCACATCAGAGATAGCAATCAAGTACAAAATTACAGAAGTAGAAGCATAGTCTGAACAGGAGCTGAAATCAAAACACCAGAAATTCAGAAAACAGAGGCTCACAATCAAGGTATGGAGCTGGTCAAGTAAACTATAACTGGTGATAAATTCAGTGGTAACAGAATACTTATGAGAACCCAGAGCCTCTGCTCCAGGAACAATTGAAGCAGAGCTCTGTCAGTCACTGCAGTTAACTATTGCTGGACTAGAGCAGACTGCAGGAGGAAAAGGGTGTGGTGCAATCAACTGTGTGGTGCAGTCACCAAATTAGGGTAGCATTCACACAGAGCCAAAATCAGCATCTCCCCAGCTGCTCAACATCAAATGTAACATCATGTTACATTTCTAATATATGTTATTTATTAGATGTGACCTCCATTGTCTCAGGTAGTAATAATAATATCTCTGTCTCAAAAATCATATTTTAAAAGATATGTCTACCTTTATTCTGTCCACTGTGAATTATTACTTACTTTGGTAAGTTTAGAACTGTAAATCTTATGATTCACCTTTCTACTGGACACCATAAACCTTTCATGACCAATGATCATTGTTGTCCTGGTCAAATTTTGCAGTACTGTTCTGCTCTTTATTAAATGACAATTTCTTTGGAACAGCTTTGTCTTCTGTCCACATTCTGCTGACAGGCTGGAGGGAGCACAATTCAAATGGTTTTATCTTCAGAACTGTGGCATCTAGTGACATTATTATATTAAAAAGGAGATGCCCCCTTTAATTTGATACCTGGATTATGTCTATGTGTAACAGAACCGAATATATCCACTGTTAAAGTCACGAATGACAAGTGGTATGTAAAAATCAAATATTTCACTGAAAATGTAATAGTAGATATAACATAACACCATCCGGATATCATATTAAAGGCAGAATTTTGCTTTTTAATATGACATTGTTATTAAATCCCCCCCACTGTGTTTTAAGGTGCCATGATTTTAGAATTTGCATAATTTGGAAAACAGTTTTTGGCAGAACTCACACATTTTTCTTGCTAATCAAGACAAGATCCGGATTCAGTGTAAAATCATCTACAAAGAGGTATGCTTGGCTAAAATAGTAGTTTTCATATAGGTAGATTACCTTTAATTGTGAGTTTGTGTGAGTTTCATATGATATTCAGGTATGAGAAAGGGATTAAGTGGACACCAACAAATGTTATGCAATGCAAGTTGCACCATTAAAGAAATAATGAGAGTCCTCAGTAGTACAATAAAAACAATCAATGCTTTTTTTTGGTTAAAGGTTCAGAGAAGGTTTGTTTAAAGGAAGGTACTGAGCAAATTTGGCACCAATAACAGGTTAAGACTCAACATAGTTATACATGCACTTTGGGCTGTGTCCAGTTTGCTTCCAGCGATTTTCTAAATGCATTAATTTTTTACATGCCCTGTGGGTGGCAGTTGTTCCAAAAGGTATTCTATTCATCATTTATTCCTTTTACTAATAATTTCAGACGTGTACACCATTAAGTATTGGATAAGGAATGGAATTTCTCATTAAACCAATTCAAAACAACACAATAACTTAACATGCTACAAAAGCTTTGAAATGCTGCACTTTATACCTTTCACCATAGAGTTATGTCCACCCTTTAAAATAATTCAGCTTAATATATTGTATATTATATTGCACGACTATATAATATATAAATATATAATTATCACGACTCGTTATAACACACAGCTCTGATTACTCTCTGGGATTCTAACGAGCCGTGCACCTGTGTAACCATGCTCAGATTTCTATCAAAGTAAACATAAAAGCTTCCTATAGAATGACAGCAAGAAGAGATCTAAAAACTCTGAGGAATTGATACAGAAAGCATATTGGAAAATTGTTTAACTTTTCCTTACACAAACTATATCAATTTATTTGCTGAAAGTGGACAACCCCTTTTAAGTCTAACCAGATTCAGATAATAGAACAACAATTAAGTGACAGTATGTCCCTTGCATTTTACCTGTCTTCAATAGCTTCCACTGCCGCTCTGATGGCACTAGGTGGAGCCATGACCCACCCATTGAGATCTGGCCTCAGATATGACCTTCATGCAAATAGCATGAGCCTGATTGACCTTCAAGTTGAGGTGACTACTTAGGCCAATTTTTATCCACAAGGAGATATGACCACAAATGGCATAGAGCTTTACAATATAGTCACCAGAGAGGCACTGGCAGGAACCAAATGATGTCCACTGCAAGTATATGAGAAAAAATGTATTCACTTAAACACTTTAACGAATTTGGACTTAAACTGTTAATTAACTGCTGAAAGGATAGGTCATAATAGGTGGTTGTGGGAGTGTTACACAGTGCTGAAAGCAAACAGCTCTGCACAGCATAGTGTTGTGGCAGGACTGTCTCACTGCAGTTGTCCCCTACAATGCAGAATACCTGCCCACCTCCATCACTAATTGTCCATAGTGTGCAAGGTGTCACATCTCCACCAATCACCTACATATTAATGGTCTATCCTGTTCTACAATAACCATAAATGTGCCTAAAGAAAGTTAAAAAAAAAACTTGATTACCTTGGCACTGCAAATTTGACGGTCTCTGCCAAGGTATCAAGGTAGAAATCATGTAACTGCTAAAGGTAATCACTGCCCTTAATGATGCCCTGTATGAGAGCAATGACTGACTGTGGTGGCACATATACTGTAGGTATGTAATTTCTGCAGTTAAGCTTGGAAAACCCCTTAAAATGAAAAAGAACAAAATTAAATTGCTCAGGGTTCATCAGGCAAATATTTAGGTAACAAATGTGTTGCAAGTCGGAAGTTCAAGTAATGTCATTGTTGAGTTATCTTCTAACTAGCATCCAAATTATGTGTCAAATTGTCCTCTGTTCACAATGCAAATCAATATGCATTATTGAACACGTGTTTAACTAGATAGGAGCACAAAGAGCCCATCACACAGTAAATAAATACTTTTGATGTACTGCAGAAGCCCTTGAAGGATTGACCTATTCTAACAATTAGGCCAGGTCACTTCTCAAATGAGGAATTGAAAACAATTAAACAAATGAACCGTAACAGAATACTAATCCCAAAAGCTATATTTTGTTGAGAAGGTCAGTTCTCTTCTTGTATTTGTTATATCATTTTGATGTATTTCATCTAACATTTCATTTTCTTTGAAAGCATGAAGTTACAGTTTGTAATCTTAAAGGGGTTGGCTACACAAGTAAAGTTTATCAGGGTACATACAATCCCTAATAGAGCCACTCATATTGGACTTAGGCTGGTAAACTTTCCCCTTTACGCAGGAGCCATTGACCAATGTGCTGATGGCTAACATAAGAAAATTACTGTACACTCCCTCTTTGAACACCACTCCCCATTCACTGGTTGGAGGGGCATGTCCGGACATCTTCACATCCCACCAAGCAGACACAGGGTGTCACCAAAAGTCGTGAAAATTATTTGGCCAGCGGCTCCTGCAGACATGAGGGGAACGCTTGCACAGCTAAGCACGGTATGAGTGATCTTATTTGTAATTACCCTGCCAAACTTTCTTATTTGTGGCCAACCACTTTGAACTCTTTTAAACCTGCATGATTAGTTTGATCGGACAACACTCAACTTCTCAACAACAGGGGTCAGAACTGTCTATGTGAGAATATCAGAATGTTGGTAGCACTGTTACGCAATTCACAGTACACAAATATTTGTTGCTTTCCAAGCGGGAGGCAATCTGCACTTTGATATTAGCTGGATTAGTCAGTTGTGTTGATTTTCTACTATAAGACATTAATATAACAATGGGTAGGAAATATTAGCAAGATACATGGGATTAAAAAAAAAATTTTGGTTGGACATGTTGAGTTGTCTTATGTATATCACAAGTTTAGCAACTTTTCAGGAAGCCACATGATTACATGACAGCTTAAAGAACACCTGTCATCAGGCCTTTATGTAGATAATTCATACATTAATCATTCTAAAATCATCTTTTCTTTATTATGTAAATTAGCCTGGGTACATGGAAAGAAAAAGTGTCACTCCTGTTACCCCTCCTCTCTCCTGCCCCTGTCTGTGTTTATATTAAGGCATTGCTAGCTGTCACAGGTGCCCCCTAATCCATGTCTCGGATCAGGGTCTCGAGATCCATGTCTCGGATCAGGGGCACACCCGTGCCCCTGTCTGTGGTGCGGCTCCCCCTGGCCCAAACTTGCCTCTCGATGATCCCGCTCCCATCCCGGCTAGGCCATGCATACGTCTCCGGTCACTAGGGCGTGCATGCCGGCACTTGAAGATTTAAAGGGCCAGTGCACCGCTAATTGGCATTGGCCACTTCCAGGTTTTCATAAAGACTGGCAGCTCCCATCATTCCCCGCCAGATCTTTGAACTATGTTGAGAAGAGAAAACTTCCTTGTGTTTGTTCCTATCCCATTCCTTGTTCCCGTTTCTGCTGATCTCCTGTTGCTGACCATGGACTTGAACTTTGACCTTGCATTTCTGCTGCCTGCCCTGACTACCCATGTGTGAGACACAGACATCAGTTACACATGTATCTGACATGTTCTGCTGTACACATGGCTGCTTCCTGAAGCAGTTGTATCTCTCATATACACACACAGGTTTCAGAGGGCGCCATCACAAGGAAGTACAGAAAGGAGCCAGAATCAGGAGTGTCATATCATTATACAGGCTGTCAGTCATGTGTATAGTAGTATCTCATACACACACAGGCTGCAGGGGGCGCCAGCACCAGAAAGCACATAGAGGAGCCAGCACCAGGAGTGTCACATCATTATACAGGCTGTCAGTCATGTGTACAGGAGTATTTCATTCACACACAGGCTGCAGGGGGCACCAGAACCAAGAAGAACATAGAGGGCTCATTACCAGCAGTATCACATCATTATACAGGCTGTCAGTCATGTGTATAGTAGTATCTCATACACACACAGGCTGCAGGGGGCGCCAGCACCAGAAAGCACATAGAGGAGCCAGCACCAGGAGTGTCACATCATTATACAGGCTGTCAGTCATGTGTACAGGAGTATTTCATTCACACACAGGCTGCAGGGGGCACCAGAACCAAGAAGAACATAGAGGGCTCATTACCAGCAGTATCACATCATTATACAGGCTGTCAGTCATGTGTATAGGAGTATCTCATACACACACATGCTGAAGCGGGCGTGGTCTCCAGAAACAGGAAGTACATAGAGGCAGTGTCAGGAGTGTCACATATAGGCTGTCAGTTATGTGTATAGGAGTATCTCATACACACTCAGGCTGCATGGGGCACCAGAGCCAGGAAGCATGTAAAGGAGTAGTGATGGGAATTATGGCTCTTCTTAGTGAGCTGGCTCATTAGGCTCATTAAGAAGAGCCAGTTCTAATAGGGAGCCACAGGCCAGTCAATCACCCCATTCCACACCACAAGGGGATGTGGTGAGCCAGTTAGGGGTGGGGTTAAGTGAGCCATTGGCTCCCTGAAAGGTGTCGGCTCCAATTGTTCACATTCGGGAATGACACATTACTATAGAGCCTGCACCAGGAGTATTACATCATTACACAGGCTGTCAGTCATGTGTATAGGAGTATGTCATACACACACAGGCTGCAGGGGGCACCAGCACCAGGAAGCACATAGAGGAGCCAGCACGAGAAGTATTACATCATTATATAGGCTGTCAGTCATTTCTATAGGAGTATCTCATACACACACAGGCTGCAGGGGATGTGGCCTCCAGAACCAGAAAGCACATATAGGACCCTGTACCAGGAGTGTCACATCATTATACAGCCTGTCAGTCATGTGTATAGGACTATCTCATACACACAGGCTGCGGGGGGTGGGTGGTGGGGTGGCATCTATAACCGCTGACTATGAGTTTACATCTAACTTCCCTGTGCTTAAAAAGGTTGACACTTACTGCTCAGAGCTGTCTAAACAAACAGAAAGCAGAGAAGACAGAGTTCAGTCCTCATTCTGGTAGACTGATCTGCCTTGACAAAGGACTAACACTGTTACTAAGGGGAACTTTGCAGCCCATTTCTTTACAAACTAATCAGAATTTGTTAACTAACAGTTACTCTTTAAAGCTCATCATTTGTATTTTCATTGTTGTCTTTCTGTATTTTCTTGCCCCGTTTAATCATGACTCTGAACAGTATAGTAGTGATAAATTGTACTACCTATTACTCAGATTGCTCCTACAGAGGGTGAATTTATTCCCAGCAGCACAATAATGGTATATACTGTACTACAGCAACCATGAGGCAGCTAACTATACTCATCCTTTTTCTTGTATTGGTAAAAGAAAATGTGAACTCTTATTTTGTGGTTGCAAACATCCATGTGAAAATCTGTATGTCTGTGTGTGTGTGGGGGGGGGGGGGAGTCTCAATTAGACATGCTGGAGTTTTTGCACAAGAGCATTTTGTCTATCCACAACATGACTATAAATACAATCGCAAAGCTTATATAAAGTTTACCTATAACAGGTAATAAGACATAAGATATTATGTCCTCCAACACATATTGTTATCTGAATAAACATGATAGGTGAAACACGGGTTTAAAGAATAAAGTATTCAATCATACTTACCCAGATCTGATAATTTTCTAATCAGTCACACAGTTCCTTTGTTCTGCTATTAAACAAGTTAATTGTCTCTGACAGAGAACATAAGCTTTACTTTCAACACAATTATTTTCCACAAAAGCACAATGAAAACAACTAAAAGCAAATGAATAAAGACACTGAGATGTTGTGTTGCCTTAAAGAAGTGGTTCAAGACCCGTGGCCCGCAGAGTCTCAAGTTTAGGCATAGCTGCCATTTTATTGTGTTTTGCTGTGATAAAACTTGTGTGCAGTAAGGTATTGTGATGTCATCCTCACAACAGCTTCTCCATTATACAGCTGCCAGGTAACAGGACTGCTGACTGTGAGGAGAGGAAACAGATCTATGGAAGGGGGTGTTCTGTGTGAGGCGGGGCCCAGAAATGGGGAGGAGTTACTGTGTGAGGATGGGGGACTGCACATTGGGGTTGCTTGCTTTGTGAGACCTGGAAGGCTTGCTTTGTTAGGAGCTGGTAACATACATGGTGGGGCTACCTGAGTGAGGAGGGACAAGACATGGGGGGCTAGTAGTTATAAATTTGTACATAGGGTGCAGTATTATAGTAGGTATATTCTTGTACATAGGAGACATATTATAGTTGTAGAAGTCCAAGGCAGCACAGTGGATTGACAAAGGTGTATCATACACCAAAACATTACCACTTGAATAAGTCTGCCTTTTTCTTCTATACCTATGGCTAGTTACTAGGATTTCATACTTGGAGGGGGGGGCAATATTTCATATAGCTGCGCGCAGGAGAGAGGAGGGGTGAATGCTCTTCAACCCTCCCTTCTCCATTGAAATCTGAGCAGTTGTTTTAATGGTGTGATGAGAAAGCTTGTGCTCTGCGCACCGTGACATCTAAACGGACTATAGCGGCAAAGACCCCCATATGTTTGTGTGCAAAGAACCTTATTTTGTATTAATATTGACCATATCATTTAACTATTCACTAACCTGCTTTGGGATGCAATGTTTTGTTCTACATATATACAGAAATATTTGTAATAGGCCTGATTGATATTAACAAGGTTGGGTGGTATCATCACTTCACATTGTTCTATTAGGAAGGCATTGTTCTATTACTATCCATTTAATTCCTAGGAAATTCTTAGGTAACATACTCTAAAGCCTCTGGAAGGCTGTCTGATTTCTTCAGAATGTATTGAATTTGACCTGTATTGTTTTACTGTGAAAGATAGGCTAAATACTTGGGAATGGCATTCGTTAATTTAGTTCATTGGATTCTGGAGGTAAGAGGAAACATATTACAGCTAAATGTCTCCCATAATGGTTAAACCATAATATGATTTATGAGGCTGTTTATGACAAAACGGCCTTCGGAGAAAATGATTGCACACAACCAAAGGGTAGCTCTTCCAGTGTTAGCTTTCCATTATTCCTTCCGACTCTGTGAATAAAATAGATTTAATAAACTCAGCATTATTTGTTTACTTACATTTCAATGATTAACGGACAAGAATAGAATATATTACACTCCAGTCTACGCTCTTAGCATTTTCTTATAAAACAGAATGCTTTTATAACAAGTAATAGGCCTTGGCAGTGAAAGACATCCTCATGATGCAGAATAATGCAGTATTTCTGTAATCATAACTTTAGAAGTGGTAAAATACTAATTCTCATATCTTTCTTTCTGTATAGGTTATGTAATTGGCATAACAAAATGAAGGCTAAGCATTTCTTTATATACATTTATTCCCATTCTCTTATACAAAAATGTGTCCTTGAAGGAAATCTACCATTTAAATCAAGCCAGGGCACTTACTCATAGATCATGGCATGGCGACTGTGATAACTTCTTATATTTTCTAAAACCAACATTTTAAATTATGCAATGAGCCAGAAGGGCTCTGGGGGCATTACCAGAGCCTCTCCCTGCTGCAGATTCACAGACTGTTACACTTTATCCTTCACACTGGGTGAGGATACACCAGGCAAAGGAAGGGGGGGGGGGGGTGATGAGAGAGCAGGTAGGGTAATAGGTAGACTCTGGTAATACCCTCCAGAACCCCTGTTGGCTCATTAGCATAATTTTAATCATCTAATTTAGAAGGAAAGAGGCAATGGATAACAAATATAAGATTACCACAGTCACAGTGCCTGGATCTTTGAGTAAGCCTTCCTGGCTTATCAGGTTTGATTTTGATTGTATTAAAACCATAATTGTGTCTGTTTTGGAAGGGGATGGGGCACTTCTGGACACCATCATAAACTATTGAAAAGCTTAAGAAGCTGGTTATATCATGATACACATACTGAGAAGGAAGGATAGAAAGGACGTATCTATATTCACCAGCGCTGTCCTTTAGAGCAAAATGTAAAGCTAATCCTATATTATATACTTTATTATATACCATTTTAGAAAACTGTAAAGATGCATAAAGCTATGCTATGACACCTGTGAAATTTTTCTGGACTTACTGTCACCCTTATATGGAGTCATAATGATGTCTTTTTGTGTCCATTCGATTCCTGAATGTGCACAAATATTCGGCCTTAGAAGCAATACATCTAGGTTTATGATGGTAGAATTGTGTTTATAGGACTTCACTTCTTGCATATTTCTTATTTTCTTGATGGGTAAAAAATAAATAGACTGTCAAAATAGGTAGAAGTTTAACAAAGCGCCTGAGTTTATTTAGTGTAAAATAATTTAAAAACTATATTATAACATAATGATTATTATTGTGTTATGGGGGAGAAAAATACGTATTAAACATATTCATATAAAATGTAATATGATGTATTGTATCTTTGTATATCCATGTTTGTGTGTATATTTATATTTTTGATACAATAAAGATTTAATAAATCGTAATTATAAAAATACCCCAATGATTGTTAGTAAGCTCAGTGGGGATAATATAGAATATTGTGGATGTCAAGAGAGAAGCATCAGATTTCTTCATATGGTGTGGAGTTGTGGACAAATCTATAATTTTTAAAAAAAGAAGTGTATAAGAAATTTCAGAAGTGCACAGGGTTAAGATTGAAAACTCATCTTTTTAGGATTAACTACAATGAGCAAAAACTGTACTGCTTTGCTCCTCCACCCTCCATGTAGACAGTGAGCCCTCCGGTAGGGTCCTCTCTCCACTTGTTTCTGACCACTGTAGTTTTTCTTTTTTGTACTTTCATTTGTTCTTGTCTTAATGTAATGTTTGGAAACCCTTATTAAATTAAAACTACCCCTAATAAATTATTATTATAATAATAAGAAGGAGTAGTATTATTTTTTAACTGAGGTTATATTGTTAGGGAGCCTCCAAAATATTGTAATCATTAGTGGGTAAAGAAATGTGGTGACCTAAGGTCCTATTTATCACAAGGTACTTAATAGTATGAAAATGGAAGGAGACTAGCTCCCCAAAAAATGAGGAATGGAAAGTTCAATTAGAGAAGCTCAAATGATATGAAAAATTCAGGTATGATGCATTAGGAAAGATTAATGAATGGAAAAAATAATGATTATGTTGTTAAATAGTTAAAGATCTAATCCATGCATTATTTCCTTGAGGAAAAAGAATATTTTTTCCTTTTTTTCTTTCTCTTCAGCCAACTAGTGGGTCATGGTTAGGTAGTGATACAACAGACATTGGGGCTCATTTACTAAGGGTCGCGCTGCTCACTTTAGTCGGACTGTAAACCTTTTTCGGGGATTACACAGGTATTTAACAAGTGTGTGCTCCAGGATTTTGGCGCACGCAATCCTTTTATGGCACAGCTGTGCCGGCTTCCATGCGCCACAAATTGTAGAGCATGATGTCGGATGATCCGATTGATTCGGACTGAGCGCGGTATTTAACTTTCACATTGTGTCGCAAGCACTTACATGCATCACTAAAAAGATGGCGAACTCTGTCGGACTTGAGCGGTGAAGCGACACATGTTGGATGCCGGGCGCACAATCTTAGTGAACTGCAGCACAGTGCATTGGAGTCGGACAATGAACTTCGGTGAACTACAGTGGGAATATAAGTAAATGTGCCCCACTATATGGCACTATATGATTTTGAGGAGATATTTGTTGACTAGGTTTTATGTTTGTTTCTAAAAAGAAAAACTATGAATATAGAGATTAAAAAATAGGCATACAGAAAATAAGGACATTCTCATATTTGAAAAGTCTTTTTTTACATGAGAATTCAAGTCATGTCTAACTGTGTTTTCATCTTGAGGAGTCTCAAAAGGTAAACTACAAATAAACAAAAACTATTGTCATCGAAACTGTACAAAGAGATTCTATAGCATTGTCGCTGTGTGTCTCTTGCCTCTTACCTCTAACAACCTCCTGAAAACCATCCTTCGTTTAAAAGAATGAGGTTAAAAGATCAAAGAAAATAAAAGGCAATTAGAGTAAGAGTCTAGACAGAATTAGGTTATTTGAAGTAAAATACAAAGTTTCATCTAATTACAACAATTTTTGAATCCCTACAAGGCATTTTTACGTCTCGATTGCTCTATATAGATGGGGTTCATTTACAATCCTTACAACTAATAATATAGAGGACAGAGGAATTTTTTCTCCTTTTGTTTTTAATTCTAATTGTATGGAAGTATCTTTCTTTCATTTTAATGATTCCGACAATGATGGTTTTGAAACCCTTATGGATTTTACATTTCACTGGGTATTTTGAGTGATCTATAAGCTCTAAAATCTGATGTTGCCTTCAACATTAAACAATCAACGTTGTCTGACTGCAGAAAAACAAGGCATTCAAAGAGCAGCAGTTGAGCGTATGTAAAGTTTTTAGGCCCATCAAGTTTAGCCAGTCAATTTAGTTGACTCTTTCCTTGAGCCTTTATTAGCACTAGTGTGACGATATCTCTCTTTGGTGAATCGTCATCGATGAAGGATGCTTGACATGTTGCACCCCTGATTGCTGTGCTTCCTACATATAAAACAATGGGTCACCTTCTTTAGACATTTGCTTTTTGGTGAGGGCATGGACAACTTGTTCTTGTAGTCCAATAGTAAAGCTCAGATACCTTTGGAGTATACTTATTAAACTTGCCATCAGTAATAAATGTGGTAAAACTCGTGACTAAGAGGAAACATGCCCCTTAGGGTGCACATTTTTTTGGTCTTGTCGGACACAGTGCAGCCGCGAAGACACTTCATAAATATATATGCAAGTTTGCACATTCTTTTCAGTGCAAAGTCAGACAGAAAACTGCTTTAATAAATGTGGGTCATTATATACAAAGTAGCAATATTAGTAATCAACTAACTGTTCCATCAAACAAGGAACCCTGACAGCTGGCGATACTCGATTAGTGGGGCCCCTCTACACCTAGAGATTGCCTTTTATTGGTCTGTATATTTTATATTGTTTGATCTTAGATACTGTAGTTTCAGCATGTTGAAAATGTTGAAAAAGGGAACCGTTGTCAGCATTTGAGTCCTATCATGGACCATTGCTTGGATCTTTTTATATTACATACAGCATATATGTATTTTAATGTGTCTGTTTAACGGCCTTAACTAATAAAGCTACTTTATATATTGTGTTTAGTTTGGTGTGCATTGCTTCTTATTTCCCTTGTGTTGTTTGTTAGTTGGAATAAGATTTCAGGGGATTACTTTGCACTAGTACTGTGTGCCCACTATATGGTACTTTTGTGTGCATTTATAAAATTGGCAGTGAAACATCTGTGTCAAACCTGCAGGGTCTGCATCAGCTACCTGCATCACGCTTTGTTCTCCACAACTTCTTCTAGATCAGTGGTTCTCAACCTTTCTAATGCTGTGACCCCGCAATACAGTTCCTCATGCTGTGGTGACCCCAAACCTTGCAACTCGCAGTAAAAACACAGTAAAATTGTGGCTCCGATGGCTTTAGGTGACCCCCGGTTTTTGTTGTTTGACCCCCACTGGGGTCCCGACCCACAGGTTGAGAACCACTGTTCTAGATGATTTGTTCAATAAACATAAAAGGTTCTGTATATAAAACAATAGTACTAAAGAGAAATGATTCTTAATTAGCCTGCGGTTAAGTTTTCTTCTAATTTCCAAACAGCTGGTAAATCATAATCTAATATTACTGTTGTAATGGACTGTGTAAAATACTAAATCAGTGCATTGTGCATTGCAAACCAAAGTACTCTGCAGATTATTGAACTTTTTCAATGAAAAAATAAGCAGGAGCATTCTTAGTTCAACAAGCTACAGGGGTTTCTGTAATAATCAGATATATTGGTCTATTGTTAGCAGCTCTGATTGCGAAACAGATTTCCATGGTAACCATTATCCTGCGGAAGCATTCATCATTAATATGAAGACTTATTACATTGTACTTATATTATGTATTTCTTTTGAAAAACGAGGTTGCAAAGTGTTTACTTGACAGAAGTGGAAAACAACCCTGGTGTTTCAGAATGCCCTTTCATTGAAGAAAGAGAATTCTCTGATTGAAGCCCTTAACCAAAGTGGAGTTAAAGGTGGAGAAATCTGTAATAACATGTAGGTTAATCATGTTTATCTAATTGAAAAGGCAATGTATCCGTCCCAAAAATTATTCTATCATTTATTTTAAAAGGAATGTATCACCAGTTTTTATTTTTACTAAGTTAAACCTTTTTTTAAATATATTTTTATGTTCTCATTGTATTTTTATTTATATTTCTATTATATTTTCTAATCATGATTATGAGGCAGCCATCTTACCTCATGGTAGTAGACAGCAATAATAGACCCAGATAGACTCAGTACAGACAAAAGGTGTAAAAAATCTCACATTATCTACTGCCATCACTAGATGCAATAATGAGGTTTCCCATAGAGGTGTTTTGTGATCCTGTCTGTTTTGTCTGTGAGGTGATTTAACAAGAATTCGCAAGTGCTGTTTTTTGGTAACACATTTGAAAAGGTCTGACTATATAGATTCTGGTTTGTCTGCTCTGCTTCAGGACCCCCCAGCCAACTGTAGGGAGCATATGTAGTCATTTTGTGTGTCAAAAGTAATGGCTTAGATTAAAGGGCAATTCAAAGTGCTAGAGAAAAAAAATACAACTGTCCTGGAATCAGTGGCGTAGCATCTACTAAATGATGCAAAATGGTTTCTGGAGGTAATAAAAGGGTGCTATTTAACACAAAGGCATTGTTTTGCTGACTGTGTGGACAAACTATGGGTTTGTGGGAAGGTTTGTTATGAAACTATGTACTATTAACTTCATAAAATAACATTGAGAAGACAAAGTAGAGATCGTTTAGTGTGGACACATTGGTATGACACTACAAAGAAAGAAACTCATATATACATTCCTTTCCTGTTTATGACCAGCCAAAGGTATACAGATACCCCTCAATATATTCTTAAATATACAACTTAATGAAAGTCTGTGAGGTAACTAGATCTTGGTTTTTGCCATATTCTAAATACTTGCTTTACTTTCTCCTCTTTATCAAACTGAAACAACCTCGCCAATCTTAAAACATTACAGCTTGACACATTCTATTTAAGGCTCAGGATGAAGATGAAGGCTCAGGAGGGCCGAAAAAATGTGTTTTAACTGCGTGACTTGAATGCACTTTATTTGTTATATGCTCTGTGAATAAAAGGAGAAATTTGGCTTTCACCTCGAGGTGCCAGGATTTTTTCATTTCTATATTACTAAAGTGTGTCCACGAGCCAAGGGGAAGGAGTACTGGGTGCCGACCGATCTTTGCACACATACTATTTAAAGATTGCAGTTCTATTTATAATTAAATTAGATTTCAAAAACATACTAATTTGAATTTTTTAGTTTACTATAAATACAAGTTCAAACATTTTTTTACGTTTTTGCATGTCCGTATATGTTCCAGTAGAAGACACATGAAAAGCTAACACTTCTGCTCCTCCAGTAGCTTCAAGAGACGTATAAAAAATTCTAAATTGTTGTATCTACAGCAGCAGTTTTCTCTCCATCATAACCATGGTATAAAACAAAGTATACTGTATAATAGACTGGGTAAGCGAAAACTCTATAGAAAACTTCCTTCATAAAGCCATATTCACAAGAGCACAAAACAAAAGCTAAAATCAAGTGATATGTAAATAAGTGAATAAACTCACACGACTAGCTGAATAGCCACTTCCTACCATTATGTTGTTTGTGAACCAGATTTTTCTTTTGTTCAAGATCAGCATGGTCATTTAAGAAGCTGAAAAAGAAACACTGCTAGTAAAAGAAGAAGTCAATGGGTGGGCATCACCAAATGTGAACTTGTAAATAGCAATCTGCATGTATGTCTAGGAGTAAAATAAAAATCATAATAAATATATTAATTGAAGAGACAGACACAGCACTCATTTGTTTATTTTCCCATCATGATTTTTTAGAATATAACCAGTTGATTATACCATCATGATGTTAAGGAGCTTTCCCCGGAGGGATTGATTACCAATTAATTATTGTAGCATGATGTTTCTTTCACACGAATAGCTTGATTTGATTACATCCTTTCTCGAAACATTGTTTCATTTTTCTAAAGATTTTGCAGATACAGTTCTTTTTTTCCCAGTAAAACAACCTGCAATTCATGTTTCTTTTAATAAGGAGCAGTGTTGTAGTACCACTCCTGCCCCACTACATCATTTATAGCACTGTGCTATTGTGAGGTCCCTTTCATTTTCCCAAAAAAGGTCTTAAAAAACATTTAAATTGATTAATCTCTTAAGGAGTGATCACAAAATAAAGTGGGGATGTCTGGAATCCATAACAATGATTGATTTGCATCATGGTCACAAAAAGACAACACTGGCAAAATAAAAAGTGAAGATCTATGGTCTATTACCTATGTACAACCCTTACTTTTCTGCCTAATAAAAGTTAGTAGTAAAAATCATGTCTCTTGGGCTGGTGTGGCTAATTTTGCCCAAGATTGTTTTAGGCAACATTCACACCAGGTTTCAGCTTCTCTGTTGTATGGATAGGTCAGGCAATTACACCCCCTGAAAGCCGAATGTAGCTTTGAATGTATGTAATGTATATAATGTAAGAAATGTATGCCTCTTGATTTCTTGTCTATTACTTTAACTTTATTATATTTTGGGGGTTTTATGGGTGAGGATGCCACTGTATTTTTTTTTACAACATATTAAAGTGGCTGAGTTGATACTTCCTTTTGGATTGCTATATATCGAGATACCCACTCAACATTTGTCTTCTGTAGAAGGCTCAAACCAATTATGTTCAATTAATTTATTAAGTAGAAACACACTACAAGATATTAACGACATAAAACAATTGATACTGAAACATATCAGCATTGCATAGTATATTACAATACACAGAAAAATGGGGCATAGCCACAGGCAGAGATCATCGCACAAAATCGACTTAAGAAAGAATAACAGTGTTGAGCTTGTCAATGCTGGTAACTAACTGTCTGTCCATTCTTTATCAATTTGAGAAGGGTCAAGTAAAGCTCACAGTCATCTTGGATAGTGACTGACACCAAACCTTTCTAATTATAGTGAGAGCATGTTAAGGTGATCTGAGGCGCAAATGGCGGTTAATGTAGATCCTCATGCCCATATCATCCTTTAGTGAAATAACTCTGACCAAGTCCCGTGGAAACGCAGACGGCTAATCAAAAAGATATAGACATAAACAAAGGGTAGGGACTGAAAGAAAAGGTGGGAGGACAGTCTTCCAGAAGACCCTCAAGCCAATTATGACCAAAACCATACTGATTTTCCCGAAACTATTCCAAGATAAGGAATTTAATATGGAAGCAATGGCTCAATATAAAACAGTAAATTATAAGAACTTTAGTATTTGTGACTAACTCCTACGAGATTTGAAAGGGACTGTTTTAAATAACACATCTCTAAATAGTTAAGCAAATAACACAATTCACAGTGCGGAGATTCATAATGTAGGTGGAATTATCTATTAAGTGAAACACAAACCTCCATCTCCAAAGACTAGTCAGTTTGTCCAATGTAAATACAGTTGACCTAAGTCAATATATTTCTCTGATTGTCTAGGAAACTCAAGAACTAAGACAGAATATCTACTGTGCTGTCCTCCTATAAATAAATTATATCACAAACTGACCTTTTTCATATGCCACATTCATTTTTTAGCCATTGAAACAATTTAAAGGTTAACAGAATCATGCATGCTAATAAGCTATAGAGCAGACTTACTGGGCATTAACGTCAGTTCTCATTCTCCTCAATGAATTCTATATTCCCAGCACATATTGTTAAAGCAATCTGTTGGTACTTCTGATTTATTTAGTTTTTTATGGTTAGAAAAGTCAATATTTGCATTGAGTTGAATATTCATACAATGAAGCCTTTAATTTTTCTTCTTCTTGCGTTTTGTTCTTTTTTGCTACTGATTGTTGTTTCTAGTTTTAAGAGACTTTTATGCTGATTTATTGCCATCATCATCATTTGCCATATGTAAGATTATCAGGTTATTGCAAGCTGCAATTATGCAACTCATTATATTATTAAGACGTTTTTGTTTATTCTTTAAATTTAAATGAAGATTCTTGAAATTAACTCAGCTACATCAGGGCAACAAAGTCTTGTCTGCTGCTCCCTACTGGTGCTATTTCTTATGTCATCTCATCCTGCTGTGATTTTAGCTTAAATATAGAATATAAATATTTTATAATTCTCTTAGGAACAACAAAAACTATTCCAGAGAGAGAATACTTCTACACTGGTTTCCACAGAATTACTCTTGTTAAATTGAATTACTCTTGTTAAAGTGAGTCTAACACCTCCAAACTTACCCACAGTCAAAAGCAGCATACTGTAGGCCAGTGGTGGCGAACCTATGGCACGGGTGCCAGTGGTGACACTCTGATCCCTCTCAGTGGGCACTCAGGCTGTTGCCCCAGCACAGAATTCACCAGACAGGACTTTAGGGATTCTCCTGCAGGCCCAGGTAGCCCAGGACGTGAGGCATTTGGGTCTACCTGAGACTGCAGGAAGAGAAGGTGTGGACATGGTCAGATTATCATTGGAGCCATTGAAGCTCCTGCTCTTGGCCCCACAATTCTTTCTGTTAAGGGAAGATCCAATGGGAATCTGAATTTCCCCACCTTCTGTCAACGATATTTGTGTCCTCAGGACCGTTGAAAGCTGTGGAATAACATGAAGATTTTAATAATTTAATACTAGAATTGTTGTGTTGGCACTTTTAAATAAATAAGTGGGTCTGGTTTGCATTTTGGACACTCGGTCTCTAAAAGGTTCGCCATCACTGCTGTAGGCTGCTTTATAAGTTATCCAGACATATGTTTCCTTCTTCTCAGTTATCTGTTATTTTACAGTAAATTATATTTTAATATTAATGTAGATTGCCTTCTTGGTGCATAGGCCATACTTGTGATGCCACTGTTTTCTTCTTCTTATACTACCCAGCAATAACCAGTCCCACCCTTGCACTTTATCATTGACATCTCTTACAGAAAAGACATTTAGAACAAAGTCAAACTGTGCATCAGCAGGCATTGGCTTGCCCTGGTGCACTGAGAAGTCAATTTGTATAAAAATGTAAATTTCTAGAAGAGGACAGATAAACTGTAAAGCAGGAAAGGTATTCTGAAAATTATGTCTAGAAAGCTTTTAAAGTGCCCTACACAATACTGTTTTAACTGTTTTAAGGACAAAGCACATTTTCACCAGATTTTTCAAACCTGCCATGTGTCAGGATATGCCGTTATAACTTTAGACCACCTTAACATATCAAGTTTATTTTTAGACTTTTTTTCATGACATGTTGTACTTTCATTAATGGTTTCTTTTGGTTAAAAAAAAGTAGCACGGATTTATAAAAAAAACTGGAACTGGTAAAAAGTTTGAAAAATTTGTTATTTAATGATTTGTAAATTTTATTCTTATATTCTTATCATGCAGTTAGTCTAACCACCCGAATTGGTTGCTAACTATCCTTAACTATATGTCTGCTTTATATTTTATTAGGGTGCTTACAGTTCAGACAGAGATTTTCCAAATTTTTAAGTAAAGTTGTGATTTCATTTTTTTAGAGGACATTTTATCTATATAAGGGTTTTTGAAATTCTATTTATGAGAAACACCACCCATTTGTAAAACTGCACCCCTCAAACTATTCCGAGCAGCCTTTGATAAGCTTGTTAACTCTTTAAACATCTCAAAAGAATTAAAACAAAATGGAGGTTCTAGTTGGAATTTTAAAATTTTTACAATTAAATGATTATGAGCCATAAAATGTACAAATTCATGCAGGATAAAATGAGAAAACACATCTCAGATTTTGTTGTTCAGTTTCTTACAAGTAGAAAAATACCCGACATGTGAATGTAAACTATGTTATGGCCCTCAACATAGAATGGAAGGAGTTACCAGAACAGTTAACCCCCCACAAATAATCCTATTTTGGAAATGAAACAGTTTAGAGAATTTATGAAGGTTTATATTGAGCTTTTTACCAGCTTTTTATGTTTTATAAAAAGTATTTACATTGGCTCGTGTAAGTAAAAATCTTTTTTCAAGAAACTTTGCTTTGGTCCCAAAAATTTTTATTTTTAGAAGGGGTTAAAGAAGTAAATGCATCTCATAATTTGTCACCCAGTTTCTCCTCAATGCTTTGTGGGCGCACTTCAGGGGCTTGAAGGTGAAGGAGCGTCTATTGGCGGATTTTAGCTGGAACAGATTTCAGGTGCTATGTCGCATTTGCTGAGCCCCTAAGATAGTTGGACAGCAAAATGCACCAAAGGATCCATAACACTATAATTGGGGGTACAATATCCCATTCTTTAACCTTTATTATCTTTTTAAGATGATATTCTGTCATTGATTTTTACCTTTTTACGTGTTTTATACATCAAATAAAATAGATAACATGTTACTGATGTTCTATAGGTCAGTATGATTAGGGTTTATAAAACTTGTTGTTGACTTGTTTTACAGAATAAAACTAATTTGGAGAGAAAAATCCTTTAACTTTGGATCACCATCTTTTAAGTGGCATAATGTTCTCTATTTTTGTGATGATTGAGCTCTTTTACAGAGAAGGGGTGAATGTGACTTATGGTCAATTTTTATGGTGTCTTTTTTTTGGGGTTAAGATTTGGCAGCCCTGGGGTCCTTCATTGGACCATAGGGTTACCGTGGAGACAATTGAGGGTGCTGGGTCACTAGGTGGAGAGGTGGGTAAGCCTTTTAGATGCCATGGTGTTGTTTGTCTGTGGCACTTAAAACGTTAAGGAGCCGGGATCGCAATTATTACTATCCCGGCTGTTTGTGCAGAGGCACGGCTGTCGAATGCAGGCAGCCTCCTGCATGGATCGCATAGGATCTGCTTCTGAGCCAGTTCTATCTTCATGGTATTAGGGAACATCATGGTGCACTGACTACAAGCTCCATGCGGGAAGGGGTTAATTGTGGGTTCTGCGATGGTAGACTCCCTGCCATAATGGGATATGACAAGGAGACTTTAGAGTTTCTCAAGTCACAGTTTCTTCTCTGTAGCCAGTTTGTAGGGGTGTTGTAGTCTGCAGATGCGTACTCCACTTAGACTCTATACTTACCTCCTGCAGTGTCTGGTAACATTTATCAAGTTAAAGGGGTTAACCGGGTTTAAAAAAAAAACTTAGGGCCGGGCTGGTGTGGGCTAGTTAAACATAATAAACATCTACTTACCTTGTCCGGCACGGCCGATGTCCCGCGCCGCGGTCCCTTTGATCCGTTCCCCTGTTTGTTTACAGGGGCACAGAAGCCGCGCACAGGGACCTTCCGGTATGCGATGTCGCTGGCTCCTCCCATGCGTCCCTATCTCTCAGTATCTGTGCGCCCTTGTAATGAAACCGGCGCACAGAGGAGACGGGCCGCGGCGCGGGACATGGTAAGTACAGGTTTATTATTTTTAAATAGCCCTCCCCAGCACTGCCCTAAGTAATTTTTAAGACCCGGAGAACCCCTTTAATCTATTTGGATATACTGGCTTAGGAAATGCTAATGAATTCATTGCGCAATGTTTTTAACCACTTTTCACCAAAAGATCTGAAAGCAGGCATTAACATCTCATATGCCAAACTTATCAAGCACTCTAAGCTACTGTGGCAACTCTGTCTTACAAAAAGCTCCTAAGACAGTCTAGAAAATGGAGCAAAACACCTACTTCATTATAATATGCCTCTGTTATATTTAATTTCTAAAACAGTGGCAATTCCCAAAGCAAACCATGAAATAAAGCTACCATCTCTAAATAACACTTTCAGCTGCACATTTCAAAAGGATGAGAATATGTACAAAACATAGATGAGGAAGACGGTGTGGAGTTACATGATGTGCAGTGATGTACAGAGATACAGTGCAGAGTGCTGTCACAGTACTGAGATAAAGAGTTATGTTACAGTACAGACATAAGAAACAGTGATGTCCTAGTACAGGCATAATAAAGTTAGGTCATAGTAAAGGGATAATAAACACAGTGGTGTCTTAGTAATTCATAATACTAGAATAACAAAAACTGTGGTGTTGCAGACTTTACTTAACAGAATAATGCAACGGCTCATGCACCAGCGTTCCCATCACATGACTATGGGCGGATTTCTATCCACTGGAAGTAAAACCTTGAAGCTTTCTATAGCAGGACAGCAAGCAGAGATCTAGAAAATTGTGAGGAATTGATACAGAAAGTATATTGGAAAATTGTATAATTTTTCCTAAACAATGATACTAACAATCAACCAACATACTAAGGCTACATTCACACACATGTATGGGGGACGTATATACGGCCGGAGTATATACGGCCGATATACGTCCCCCATACACTCCTATGGGCTCACGGCACCATACGGGAGTTGTACAGTGCAGCACACGTGCTGCTCAGTGCCGCTCCGTAGCCCGTAGAAAGATAGGACATGTGATACGGCGCCGAGCGCTGTATATGCCAATGAAAAGGGGCGTGGGTGAGTGGTGCTCATCCCCTGCTCCTCTCCGCAGCGCCGATGTATGCCCGCTGTACTACGGCACGGTGGGCATACATTGTGTGCATGTAGCCTAACATATTGATCCACACAGATATATTTACACAATGATATCATCTCTCTGAGATAATGCAAAAAACTTTCACAACATTTCAAAAGGGCCACCTTGTATTATTTGTAGTATTGTAGTATTTGTAGTATTTATGGCAGTGGACACACAATTTGGTATTTTGTCTAAACCAGCCTAAGGTCTTATTCACATTATGTTTATAACCTGTATGAAATTTTTATTTAAACCATATGAACTGATCCATTAATGAATTCTACTAATTACAATAAAACATTTAATTGCTTATTTGAATTTAACAATGTGAGGCTCATCTTGTGATCTCATTTAGTAAAATGACTTTTCTATTTAAATGAACATAAAATAATTTAACGAAGAATCCATTAGTCTTTTTCTCTTTTTACAAAGCTTTAACATATAGTTGCGAACTTCTTTAAACTTTCTCTAGGCGGGACATGTGGTCCCAAGTAAGTAACAGTATATGAAAGTGATATCCTGGATCTGTCTGACTTTCAGTCTCTCAAGGTGTTTATAGCATATTTAGATGATGTTTTGAAGGGATTTTATGGGAAATTTGAGTCTGCAACCAATTTCTATAAAAATAATCTGCCTTTGAAGCATATATTAAGCTGGTTTTGCATAGCAGGGTTTTTGGTCTGACTTACATGATTGGGCCTTTTGTTTCAGACTGTTTGACTCATTGGGGCACAGTTACTAAGGGTTTTGCGCTGCACCCTTGTCGGACTTTGCACGTTCTTCTAGACTAAATCGGCTTGCCCAGGTATTTAAGAGGTGTCGTACATGACCCTTTTGTGGCGCAGCTGCACCAGCCTCCATGCGACACAAATTAGGTGCTGTGTCGGTGGTTAGTCTGTCTGATTTGGACCGAGCACCGTATTTAACATTCAAATTGTGCCGCACACCCTATGTTAACGGTGCACCACAAAAAAGTTGTTGAAGTTGAACCAGTGCCGGGAAGCGTCAGATTCTTCCGCACGTTCTTAATGAATCGGTCAGTATTATACATGGAAAAAGCACTTTTAGTAAATGTGCCCCATTATCTGCTGCAGTCATCACTGAACACTGCATTGTAGTGATTTTAGATGGAGAAGACTCTTTTTTACCAATTGATAGCCTATCTTTGTGATTTGGGGGTTTTAATAACCTTACAAGAAAACTTGGAATACAGTAGAGGGCTCTGAGGTCTCATTTACAATATATGGTATTTTTTCCACACCTACACAGCTTTACTCCAAATTTTACACTATTAACCCTCACACTCACATTCTCACATTCAATCTTCACTTTCCTTGCTGCAACCACCTATATTAATATTATAAATCAGAAGGCATATAGGCACCTGTCTACAGAAATCCCTCAACAATTTAGAAACCCACATTACAGATTAAAAATTATGCAATTATGTATACAATTGCTAAAAATGGATCATGGTAAAGCTTTCTTTTCAGAAACGTAGGGGTTAGGGTTTAGGGTTAAGGCTACAGGCAGAGACTTATTACGCTTAAAACATTTAATACACTAAAGCAGTGCATGTATAAAAGCATACAATTGTCAAATAAAAAGGTTAGAAAACAATAAGCATGTGATAAATAAAAATTTGTCAAATAAAAAGTTGTTTCTCTGGGCCGCCTATCCATGTAATCAATGAATTCCGCAAAATGAAATCTTATTGATATCTCTACCTAATCTCGCCCCCTTTGTCATGTTAGAGGGGTGTGGCTACACCTGTACCAAGGTGTGGGATTGGGAACATATTTTCTAGGTATGCCATATCTTCTTCCATGGGTCTTCCATGGGTCTTCTAAGGAGAATATATTCCCACCACATTCATCAGCAATACTAAATACCATTATGAAATGTTGGGCCAATTGTCTAATACCTATTTTGTTGGCTTCCTGACTCCAAAATCCATGGCGCTTAATACCCTAGGAATATCGGAGGATTCATTGACAATTAATTGAAATATATGAATTATAAGAAGGCAGACTTTGAATTAAAGTTTGGTATAATCTAAGTAGCCATTTTCAGACATGAAATACACACACATGGGACTTGGTGACACAGTGTCATCATCATCAATTAACCTTTGCTATTCATGGGACAGAGGAGACACTGAGAGGCAGGAGGAAACATTTTGCCTAGTGTCTAGGTGTGAATCAGATTATATTGGACTATAATTAAAGTTTGCAAATGAGGCTTTCACTAGAAAAGTTGAGTTTATAGCTAGCTCTGATTTGGAATGTAAATGCAACTACCAGAATTGAAGAGGACTTGAAACAACTAGTTATGTCTGTTTTTCATACTTTTACTACACATGCGATCCAAAAAGAACAGTGCTGAATTAGGTGAATTAGGTACTCACTTTTCATCTGCTGTGTACAGACTTAAGCAGGCTTTTAGAAAAACTGCTTACTACAGGAGAAGAAAGGCAGACAAATGAGAAAGTTTTTTATATAGTCTTTTATTTACTAGTTTACCATTATTACCTGAAATTAATTTGTTTGTTTAAAATTGCTTCAAAGTATTAGTTATTAGTTTAACTCATAACACAGGCTTGGTAATACAGCGCTAGAGACATTGCTGGGTATTCTAATGATTAGTGGAGGCTGTTGGGCATTCTATTGATTAGTGGAGACTGCTGGACATTCTATTGATTAGTGGAGACTGCTGGACATTCTATTGATTAGTGGAGGCTGCTGGACATTCTATTGATTAGTGGAGGTTGCTGGACATTCTATTGATTAGTGGAGGCTGTTGGACATTCTATTGATTAGTGGAGGCTGCTGTACATTCTATTGATTAGTGGAGGCTGCTGGACATTCTATTGATTAGTGGAGACTGCTGGACATTCTATTGATTAGTGGAGGCTGCTGGACATTCTATTGATTAGTGGAGGTTGCTGGACATTCTATTGATTAGTGGAGGCTGTTGGACATTCTATTGATTAGTGGAGGCTGCTGTACATTCTATTGATTAGTGGAGGCTGCTGGACATTCTATTGATTAGTGGAGGCTGCTGGGCATTCTATTGATGAGGGGAGGCTGCTAGACATTTAATCTAAGAATAACTGCCGCATTTCAGACCCTAGGCTTACACTCGAGTCAATACGTTTTGCCAGTTTTTTGTGGTAGAATTAGGTGTGTTAGCTTATATTAGGGTTATCTTATACTTGAGTATATACAGTAATTGTTTAGAATATTGGCAGCATAATTTCAGCATTATGTGGAAAGATTGCATTAATCAACATCCTTAGGGCCAAATTTGCTCATCCAATTGAATTAATTCATGTTGTCCTTCCATGTAAGAAGTCTTCTTTAAATGCTCAATGTCTAGGCATAAATCAACATTTTACATATTTCCATTTAAAAGACCTTTCAAAAACAAGGAATTTGACATCTTAATTAGCTTATCTCTAACTCCAACTAACAGAAAAAAATTATATATAGGTAAAAAGTATAATGTGCCACTTAGAGTGCACATCTTATACAAATTCATAAAATGACACAATGTATTATATCTCAGGATAACACAGCGACACTGGTGATTTGTTGCTAAATTATCTGTGCCTTAATGCATAATAACTCAAATGATCCAGCAAATGTGATCTCAATGTGCCAAATGCAATTAACATGTGGCGCTAGTCTTGCAGAGGTCTAGAAGGTTAACACAATCTACTGCAGTTTCCATGCCTGTGAGGAAGGTCTTGTATGAACCTTCTACATGCTCACTTTTTCCTGGTTATATTGGAGGTATTAGACTTGTGGTATCAGACTGTATATAGCTGTAAATGGTATGGAACTATGTCTGAATTACATTTACTGTATTTGTAAACCTTTAGTAACTAGGCCCCAGCAGTCTGACATTTTGTAGTGCTTTTTTCTTTAGATGTTTTGATTCAATTTTGTAGGATACAAAGTTACTCCTACTCCCAAATGGTGAACTAGTAGCATTAACAGGAACACCAGAAAGGCACCATGGCTCTTAGTCTGGCCAACTGTGAGTTAATGGCAACGACTGGAAGAATATTGTGAAAAGCAGATTGTTTATGTAAAATATAAAATTTAAAATAATAAGAGATATGGAAGCTATGCAAAACCAGGCAAAACCACTAGTACAGGAGTGGTTTTGCTCATAGTTGTCACCATTTATTGTTTTACATTTTAAATAAACAATCTGCTGTTTACAATATCCATAGAATCAGTGCAACTAATTTACCGTTGGCGTGACTAACAGAATTAAAGGGGCATTCTATGTTATTATTTTAAGTATTTCCCTTAGCCCATTTGCTCTGTTATTACCCCTATTTTGCAGCTTTCCATTCCTTATTACCTGTTACAGGTGCTCCTGTGACCCACGTCTAGGGTCGTGGGCTAACCCGTGATCCTCCATGTGCCCCAGTGCCCAGCGGCGTCCTCTTACCTTTCCCCGCTCCTGGCTCCCTCCTGGTGGCCATGTGCGTGTGTCCCCATCTCCTGGGTGCACACGCCGGCTTCAGAAGATTTAAAGGGCCAGCGCTCCTCTGACTGGTGCTGGCCCTTTTCAGGAAATGGTTAAAGCCGGTTTCCCCCAGCATACCCTGCTAGATCTGAGTGCTATATGCCATAAGAGAAAGCTTACTCCTTGCGCCTGTGATTTGATTCCCCGTTGTGACCAAGGACCTTTTTCTTTTTACGCTCCTCCACTTCCAGCCTTGACCTTCTGCTCTGACTCTGAACCTCTGCCACCTGTCTTGACCTCCTGCCTGTCCCCGACCACACGCTTGCCTTCTGACTGTACCTGGCCTTGGCTGCCACCATGGATAAAGTCGCATCTATGGAATGACCTGGTGGTAACACACTGCAGCAAGTCCAACCTGCTTTGCGGCAGGTTCTGGTGAAGACCGGGTGCCCCTTATAGTCCGATCCCAGGTGTCGGCTTGTCTCATCGTGTCCACGACCCCTGAGGCCTGACATTACCCTCAAGGATCTAGATTCTCTACCCTTCTTTAGGTGTTTGTATTTTTTATGTGATGTTGTGTGTTTGTAACCCTATAACTGCTGCATTAGGCTACATGCACATAGAACCTATGGTCTATTGTTTGTGATGTATGTGGCATTATTGTATGAGGTCCACTCACGCATAATGATAATAGAAAAGGCAACCCCTGCAGTCAGCTCACGTGTAGGGCCATGGAAACCCACCTCTATGATTTTGAGCCATAGAAATACATTGGGCCATGTGCTATCCATTGAAACAATGGTTAGGACTTATCTCAAAAACACATTTGTGTGCATGAGGCCTTAATCAGTATTATTAATAGCACATATGAGGTTGTTCAACACCTTTTTCAAACTGTAAGTACCCATTTGAACCCAGGTGAACTGCTTACCTAATTTCTAAATGTTTTGGAATAAATATATTCAATATTAGAACACAAAACCATATATAATTGACTGAAATTAAGAACTGGAAAATATACAATCACATATTAAAAATAGTGCTATTAATATTAGAATGAAAATAGTTCATCCATTCTTCATTCACATTTACTGTTGGAATTTTTGTAAGAATTAAAGGTTCTGATATCACTTGGTGGTAACGTATATAATAGAAAAACAGTGGCAGTCAGAGTATCAGGGAAAGTGCTTTCAGCTGTAAAACACACACCCTGTGAGCATGATAAGTTGATAATTATGTTATTCAGCACATTTGACAAGAGGTCATTAAAAATGTTCCACATGGCTGAAGCATATCTTTGAGGTAGCATGCAGGCCCAGAATTGATAGGTCTGCTCTTAAAAAATACTATAAAAAAAAAGCACTCGACAAGCTCTTATGAAAAATTGTCCATATATTTATCTGCTAGATAACTGAAATAATGGCATAGAGGCACCATAAAAATCTTGTGTATTTTACAGTATTCATAAGAGGGCAGATTGCTTATCAGTAAACAAAAAAACGTTCTCTCCATTTCATTTACATACGAGAGTTTATTTTAGCATAAAAAAATTAGGAAAATATATAACTAGAATTATTAACTTTTTTATTTTTAAGGGTTTTGCAATTATTATGCTGTGGTAATGTCATTGAATATAACATTTTTACTAAGGATTGTCCTAGATTTATTTTTAAGGATTAATTCATCTAGTGTAAACAAATAGAATATTCCTCTTAATATATGCATAATTTACCTATCCACACTTTTTAATAGGTATTTGACTTGTCAGTTTATTTTATTGGTCATGGGAAGGGGATGAGGTTTATTAGGAGTTGAATAGTCCGAATACTCGATTACTTGTGCAAAACCCTCAATACTGACTACAAGTTAAAAATGTAGTGTACAGTGTAGTTATATCACACGGCTCTGATTACTCTCTGTGATTTTACAAGCCATGAACTTGTGTGACATCACATGACAAGAGACCGGTTTCTATCCACAACAATCACAGCAAGCAGAGATCTAGAAAACTGTGAGAAATTGATACACATTCTATTTTGGAAATTGGTATAACCTTTCAGTATGGAGTAATACAGTGCCTTGCGAAAGTGTTCGGCCCCCTTGAACTTTTCTACCATTTGCCACATTTCAGGCTTCAAACATAAATATATAAAATTGAAAATTTTGGGGGAAGATTTAACAACAAGTGGGACACAATTGTGAAGTGGAAAAAATGTACTGGATATTTTAAACTTTTGTAAAAATTAAACTGAAAAGTGGAGTGTGCAATATTATTCAACCCCCTCTACTTTCAGTGCAGCAAACTCACTGAAGAAGTTCAGCGATGGTCCGTTCACACGTTCATTCTTTCAGATGCAGTTTTCAAAGCCAAAAGAAGGTTTGGTTCATAATGGGTGGGAACACATCATTGAGAGAAGCTGCTCCTCCTCTTTTTTTCACTCCACTCCTGGTTTGGACATCAAAAACGACAACTGAAAAACTGAGCTTGTGAACACACCCTGAGGATTTCTGAATGGTCCAATGTCTTCCTAAATGACTGATAGTGAAAACTATAATCCACCTGTGTGTAATTAAGTATCACCAGTGTGATAGTCTCAGTTTCATTTCCATTTTTCATTCCACACCTTCAAAAATCTATAACTTTTTTTATTTTTACATTCAAATAGCTCTATGATAGCTTGTTTTCTGCTTAACAAATTGCACTTCATAGTGATGGTATTTAATATTCCATGCCGTGTACTGGGAAGCAGGAGAAAACTTCCAAATGCAGTGAAAATGGTGAAAAAATGCATTTGCGCCATTATCTTGTGGGCTTGGATTTTACAGATTGCACTGGACGCCCCAAATGACATGTCTATTTCATTTTTTGGGTCGGTACGATTATGGGGATACCAAATTTGTATAGGTTTTATAATGTTTTCATACATTTACAAAAATTAAAAACTCCTGTACAAAAATGTTTTTTTTTTTTACTTTGCCATCTTCTGGTGCTTATAACTTTTTCACACTTCGTTGTAAAGAGCTTAGGGTGATGTCATTTTTGCAACATTTGATGATGTTTTCATTGGTATCATTTTTAGGAGTATAGGACCTTTTGATCACTTTTTATTGAATTTTTTATATTTTTCAAAATGGCAAAAAAGAGCATCCAGAGAGCTTAATCAGAGGTCAGAGTGGTCAGAGGGGACGTCTGTAACTAGGGGTCATCTGTAAGTTGAGTGTCCTTAAGTAGGTGACCACCTGTACAGAAGAAATAAAAAAACATCCAGTATCATGAGATTATGCAGAAAAACATGGAGATTTAAATCATGGGATGATATTGTTTGGAATGGAACAAGTAAAAGATGATTGGAGAGGTGGTAACTATATTAATAAAATGTCTCAAACAGAAAGTAAGTGGTTTTTTAGTCTAAACACACTCATACCAGGAGGATTACACAGTGAAATAGAGGTTCTTACATTTTAATGTTGTGCTAACCCAGTGGGTGATCTGATAGTAAGCTATATAAGTATCTAGAAAAACAACAGGTAAAAATACAAAAAACAGGATCTGCACAGCTAAATATTATATACTATCAGAATTCAATATAGCTTGAAGCCACCACACTATTGGATTAGACTATAAATGCAAACAGACAAAGAGTGTGTACTGGCAAAATATACAAAAACTTGATTTCATTAGATATTAATTCATCATACAACACAAATCAAGACTATTAAAAACACTTAAAAAAGCACTCATGTAGTACTTAAACAAAGACCCATGTACATGACTATGGTAAGTCTGTACACATCTCACTGCAAGACAGGTAAGTGGTAATAATGTTCACAAAAAGTGTGTACCTAAGGTCCAACAACCAATACAATCAAAGCAGATAATTACCTACATCATATTCACAATATAAAATGCATCAAAATAGGGATAAATGGGACAGATGGCACAGCCCAGAGTAATAAATAAATTGCTGTATGTTACGAACCATTAGGTACCAAGTTATATAGTCCATGAGGGTAAACTTTGCATAGTGAGAATAAATTTGCCCATGTAGAGAAACAAGTAGTGACGTCACTCACCGGATCAGAACACACTGTGGAAAAAAACTTTTGTGATTCCCAGAAGTAACCACCGGCCAGGGTTACAGGGGACAAAGATAAACAGCACACTGATATACAGATGTTGCAGAAGAGCTTTCTGAAAGACTCTGTCTATCCAACATACCACTTCACCATACAGACAGAAAACTGAAGATCCGGTAAAAATCACATTAATACATGAGGAGCGCGGTAACATACCATAAAAAGTTCATATTTATTTCTATTGAATTCTTGGCATTGAATTTTTAGGTAGAAAATACCAGCAGCATCTCAAGCTATAGTGTAGATTATCTGATTTTTAGAAAATAGTAACCAGGTCCAGTGACAATCATTTTTGAAATTTTCAATCCATTTAAGGAGATAAAATATCTAGACTGTTGACTATATACTGTTTGTGTTCTATATTAGGAACATAAATACCATAAATACTTAAGAAAAAACAAGTTTTTCAGCACAAATATTGTGCTGAAAAACCCTAACTCGGCTTCTACTTGAGTCAATGAAAAAAAAAACCCTCTGTACTCTCATCTTTCTGATGCCTCCACAGGTCTTCTGTCTTTAGCCCAGGCTACGTCCTCGGCTCCCGGCGTGGTCCCGTTACACAAATCGTGACGGCAGCCGCTTGCCAACATCAAAGTTTGTGCGGTGCAATCGGTGCGACAGGACCATGTGGGGAGCTGAAGCTCCGACGGGGGGCCTTGAAAAAATGAGTATATTGGCGATATACTGTGAGGAAGGCACTGGCTATATACTGTGGGGCAGGCACTGGCTACATATCTGGGGGCAGGCACTGGCTATATACTGGGGGGGAAGGCACTGGCTATATACAGGGGGCAGGCACTGGATGTATACTGTGGGGAAGGCATTGGCTATATACTGTGGGGCAGGCACTGGCTATATACTGTGGGCAGGCACTGGCTATATACTGGGGCAGGCACTGGCTATATACTGTGGGGCACACACTGGCTATATACTGTGGGGCAGGCACTGGCTATATACTGGGAAAAGGGACTGGCTATATACTGGGAGGCAGGTACTGGCTATATACTGGGGGTACTGGATATAAACTAAGGAGCTGCTGGCTATATACAAGGGGGCAGTGGGCTGCTGGCTATATACTGTGGGGCAGGCATTGGCTATGTACAAGGGGGCTACTGGCATTATACTAGGGGGCAGGGACTGGCTATATACTGGGAGATTGATGGCTATACACAGGGGGGGGTGTTAAAATTAGGTACCTCCGCTTATACTCGGGTCGGCTTATACTCGAGTATATACGGTATGTGAAAAGCAGTTTAATTTCTCAGGTATGTCATACAGATATATTTCATGCATTGTTGTCTCCAGTAATGTTAGTGAAGTTGAGACCGTACTTTAACATTGTTTTCTTTTGTTTGTTTGTTTGTTTGTATGTATGTATACTATGTTATACTATAATCTAAAATACTTTTAACTTAGATTAGGTCTAACTTAACTTAGTTTAGATGGAGAGCCATGAAAAAAGAGGTGTGGTAATGGACATGTGTCTTAAAGAAACCATCGGCTAAAATGGGGTCTCTAGCACTTCAGCTAAGGCCCCATGCACACTGCCTTTGAAGAAACATATATATAGCTGCAAACTCGTGGCCATATATACGTCCCGACAGACGTATAGGTGCCGTGCACGGAACGTGCCATGGCTGGACAAAGATAGAGCCTGCACTAGGCCGTAAGTGGGGCTGTGTTGCATTATTTTCTATGGAGAGAAACACGCCTGCCGTATCCCCACCAGGCACACGTGTGTTTGCATGGAGCCTAAGTTGTCCCTTATTTTACCAGACTTTGCTCAGTTGTGTTTGCATAGCCTTACTGTCCTAATTGGTGTAAATGTTAGTTAAATTGCTGCTTATACCATGGTAAGGGTGGTTTTGCAGCATTTATGAGAACTCCAAGGCCTGTTATAGCTACTAGTTGTTGTCTAAAGAAACAATTGCTACCGCAGAAGGCATTGCTAACTGTCAAGCAGGACATGTGAAAATATCCAAAAGATTAGATGAGCTTCTGGGGATATGTGTAGGGAACCAAAGGCCGCTTCAGCTTTTTTATTAAGAAAGATACGTAAAACAATGTTATATGGACAGGGGAAACAAGTTCATAAAATGGATATTTCTCTGCAGCATTCAGCTTTGCTTAAGTCGTTTTTATTTACTTTAATGATTCTGGAAGTCACATTTACTGGATGGTTTTTATACAGCTTGCAAAATCTGTGGTATTTAAAATGAGCAGAGTGCTCCAGCAAGGGTAAAATATACTGCGAGACACATCCATCATCCCCCTGCTAACAGAGGCTTGGCCAATGTTTAATCCAGTAACTGTCCTAACGAGAACATTTATAGCACTTGGGATTGCCAGCAATAAGAGTGAAAAACTGTGCCGGAGTTTGTGAAGTTTAGACATCAACAGCTCTTTGGAGAGAATATCACAACAATCTAAAATTGTTAAAATCATCTGCTTTACTACTGTTTTGACAGCAGTTGCCATAGCTTCCATGTTTAAATGAGGGCAGTAAGAGAATTTGTTTTCGAAAACAGCTGATGAATTCTAAGTTTAGACTACAAAGTTCTCCGAAATGTTCTTCTAACTGTATGCATGAGAACAGTGTATGAAAATATCAATAAAGCAACAGATTGTATAACACATAACAAAGAAACTGCCTTTTCCTTTTCTGGATCAGTGCCTATGTTTGACATATATAAGAGCTAAGCATCCTGTATCCATTATAAATGTATACATGTATCGGTCCAATATATTTAGACATGAAATAGACAATTTTGTTTATGCATCGTTATAATTCAAATGATCTAAGATAAAGTTTATATAGTGACTTTAGGCTATGCTAAAAATATCTTTTGAGTGCAGTTTTTGAAGTTAAAACGAGAGCTGGATTGAAAAAGAAGGAATTCCCCCCCTTTGTGATGGCATCAAAATTACTTTAAAAAGTTTGAATGCATGATCACATCTTTAGTAAGGTAAAATGGACCACAAATGTACCACCACAGATGTTTTTTGTTCACTGCCTTCAAAAACCTCACACTTTTTTTTAAATGTCAGTTTCCAGAGCTATATGTGGTCTTGTTGTGTGAGGTGCAAACTGTACTTCAAAGTGGTGCCATCTAATATTTTCAGTAATGTACTGGCAAGCTGAGAAAAATTCAATTGAAAAAAAGCAGTTGCATATTCACAACTTTTATGGAAACGATCTGAGGTGACAAGTCAAATACTTGAAATATCAATGGAATTAAATAGTGGCATGAATAATAATCCAGGACTTTACTTTCACATTAGTTAATGGATCTTTTATAATTGTGAATATTTATTGTTGAAAGAAAAGATGCAAACTCATCCCAAATCAATTATATGTTAAAAGCACTTAAAGTAAATATAAATTTTGGATTAACAAGCGAACAAGGATTAACAATGAAACCTTATAGTTTTTCTGTAAGTCGGGTGTTCTTATGTTGGGGTCTGCCTGTTGGAAATATAAAATGTTTTATAGGAGCAATAGATGCATTAGACCGATAAATAAATCAATAATTGCCAGCCTAAGGACCTAAAGGTAATGTATATAAAACAGATTATGTTGATTAAGAGGTAATAATAGATATTACCAAAAATGATCCTTGACTGCATACCAACTGGACTCTTTGGGTCCATAAGCTGGCATTTATCCATTTATGTGTTTTTTCATATTGTATTACCTTTTTATAGACTTTTGCTCCTATACTATGTTTACATCTAGTATACACAATACATATAGTGCACACAATAAGAACGTCTTAATATTCCCCCCATTTACTTCCCTCGATCTTATTCTCTAAGGGAATCCAAGCTCTTAGTAAATTCAGGCGCAAACTTCACCTACATCATATGTAACATGGACATATATTTTTAGCATTTCTGAGATGCCAATTTAATTTAAAGGGATTGACCACTTATAGCAAACTGTAACAAACTGTATAAGACAGTAATAAGACCCCTAATATGGTTGGCCCTATTGTGGTTGTATACTTAACCTGTTAACGTTGTATTTAGATGCCCAACCATTCTAATATAAATTGGCATTATAGGAGACTTTTAAATGTCTCTCCCTGTTTCATATGAGATTTTATCAGCTTCCCTGCAAGAGTCTGGTGCACTCTGAAATATAATCACTGTATGATGACATGTACCGTGTATATCACTGTGGAGTAATTTCCAAAATATAGCTATTTAGCTTGTGAAATTTCTTTTCATGTGCTGTAAAGGCCTCAGAGTGACCTCAATATCCAACTGGCACCTTCATTCTCCTTTTTCATATTATTTGAAAGCAACACCTATTTTCAGAACCTTTCCCTAAGCTACAAAGTTGTGAGACAACAGAGATTTAACTTTTGTACCTGGAGGGCACAGAGAACAAGGGTGAGTAATGACAGTCACTCATTTCATGGCTCTTTTCAAGAAGAAATAGCCTTTTTTCACAGCTTTCTCCAAAGGTATCTGTAAGTTGACTACAAATTCAGTCTTTGCAACATCAAAGTGGCCTTGACTGAATTAATAAGTATTCCTCCTGGGCAGATGTCTGTTTTTTTCTTATCCTCCCATATTTTCGATTTTTCAAAATATATTTATACATTACATAGTCAATGTCCTAAATTATTAAAATGATATATTCTTATAAATGAAGAATATAAATTGTCTGTGGTGGTGCGCTATTCCTATGTTATCCTATACACTGATAATCTTATACACTGGTAATTTATAGATACTGAATTATATACTGGTTTTACCTGAAAACTCAATAAAATAGCATTTGTTTATATACTTAGCCCAGCAATGACAAAGTGTGCTTTGACATATTGGATAGAACTTATCATGTCTTGTATGCTAGTTTTCTGGAATACAAGGTGGGAAAAATTCCAGGATCATGGTCAGGTAATTGCAATTTTTGAAGGTTTTTCACTCTGCATGCTACTTTTTTTTTTGAAAAGTTTGTGTAGAAGAACAACAGGGTAGACTTCCCGGGGTTGCCTAGGTTCGTCAAATTTAAATTTGAAATCTACAGCTGGAAGGACCTGGCATAAATTTCATTCTAGTACTCAAATGCCAAATTTACTAAGAATCTGGAATCTCTTAGTAAATAAAGTAATGCACTGGTGCAGGGATTATTAAAGAGAACCTTCCATTTAAATAAACCACCCAAAATAAATAATTCAAGACCATGATAAAAAAAAAAGCATTGCACTTATCCCTAAATTGTTCCTTTGCATGGTGACAATGTTGAAAAATAAGTTTGTAAACCTATACAACTTATATGAAACTCACCATCCAATCAAATACTAAGTGAGTCCTGCATAGTAAATTTTACTTGCATTGCCTTACCTCCTTGTTCCTGATTGATAGGTCTCACCGCTAGGAGATGCTGCTGTGTGGAACATTGAGAGAGAGAGTTATATATATACATGAAATCACAGCATGCTTCCAAGGAGGATGGAGAGAACTAGAAGTCCATGGAAGCATGTTGTGATTTCATATGATCAGATACAAACATGGGGAAGAAAAGTAACTGACATCACCCTGTTCACATGAATGTAAGTGCTGACTGCTGAGAAAACGCATGATACATAGGGAGGAGTAGATTGGAGGAGACAGATGAGCAGGACACACCCCCTCTGATGCCAGGTAATATAAGATAAAGTTGAGGGATGTGAGTGAAAGAATTTTTAGCTAAAAGAGGGGTGTCCGTTAGTTATTAGGGCTCTTAGGCTGACAAATGATCCAGCAGTTGTAACCAAAAACATCTAAATAGAAGTTATTTCTGTCTCCTCCATTATATGAATTTTGCTTAGAATATTATGACATAAAATGAATGTCATACAATACTATAGGCACATGTAGTTTGTTACTGGACCTTTTTAACAATGCTTGAAAAGTAAATAAGGAAGAAACTTTTGGATGCTGAGCCAAAATGTCTTCATGGAATTACAGGCAATCCCCTACTTAAGAACACCCCACTTACAGACAAACCCTAGTTACAAACGGACCTCTGGATCTTGGTAATTTACTGTACTTTAGCCCTAGGCTACAATAAACAGCTGTAAGAGTTATCAAAGGTGCTTGCAATTAAGATTTATTGTTAATCCTGGTTCTTGTGGCAACCCAACATTTTTAAAATCCAATTGTCACAGAGACCCAAAAAATTTTGCCTGGAGCTACAATTATAAAGTATACAGTTCCAATGTACATACAAATTCAACTTAAGAACAAACCTGCAGAACCTATCTTGTACGTAACCCGGGGAACAATACTATAGTTCCCTTAAGGACTGCCATCAGGGCAGTTCTGGCCTAATCAAAGGACTAATCATAGAGGGCCTGGCTTGCCTATGCATGTGCTCCTATCCCTGGAACAGGTAGCGCAATTACATCATTGTGATGCCTGAATCCTTCTGTGCAGTATGTACAGGCTAGAAGCAGCTAAGAGCAAAGATTCTGGAGCTTGAAGGTAAGTAACATTATAATTTTATTTTGAACCTGTGTTTAGAATTAAATTTATCATTTGCATATTGGGGGCCTTTATCTATATAAAAATCCATTATTGTCAGCAGTAATGTATTATAAGGGTACAAAGCCATATGTATATATTATAACAAACACTGAGGGGTCTATGGATATAAAAATTCATGGTAGGGGCAATGTATTATTGTTTATTATGGGGGCATCCTGAAGATATAATACACATATAAAATCCCAATATTAATGATAACATTATACTGTCCTTTTTATGAATTATTATATAAAAATATATTATATGCTAAATATAGGGCGGAACATATTTTTTAGAGGGCCATTTACTGTATATGTTGATGTGTATGTAGATGTCACTACTGCCTATGACATATAGATTGTGATACAAATGTTCGCATGTGTAGTTTCATTACCAATGTTTAACTGTAATTCTGAATTATGTTATTGCCATTAAATTTAAAACCTATTTATATAATAATTTAAAATACTGGCATATGCACCATTAAGTCTAATATGTTCTAGTAAATTTCATCTCCCAGTACTATTTATAGTTATATTTTTGTAGAATGGGATTATATCGATTTTTCCATTTACAGATTTTCACACATAGGCAGTTGTAAAGGACTTGTCCGCTCCCCTGACATGTCTGTTTCAGTAAATACAGTTATTGTGTCTCCATGTAACAACAATGCTGTAACAATTCTTAGAGCTCTTTGTTGTCATTTCATGTTGTCATTGCTTCTAGAAATGTATTCCTACATTTACAGCAGGCTAATACCACTTACCTTGTCATAGGTTACCACATACCTTGTCTAATTATATCCAGGCAGTGCTGGAAGAATTTGTGGTGGCACAACCCTTAGACACAGAGAATGACAAAGAGAAATGGAAAGCTTATGAAAAAAGGGGCTTAAGAATTGTAAATGTTATTGTTTTCTAAACTAAACTGTTAGAAGACATTACCAGTCCTAACACTATGTAAAAAGTGTAAAGGAAGTGATCAAATGGATCAACTATATTTTGCAGATATCTAAAGATCATGTTTACAACTTCATTAATGTTTCAATTACTATGAGTAGCAAAATGATCATCCAAAAAAATACATTAAAGTAGCAAATGTCACTAAAAGAACAAAAACTTCTTTCATCCCCTGTGTCCGCAGTACAAATTCTCCTGTACCTCCTTGCAGTGTCTCTCTGGTGGACAGTGACACAAAGGTGCTCATTACACAAAGGCAGTGACAAACAGAACACCTAGTTTTCCCAGACTTTTTACAATGATTATTAAACTAATTTTTGGGGGCTCTGGAAGAGTACAGCAGCAGGCAATGAACTAGTGTGCATCACTTATTCATGAATGGCTTTGGAAGTTGTGTCTCTTCTCCCACAACACCATTTGCTCTGTGCTTATTTTAGCCCGAAAAAAAGATTAGGAGTGCGATGTACCTACTGCATCTTGCATGTGCCATTTTTTTTCTTGTTTTATGGGCAACTTTAAAAAATATCAGGTTGAAAAACGAATCTGCAAAAATAAAGAGATAAAGTGCAACATCTATATGTTAAGCAAGTACTTCATATAGGACCTTATTTATTATTATCCTATTGGGCTTATATATCACATTCCGGCATGTCATAGCGCCAACCTCTTGAAGCTCCATCCTCTTGATTAATCTGGCGGGGGCCTGTGCTACATTTATTCCTATGCCAGACCCTGTCACATATGAAAAACAGGAACGCCCTGAACCGGCCCACTCTCCGCCGGCTGCGCCCACCCTCCAGCCAGCTGTGCCCCCTCTCATGTACCCCTGGCGCAGAGGTGGCAGAATGGGGGAAATAATTACCTCATATGTGTTGAAATAAGGCTTGTTCTGCAAAAGTAAACATCTACTGCCATGCTATGTCAGAATAAATGGTGTGAAAAGAATTGTATAGGGAGGAGAGAATGCATTCTTACAGCTAAAGTACCCATCAACTACATCAAATTCTTACACCACATTCATTCAACTGAAGATTTTGCATTTAACTGATATGCCTTGGCTTTCCTTTCCCTAACCAGAGATAACTGTTGTGAGATTACTTCCATGTTCAAAATACTTTACCATATTCTGTCTGCAGATGTCACCTTCACCTGTGCCTATGTACAATAACATGTTGCTTGTCCGGAAAGAAGGCTTCTTTGGGAAATTTTGCCATTTAAGGTGTCCTATGCAGGGATGTGGAGACTTACAGCCCTATGCCTTATTCACACCCAGATCCCAGGCATAGGTGGAGTAGGAAGGGGAAGTAAGCGTTCCTCACCCCTCCCCTCACCATTGAAACCTGAGCAGCAGCACTGCAAATCAGACAAAACATAGGACATTTCCTATATTTTGGGGTCTAACCACTGGGTTTGGTCACAGTATGGGGAGACATCACGTCCTAACCACATACTGACTGGGTGCCTTAGACATCTATTATGGCCGTTATTTGGCCACAATTTGTGCCAGATCATAGGCACAATTATGACATGTGTGAATGTGGCTATATTTTCCAGGGTAGCATAAGAAAAACATTGCCTCTTAGCTATCTTATAAGGGATAAAAGCCAAATCAGTATATCAGTATCCAGTTCACAGTGGACTTGAGTTAAAGGATTAAAACATGTTAAGGAGTCTGATAGGATTTTATTGAAAGAACAAGACAACATTTTGATATCATAATGATGTCTTCTTCATGTCAGATAAGTGACCAGCCAGTTCAGTTGAGTTTGGATATTTGTTCTTGCTTAATAAGAAGTTCTATCTAATAACATGTTGACCAACCCTGCACAATTCTGTTTGTTATCTAGAAAGTAATAACTAAGTTAAGTTTTAAAGTGTTATGGCTTGTTCTGAGTACTTGGTAATGTGTTATTTAATTTGTACTTTCTCTGCAATGTTTAATTCAGTATGAGTCTTAAAAAGTTGATCTGCAATTACAGTTTTACAGTTCACACATTTCCAGTGTAACTTGACTGTAATGTATATATTAATGTTGTGACATTTAAATTAGTGTGAACTTCTTCAACAATTAAGTTGGAAAAACATCTTGATAAATATAAAATGAGAACAATTGATTAAATGTGCAATCCTTAATTCAGTAGTCATATTTTCCATGTTTTATTCTATATTTTCTGTTCGTTTTTTAATTGGTATCCTAAGTAGCCACCCCCACTGGCAGCAATTTCCTTTGCATTGCTCTCATATCTTGTTATATATCTATAATAAATACACTGCCAAATAATAAATAAGCTTGGGTTATTAAAACCATATCAGTAATCTGGCCATTAGAGATTCAATCCATAGAAGCTTTGGAGAATTTTTCCAAAAAGATCTGGTTTGGATCTCAATCGAATTGGCCCATACTAATGTTGGTTCATTTGCTTGAAAATTGGTATATAACCTCTAAAACTAATGATTTTTTCTGAAAAATCTCCTATTTTACTTTGTTGATATTTGCAGATATTTAAATTTTTCCTCATCCATCCCTCTGACTAAGCTATTGGATGTAGGACAGTAGAAGCTAGCTGCCATTTTGAAAGGTTCACCCAAAAAGATCTTGATTTAATTTGGTACATGAAAAATGGCAGGTTTGTAATATATATTTGAACCCATGAATAGATTTTTTTATCTCTATGAGCCATTTTTATTAAAATGCTTTTGAATAAAATCATACACATGAATTAGTGGTAAATGTCTACTAGACATTCCTATATTATGCTTTAATAGACACTCTGCCCAGTTGACACTCTGCCCAGGCAAAGAGGGCACTTCATTGGATTGAAAGAAACAGGATGAATAGAATATTAGACCGTTCCAACTAATATTGTGATCACTAACATAAAAGCTCACAATATTTTCTGTGAAACCTTCTAAAACAGGTTTATTAGTTGTTATAAAGCTGTTATAAAGCTTAATTATATATAATAAATAAACGGAAGGCTATTAAAAAACAAAGGTTCTAAATCTAAGCTTTCACCATCAACCATTTAATCATGATGGCTTGGAATAATCTTATTACATATGGTAACTTGTCCACATGAAATCCTATGCACTATTCTCTGAAAGGCTCTGAAAGAACTGAACATCTGTGATAATTAACATATTTTTCGGTTGATATTTGCCTGAAGGTAACACCTTCAATTCCGTTCTTTGATAAATCTGCTGCTAAATATTTAAATGCTTCTCTTTGCTATTTTTGTGAACAGCTCAATGGGTGGTTTTTGTGATGTTCTAAACTAACAAATTTAGTCATTTTATTAGCTCAGAAGGTGTTTTGTAAGTGGAAGCAGCTGTTTTACTGTTATTTCTTTTCTTACCTATTTTCCATCTCTTCATTCCTCTCCTGCATTCATTTTTGAATGATTCTACGTGTACTTGCAGCTGCTTATCTTTCTGAAGGCATGTCTCTATTTTCACAAGCACTCAATGTGCTCTTAATTACGGTATACAAAAAAGTTATATTTTCTAGGCAAGCTTCTTTCTGGATAGTTCTCTAGCAGTAACTACAAATGATTGCTTTATTTTCATTAAGCATTAAAGTAATTAGAATCCATTTTAATACTAAGAAAGCATACAGATGTCATGCTATGTGCAGCAAACATTAGCACTCAGACTCAGCTTAATCAAATTCTAAAAAAAAAATGTATGGACGGAGTTGTAAAATAGCCAATGGTATTTAGTGTTGTGAAATATGATTGGCAGTGAATTTAAATAAATAAACTAAGACTAAATGATAGCGGTTACTGTAACTCATTCCCTCAAGTGGACGAGATAGTGAAAAACACAAAACGTTACGTCCTTCAAGACAACAGAGCCGGTGCAATAAACTGATGCTGCGGGCCGGGGCATTCACACCACTGCCCATCCCCAGCCCATCAGCAAAACGCGCGTTGTGGTGTTATCTATTGGTCCCCCCTTGGATCACCCACCGACCAACCTCTACAATGCTCTCGCAGGGCCGGCGTCAGCACCCGGCATAGCTGGGCAAGTGCCGGGGCCCACTGGTGCTGGCAGGGCCCACTGGAGGCGGGGGAGCTGTGTCCTACGGATATAATAATGATGCAGAGAGCAGTCACTCTCTGCATCATCAGTGCCTGTGCAGGGTTTGCCCGGGTTCCTGTAGGGGGCGTGCAAGCCTCCACTGTTCGGGGATCGGCCGGCTGCTGTATAAGGAATTGCACGGAGGAAGACAGGCTGGACGCAGACAGAGGCAGCATGTGCTGAACTTGTCACCTCTGTCTGCTGCGATGTATGGTGACCCCAGTGACCCTGTGTGAGGAGGCTCCGGAGGGCAGCATGGTAGGAGTCAGGCCGCTGTCTGTTCAGTTAACCCTTTGCTGTCTTGCCCCTGACAGTCAGGTTCTCATGCCACTGCCTACCTCTTACTTTTGTAGTCCATCCATGCAGAGTCATCTAAAAGGGCTTGTGTCATTACACCCTGCTGATGCCTGCCAATCATTTCTCCCTCCTAGAGTGTAAATTATTGCTCACTTTCTGCCCCCTGCTATTTTACCCTTGTGTCATCTGTTCTACCTCTTTTCCAATGTCTCCCTTCCTGTTGACCCCCTCCTATTCCTTAAAAACAATAACCCTGAAGGTGTGTTCACACATGGGCCACATATATTAAAGCGCTTGCGCCAGTTTTCTGTCTGAATGTCGAAACTGCTTGAAGTTATATTTATAAAGTGTCTGCACCAGTTTTGTGTGGCAGCTGCACTGTATCCACCGCACCACAAAATTCTGCACATAAAGGGGCGTTCCAGTGCATAGTCGGACCCTCCACCACATTTATTACTGCAACACGACCAAATTGCGTTGCACAGTCTATGTTAGCAGTGCACCAAAAAAGGTTGGTGACACTTCCCGAAAAGTGCAGGGGGCACCAGATTAATGAAGACCGTGCGGCAGTATTCTATAATGTGCTGCATCCTGCACACTCCACAGGCAAACTGCACTTAGTGCACAACTTTTGATAAATGTGGCCCACAGTGTTTTCTGCACATGATTGTACGGATGCATAACAGTGCTTGTGTTTTCATGTGTTTGGCTGCTTAGAAAGAGTTTTCTCTCATTCCTAGAAGTGTAAGCAGGTGTGAAAATGTAAAGCAGCTTACGCTTCTATCAATGAAGAAAATGGCTTTAAAAGCAGCAAAACACATGGTAACATGAAAAATGTATGGTGGGGTAACCGGAGGGGGCAAAAGTGGGCCGTGGGTCACTTTCCCTGACTCAAATTTGGGAGGCATAGTAAAGGGGCCCACTGAGGCACTGGCGCCAGGGACCTACTTAAACCTGGAGCCGGCCCTGTGCTCTCGGGTGCATTTTGTTTATATACCCCATTTGAAGGCGGAAGGTTCCTCAGGTCTTTATGTCAGGTATATTGAATTACTGATTCTCATATACCAGTTTGCTTTACTTTTTCTTATAAAGACTCTGTATTTGAGTTGCCAGGTATATTGTTGGTCTCTGGGCTTTCAGAGAAGGGGTGGTTTTTGTACTCTGTGGTAGCCCCTCATTCCATCTGGGCCACTTCTTTTTATTATTTAAACGGGATGTTATATGTTGTTTACATACATTCTTGTATTGATAGTTTAAATAAAGCATACTTTATATTTTTCATGAGTTCTAGCAGCTCTCTCTTGTTCTTTGAAAGGAGATAAATACCCTAAAGCTACATACAGACAATTTGTGCACTTTTCACTAGCTGCAAACAACTCCTTCCCTCCACTCCTGTACTCCTTTTACGATATGGTTAAAATAGGAAAAGACTGCCCGAGCAGGCATAGAACCTGTGCTACAAACTTCTGCATGAGTTGTATCACACAAAGGGCAAGTACAAAGCACATGTTCAAAAAGCTTGTCTAATGCATGGAGCCTTAATCTGTGTGGTCTTCAGCTACAGATGTTGCAGCGGGTTGTAGCTGACTGTAACAGTTGACATCTGCTATATAATGCAGGAATACTATTTTTAAAAAACACTGGGAAAAACTTTGATAAATATTATCCTCTGTTTTTTTTTCATTGTAAATATGTATAAATAACGAGTTATTATCTATGGGGAAGGTCAGTTATTTGGGTGTATTTCTGATTGTGAACTCTATTTTTTTCATAATTGAATCTTTATGTGGAAAATGTCATATAAAAAAGATCTGTGGACATATTTATCCAGTATAATAGAAAACACTTCTATAAAATATGGTCAGTTAATATATGCTTGTTGATCATAATTTTTTTTTTTGTTCTTCCTAGCAGATAGCTTGCCAGATGCTGCCTCTTGCTAAGTTAAATGAGTTCTGACATAAATAGCCATGAGACAAATAACAGCACGCCTTATATATAGACAGATTTCTCTTCTATCCTCATTCCATGTTTTAGCACTTTGACATATCAACGCTGTATGATTTTAGAGATGCTTTCCACAGGAATTTCCAATGAAACATAGTCTTTGATGCTACTAGCTGCCCTCAAAAGTAAAAAAAAAAATCCTCTAGTGAAAAACTTTTTAATGTTTTGAAATGTATAATAACCATTACATTTTAGCAAATAGCAAAGATCAAAATTGAAAAGATGTATTGCAATGAAAATATGGAATTCAATTCCCACGAATAGCAGCAAAAAGATTAATAGTAGCCTCTAGGAGTCTTACCATTAATCTTATTATTGGGTATGAAATTCATTTACAAAGTTACCTTTTGTGATTTAGTTTTCTCTTATTAAAGAAAAAAAAATTTAATCCAAAATGAAAAGATAGCTGCAAGTGCCCAGTGGGCTGTCATAATAGCGGCAAGTGCACAACCTCTATAATCCCCTTGCTGCGCTTTCCTCTTTGTCTCAGCTGAAGTATCCTGTACTGCCAAGATCACAATACTGAGCATAGGATGATAATAGCTGCATGGATAAGTTACTATTAAAGTATATATTTGTGTATATTGGGCTTAATATCTATTAATATGATAAAAGTTAGAATCTATCTCCAAACTTTCTCTACTACTTAAAGGGAACCTGTCAGTTAAATTTACCTTCACAAACTAAACATAACTTTTAAAACTGATATTATACAGCAGTACAGCTATCACCATATTATTCCTCCCCGCACCAGTTCGTTTGTAAAGTTGACTCGCCATCTTTCTAAATTATCCCATGTAAATCTGATCATTGTCTTTCCGTTGAGCTGAGTCTGGCATATAAATATTCTTCCAGCTAAGCAGCACCTCCAGCTTCCTGACTGAAAAGGGGATTCCTTTCTATTCCGCTCCTCAGCAATATGAGAGATGCTGGCTGTGTGTGACTAGCTGAAGAGAATTCCTGAGGAAGGTGCAATGAGTGAGTTTATTTCTGTTCAGGGAGTCACAGCCAGCGTCCCTTTTATTCTTGAGGGAAGGGAGAATACTAGCTGAAGAGAATTAATTAGGGAAGGGAAATGAGTGAGTTGATTTCTTTTCAAGGAGTCACTGTCAGCATTTCTCTCATTCCTGAGGGAGGGAAGAATGAGGTAGCAGAGCTGATTTGGTTTGGCTGACGTGAAAGCATACTGAAGGACTATGTTTCTGACAGACTTTGAACATTCTTTTGCGTGAAAACGGCTTGCACAGGCATTTAAAAATTGTCTGCACCACTTTTGTGTCGCACGCGACCCTTTTGTGCTGCATCTGCGTTAGCCTCCATGCGACACAAATTAGGGGGCATTCCGGTGCTCTGTCAGATTGTGTTAAAGGTGCACCGCAAAAAGTTGGTGAACTCAGTTCGGCCATTTCAGGGAAGCCACAGATTCATGATTTCTGGTGCATTCACGGGCAGAACACTTTTAGTGAAGTTTTTGACTTTCTTAGTAAATGTGCCCCAATGTGTTTGACTAAAAATAATAATGCAACCGTATAAATTCTGTGTAAAGAAAAGAACAAACTTGGCACTCACTGACACTCCAGGTTATCTTCAAGTTTGATGCTTTATTCTAGTATAAAACATGTGCAAAATACATGTGTTGTTTGCACATGTTTTATACTGGAATATAGCATCAAACTTGAAGATATCCTGGAGTGTCAGTGAGTTCCAAGTTTGTTCTTTACAAGAATATGTCTGACAGCTGTGGATTGGACATATAATTGGATCCAGTAAACGAGGAACACGAGTGAGCTGGCTTATCCACCGATAGGTGATTATTTTTTATACACATAAATTCTGTATAATGGAAAATATTTATGACTTTTTTGCAATTTACAGGATAAAATGCTTTGAAAATATGACCTAATATCCATATATCATATTTTTGAAACATCTGCATTAACCTTTTACTATATATACTATGCTTATGTATGTTATATATAAAAAAATGTTGATAGACAGTGACATGTATGACAGGGCGCTGCTTTATTACTATAACACATTCATTTCCAGGACCGATGAAGACTGCCCAGGGGTATAAACTGCTGGACTGTATATGACATATGTTCCCTCTAGTAAACAGAAATAGACTTGTAAAAATGTAGGAACACCAGGGATAAAATGTTGTGGAAATTATTAGAAATGTGTTTTGGAAGTTGACATCAGAGTCATGTTTAACTACAGTCTGAGCACATCCTGTAATGGTCATGGATAATTACTGTCAGATGACTTTTGTACTTTTCATTTTTCACATAAAGACAACGGTGCATTAGCAGCCGGTCAAATAAGGCAGACTTCTCCAAATTTTTCTGGCTATCAAGGTTAATTATCTGCAAATACAAAATGAGTGTTGAATTATATGTCATGTCTGTTTAACAGCAGGCTGTTAGAAAGCCATTAGGCACTATGCTGGGGGAAAATGCAGCAAAACTATGATTAAATACTTTTTCAAAGTTAGATTGTTAAATATTGGAACAGGAAAATAAAGTGGCTTTTCAAAAAAATTGAAGGTGAAGAAACATTTTTTAAATATTTATTTATTTATCTCAATGATTTTTTTTGGTCTGCATTCATTTTGTATGGAACGATTCACACAATGCTGAAGTGTTGTTTCTCTTAGGTTATTCTGCACTTTATCAAGGGCAAACTAAGACAGGAACTGTAAATTTGTGATCTAGCTCTCATAGCAGTTATCTTGACTTTCTCTTTATAATATTTTAGAAACATTGTCATATATTCCAAATTACAGCATACATATCACTATTATATTTGAGTATCATACATATGGTAAAGAGGTTGTTAATACTGCAGGACCATAATTCCATTTATTTTCTTTAGAAATATGGATTAGTAATGGAGGTATGCGGGATATGAAAGCCTGTGGATTGACATATGTTGGATGCTTAAAAAATGGAATGGCATTCTGTGTCTTAGCTTAAAGGAAATCTACCACCAGGATAAAGGATTGTAAGCCAAGCACTCTTACATGCTGGTGTGTGCCCCTATGACAGGATCTGCTCTTCATTTAGATACTTATGTTTATTTTTCACAAAAAAAGTTTAAAAAAATGTGCAAATGGAGCGCAGAGCCCTTCAGTCTCATTTGCATAATTTTTAAAGCCTTTTTTTAATAAAAATTATACAATAAGAGTGGATCCAGCATGTAAGTGTGCTTGTTTTACAATCCTTGATCCTGGTGGTAGATTTACATAAAACATCAGTCATTTAAAGGAAATTATATTTATCGTTTTTTTTTTTTTTTAAAGGTTTCCATGGTCAGGAGAATGGACGTGGAACCTGTGAAAATAAATACTGTGGTCTTGGAAGGCATTGTGTCATCAACCAAGAGACTGGACAAGCTGAATGTGCTTGCATGGAACGCTGTAAGCCACATTACAAACCCGTTTGTGGGTCAGATGGAGAATTCTATGAAAACCATTGTGAAGTCCACAAAGCTGCATGCCAGAAAAAGCATAAAATTATCATGGTTCACAATGAAGACTGTTTCTTCAAAGGTATGATAAATTAGTGAAAATCCGATTGCATTATTCATGTTCAGTATGTTGTTGTAAGGTTAGGTCAGGTTTCATATGGTTTTTCATGAGTTATGTAATGTTTATGTATTTGGCTGTAAAGCTCAGTGTGGCATTTTTATTTTCAAAATGTTTTCAAAATGCTTTCAATTTTATTCAAACTACAAGAAAATTGTTTTATAATAGTTATTATTGACCCTGATGTATGTTGCGAGCAGCAGCTGCAAATATGGGAAACACTGCATTGAACACTAATGGATGTTACCAAATGAAATAAACTGCAAAGTACTATGCATTAAACATCACTATGACTAAAATGAAGATAAAAAAGGAAGTTACCAAATATAATAAGCATTACATTTGGAGGTAAATAAACTACATTGTTATGATGGTTCTGCTGGATTATAGGGATCATTTTATGTACAGATAGATACAAGTTGGTGTTAGGCAAAATAATTCTGACCTGGACTGAGAAGTTCTAGTGTGTTTAGCCATGACATCTATAGACACACATCTATAGCCAGCTGGAGATTATTTTTCTGCTCTCTAGTAGAGCTTTTCATTCACACATAATGGAACAGATACTGGTCCTGCCGCTGCCTTAATGTTGTTGTGCAACGCTGAAAATTAAATATGCAAATTGTTTTCCAGGTTGGAGTAAGGTAAAGGTTGCCTCAAAGCTATCTTAAAGGCAGGCCCTTATCAATCAACATGACTTTTCTATCATGTGGGATGAAAGTCAAACCAGTACAGGCGGTCCCCTACTTAAGGACACCCGACTTACAGACAACCCATAGTTACAGACAGACCCCTCTGCCCACTGTGACCTCTGGTGAAGCTCTCTGGGTGCTTTACTATAGTCCCAAGCTGCAATAATCAGCTGTAAGATGTCTGTAATGAAGCTTTATTGATAATTCTTGGTCCAATTACACCAAAAATTTTGAAACTCCAATTGTCACTGGGGCAAAAGAAAAAAAATTGTCTAGAACTTCCATTATAAAATATACAGTTTCGACTTAGATACAAATTCAACTTAAGAACAAACCTCCAGACCCTATCTTGTATGTAACCCGGGGACTGCCTGTATATCTATTCTAAAAGCTATATACTGCCCCCCAGTATATAGCCTGCAGCCCTGCCCATCCAGTATATAGCCTTGACTCAAGTATTAGCTGAGTTAGGGTTTTTCAGCACATTTTTTGTCTTTGGCTAATACTCGCTACCAATAAACCCCACTTAATAAAATAAAATAGAGACTGATGGGGGAGATTTATCACTACCTTTCTTCTAAATGTTAGAATTCAGCTGTTTAGACTAACGTTAGTTGTATTCTCCAACTGGGACTTTTAAAAATCGCTAAAAAGTTGCAATTACTAGACAGCACTGTCCTGTCTAACGTCACGACCTTGAAAAAACATTCAGGTAAAAAAATGTAAAAAGCTCATTTTAGACAGCAATGTTAAAAAAAAAAACATTTTGGATCTAGATGCTTTATTTAGACATATTAGACATTTTCATATTTAAACAATAAAAAAACCTTTCAGTGAACTGTCTTTCAGCTGCAATTTGCAGACAATATAACTAAAGGCATCAAATGAAAGGGGGATATTTATTGGACAGCGGACTGTGAGACTTTTTTTTGCAAAAATTTGGGACTTTTTAAAATAAAAAGTTGCATCCTCCACACCAGCAATGTTAGACTAACTGCCACAAGTGCAATTTAACACAAGGTGAATCCAAGACAAAATAGGAACTAGACAACTAAAGTCAAGGAGCATAAAGAACACATTGGGGCACATTTTTACTAATAGCAGTGCAAACTGCACTAAATGCAGTTTTCCTGTGTAGTGTTCTGGGTGCGCCAGATTTAGGATTTCTGGCTTATGTTCTACATAATTCTGGCACCCCTTCACAGCACCAACAGAGTGCACCACTTTTATTTTGGTGCGCCTGTAACATAGGGCTTGTGGCACACTTCTGTCAGACTTTGCATGTTTAATCTGGCGCACGGTCCTACTGAGCACCGGAATGCCCCCTAATTTGTGTAACATGATGTCTGGTGCAGCTGCGCCACAAAAGGGTCACCTTAAACACATATATGGTGTTCGCACTTCTAACATACCTGTGCAAGCAGTTAGCACTAAAAAGAATGTGCAAAATCTGACAGAAAACTGGCGCAAGGCCTTTAGTAGATGTGTCCCATCTGTTGTGACCATTCCCCGAATGGGGATTGTCTTGTTGTCTTGATGTACCTCACTAGTTTACTAGTTCGGTCAATGTATTTTTAAAGGGCTTTTCCCGTGATCCCATTAGATATCCTGTATATGGCTATCTTTAAAACTTGTATAGATATGGAGCATCAAGTTTGATATTTCTGTGCAACTGAATAGATTGTCGGTTACACAATCAGGTGATGTATCTGAAATAATTGTCTTTGATTTTTTTTTTTAATTACCGTATATTCCGGCGTATAAGATGACCTGGTGTATAAGACGACCCCCCTACTTTCCTGTTTAAAATATAGAGTTTAAGATATATTCGCCGTATAAGACTACCCCTTTTCCAACGCATACAAAACACCAGTAAAAATTTAAAAAAAAACATTTGAATTTAACATGGTCCTTTTTTTAATGTAAATTCTTATGACATGCAGGTATATAGCAGGAAAACTGTCGCTCATAAACATAAGGCATACAACAACAACATTACCATTACAGCACAGCCCCCAGTAGTATACAGCACAGCCCCCAGTAGTATACAGCACAGCCCCCAGTAGTAGCACAGCCCCCAGTAGTAGCACAGCCCCCAGTAGTATACAGCACAGCCCCCAGTAGTATACAGCACAGCCCCCAGTAGTATACAGCACAGCCCCCAGTAGTATACAGCACTGCCCCCAGTAGTATACAGCACAGCCCCCAGTAGTATACATCACAGCCCCCAGTAGTATACAGCACTGCCCCCAGTAATATCCAGCCAGCCCAGCATTAATAGAAAATAATAAACTTATATACTCACCCTCCGGTGGCCCCGACCTGCAGCACTGCTCCCCCGATGTCCGCGTGGGTCCTCTTCTGGCTTCGGCGCCCGTCTTCTGTCTTCACTAACTTCGTGCCGGGCGCCACCATTGTTCTCCCCTGGACGGCGCCTAGTATTACGCGCCGCTGCTGACGTCATACTAGGCGCCGCCCCGGGGAAAAGCATGGCGGCACCCAGCAGAAGAAAGAAGACTGCGCGGAAGACGATCCGCGCGGACACCGGGGCCAACGGAGGGTGAGTATGCACCCCAATGTCTTTTTGAGGCTGCCGGCAGCCATCGCTGTGCAAATACCCGCGATCGGGTATATGCAGCAAAGACTTACCGGCTATGGAGAGGGCTCAGCCCGTGAGCCCTCTCCATGCACCGGGACCCGCCGTATAAGACGATTACCGGCGTATAAGACGACCCCAGAGAAGACAGAAGATTTTTCTGTCTTCAAAAGTCGTCTTATACGCCGGTATATACGGTAAGAAAAAAAACTGTTTTGTTTTACATTTTTTTTGTATTGAAAACAATACAGTATAATTATATATTATAATGTATAGCCATTGTATATATTTCTCAATCAAGAGTATTTATATTTTATTATTGATTCTCTTGAAAAGGGGTATAACTGACTGATTGCCATGGATGATCTGAACAACCCAACATTGACATCAAAAGGCTTGTGTCTAATATGTGCATGGGGTTGAAAAGGATCCGTCTTACATATATATGTAATTGCTGTCAAACTACGGACAGTTCTGACCCCCATCTTGTTGTTCCTTATCCAATAATAATTGATAGTAACATGCTTGGCTAAAGTAGTCATTAGTGAAACCAAAGGATAATTTGTCAAGAGTTGTTTCTAAAGAATTTTAAGAGAAATTTATAGTCAGTTTTATGTAAGTTTTCAGGCTGGTTCTCTACATAAACAAAAGTGTACATCAATATTATAGATTTGTTTCTGGGATCACGGACTTGTGCCTCTTAATTAATTCTGTTTATCGTCTTACTTATTAACACTGGTTTATAAAACTCTGAGCTTAATAAATCCCACCTATTGAATGTCGACAATTGCTACGTGGTACAAACATTTCATAAAGTTTTTGATAAGCATAAGTTATTTCATCTCCAGAAATTGGTGCCGGTATCTTACATCTCCATTCCTGCTATTGGTTTTTACAATTACCTGATGGATCATTTGCAGCTCCAATAACCAATGCTGCCTGTCCCCCCGCTACTCTGCATTTTCTAGGGCACAGGAGTGTAACTAAAGACTCATGAGCCCCAGAACAACCCCTTTAACTTGGGGCCCGCATGTAACTTTTCCTCAATCCCATAAGTACCTTTCATCAACTTACATTAACAAATGATGCAGCACTATCAGTTAGGCTAATTGCAAATTTCTTATAAAATTAGGGATATATGTGTTTTGGAAACAACATATCAGGCAGCTTAGATACAGTAGCTCAGCTCTTTGTAAGGTGGTTGTAAAGTCTTCCAGCAGACTTAATACATTCACCACCCAGCATCAAAAGACAATCAGTGGTCATTTTCAGGTTAATTATTCATTACTTACGAAGGATGGACATAACTATAGCAATAGAAATGTGAAACCAATACATCACGGATTCATCACACAATATGCACTTCAGTGTAGGCTTTACTGGTGTTGGCAAAAGAAAGTGATGATGGCAGCAGTTACAGAGTGAACTTAGTATGACATGGTGTGTGTAAGTGAAATGCTAATTTTTTAGCATCAGTAACATTACTCAAAATCCAATTGCAGCTGTAAGCCTTGATAAACCCCGTGGGTATATTTAAGAGAGCAAGTTAAAGTTTAATAATGACAGCTATTCAAAACTCACCAAGATAAGTGTCTCACATTATTCAGATG